>NC_135626.1:6566111-6890000 GCF_053574225.1 Canis aureus | reverse complement strand
AGCTGAGAAGGGAGAGAGAGGTCCCCTCTTGGGGTCCAGTAGGTGCGCAGCTGAGGTGGCAGTCCTGCCCAAGGGAAGGGGGATCCATGGCTGGAGAGGTTCCAGGAGCCATCTGGTGGTCTTGTCCCTGGGCTTGGAGGAGCCATGTGCTAGCACTGGGTGCCGATGGGAATTGGGAGATGAGGGCGAGGTTCCCCTGAGAGAGGGCAAGAAGGGCAGTGCGAGGCTGACAAGAGGGTTGGAAGGAGGTAGTTCTCAGGGTGAGGAGGGGATGCATGGAAAGATAGGACAGCAGGTTGGGACTGCTCCAGGGGTGGAGATGGGGGTTGGGGGGTCAGGATATCTCCTGGGGAAGTGGGAAGCCACCAGGGGGCTGGGCTTTTCAGGGGGCATTCAAGGTGGTCAACTGTTGGCAGCCCTGACCTGGGGGCTCTCTGGGGCAGGTGCACGTGCTCGTGAGTGCCTGTTTGTGTCATGTGTGTAGGTCATCGTGTGTGTACTACAGGTCAGTGCTAGGTCTGAAGGAGGAGGGGGCCTGGAGATCACCAATGCTCCTCCATCCCCCAGTTTTCTTGCTGGGAGACTGAGCAGCAGAGGCCACAGCCTCGTCCCAGCCCCACTGGACTCTGGGAGCTGTGGGAAAGCCCTGGATGGAGGTGGTGGCTCTTCTTACTAAGATTAAACAAAACCCACGCTGGGGCCAGTTCACAGCCCCTGTCTCAGCCTGTCCAGGCTTGAGAATGGAATCCTGGCACTGGAGCCACGCAAGCTGGCCTCAGTGGGGTGGACAAGGGGAGGAGTGAGCAGGTGGCAGGTCCCTGCAGGGTAGCAGGTAAGGGCACCCAGTGACCTCAGTCTTGGCCTCCCCGGGGCAGCCTCACCCATTGCAGGAGGCCCCTGGTGCCTCCAGGGCCCAAGCGCTCTGATCCGGGGACCCTCATCAGCTTGGGGAAGAGGTCCTGGGTCTCCTGCTCTGGCCCCAGGGGAGCCCGAGGGGAGCAGCTCGGAGGATGGGTGCGGGGTGGTTTACGGTGCTGGCCGGGTGCCACCCCAGCCGGCGGGGGGCTGCCCCAGCCCCAGCTTCTCAGGCGGCTCAGGGCGAGCCCCCTCCGCTCCCAACCCCGGCGGGCGGAGGAGAGGGCGTGTTTGTTCAGTGCTGGGGGGCTGGGGGGAGCAGGAAGCGGAATTTCAAAGCGGCCTCACCCTTTGTTACCCCTTCCCGGCCCCGCCCCCACACCCCAGGCTGCATTCCAGAACCAGAGGGGGTCCTGCCCCGGGAGAAATCCGCTTACCCGGAGGCTCGGGTTACAGCCTCGGGGCTCGGGGAGGAGCCGGCCCTTCCCGGCCCCACATTCCGGACGGCGGGGCACGGCCACCCGATCCCCACCCTGGGAACCCCTCCAGGCCTCCGGCCCCAGGGGGGAGGGGGAGGAGCTCGGAAGAGGAGGGGATGAGGAGCAGGACTGACCCCTCCCTGCGGGCTCCCGTCAAGGTCGGAGAGAGGGCTTCGGGTCGTGTGCGGGGTCGGGAGCCCCGACTCTTGTTTTCTGCTCAGGAGCTGACCTCAGACAAGGCCTGCCGGGCGCCTCCTGATTTGATGAGGTGGGCTGGGCCGAGGTGGGGTCCTGTCTTTCCAGTTAGGGGGGCGGGGGGCCTTCTTACTTTCCAGTGCCACTTTACATGGGATCAAATGCACTAGTCTTACTGTACAGCTTCACGAGGTCTGGCATTCGAGTGACCGCCACCCGGAACAAGACAGTGAACATGCCACACTCCAGAAAGTTCCCTGGTGCCCCTCCCAGTCAGGCCCCCACCCCAGGCGGAACCCCTAGTCTGATCTCCATCACCTCCTTTGGGCCTGGCTCCCATCATTCATATCTTGGGGATCGTCCATCTCATTGCAAGCTGTCCTTTTTCGTGGCTCAGTTTATTTCATTGTTGTCCCTTCTGTCCCTGGCCATCCCAGTCCTTCTGGTCCCAGACTGAGGAGTGAAGCTGCTCTGGACTTCTGTGTACCTGTCTTCTTGTGGAGAGGGAGGGACTCAGTGGGACACTTTTGTTTATTCCTTGATCCCTCATAGGAGCATACGAAGACACAGGGCCTTTGCATGTATTATTCCCGCTACTGGACTGCTCTGCTCCCTGTCCTTGGTGTAGGAGTTCTTTATTATCCTTTGGGTCTCAGCTTAAATGTCACCTTCTTAGAGAGGCCCTGGCCTACCACCGGGTCTACACATGTCCCCCAGCCCTTTATTCATTGGCTTCATTGTCTTTGGGGTGCTTATTGCCATTTGCAACCATCTTGTCCCTGTACTTGCTTTTTGGGGTGTGAGGCCCCTACTGGAAGTTTCCTGCTTTCTGAAGGCAGGCACTTCTGCTTCAAGTATCCCAGTGCCCAGCATGACACAGAGTGGTGACGAGTTAAATATTTGTAGGTGCATCTATAGGGTGGTGGGGACCCTGCTGGGCTCCTAAGTGCAGTCTCCCCTGGGGAGGTTTCCTGCAGCCATGACCCTTGGCCCAGGAGGCCTGCCAAGGAGGGATGGGAGCCAAGGTGGGATGGGAGCTGTGTGGGCCACATTCATACCTTTCTTATCTTCTGGCTAATGGTTTGCCAACGGTGTTGGGTGTTGCGCTTCTAGAGGAGGGGTGGGTGGGGCCGTGTTCCCCCTCGCCCCTGACTCCTGCCTTGCCTCCACCTGCGCTGCTCAGCGTTCAACTGTTTGTTTTTTTTTTTAAAGATTATTTATTTATTTATTCATGAGAGACAAAGAGAGAGGCAGAGACACAGGCAGAAGGGAGAAGCAGGCTCCATGCAGGGAGCCTGACGTGGGACTCGATCCTGGGTCTCCACGATCAGGCCCTGGGCTGAAGGCAGCACCAAACCACTGAGCCACCCAGGCTGCCCCCAACTGTTTTATAATCATAGGTACAGGAGGCAAGTCTCTCGGCTCGGGAGCTTTGGAAACCACTGCTGTAGGTGATGGGGAGCCACTGAGTAAGGAGGGGAGTGATATGGAGGTAGCCGGCAGTGGCAGTTGAGCCTGGGTTGGTAGAAAGAAGGGCTGGACTTGGACCAGTTTGCCATCAGGCTGCCATGGGCTGGGGGACTGCAGCCCCTGTCTGCAAGGTTGCTTGATGCCTGAGAGCAAAGTGGGGAAGGACCCACTAGCCCTTGGAACTGGGCCAGTTCAGCCGTTTGGGGGTAACAGGTTGGGCTAATAGCAGGGAGCAACAGACCCCACTCTGAGCTGGGGAGTATGAATCCCCATAAAAGACATTAGTGTTAAAAGCAAATCTTGGCCATCATGTCTTCCAACAGGAGATGGGGGCCCAGATCCTGAGCTCTGCCTTGTTGGCCAAAGGATGGAGGACCAGGGCAGGAAAGGCAGGTGCTCATGGTCAGTCATTCATTCAGCCGGATAGAGGCAAGGACGGGTGAGAGAAGCTGGTGTCCCAAATCCAAGGTGAAGCTGGTTCCCCTCATGCTGCCCTTCCCCAAACCTGGCTTTCCAGCAGGGAACGCCACATGCAAGGCCTCGGGGCAGGGCTCCTGGGAGAGCTGTGGGGCAGGCTGGATAGAACTGGTGAGCTGCACAGGACTGGGACCTCACGGCCCCAAAGAGGCTGCCGTGAGCCAAAGTTAATTCTCACCAGTGTTCTCTGGTGTAGCTTAAGCCTGGATCACCTTTCTGTTCTGCCGCAGAAGCTCCTCACACTTCCCTGTGTGGCACTGCTGTGCAGCAGGAGGGGGAGGAAAGAGCTTGCTTAAAACTCAGAGTCTCTGGCCCTTCATTCAGAGCTTTTTGTGGGGGCAGTTTGTGGATGGGACCAGGCATCTGCATTTTAATTACCACCCTGTCTCTGTGTCCTCCAGCGGCTGTAGCAAATGACCACCAATTGGGTGGCTTGAAACAACAGAGACATATTCTCCCACAGTTCTGAAGGCCACAGCCCAGGCTGAGTCTCACCGGGCTAACATCAAGGTGTTGGCAGAGCTGGGTCCTCCTGGAGGCTCCAGGGGAGAGTCTGTTCCTGGCCACTTCAGCTTCCAGTGGCTGCCGGCATTCCTTGGCTGGTGGCCACATAACTCTGCCTCTGCCTGTCTTCACCTCCCCTTCTCCTCTTCTGTGTCAAATCTCCCTCCTTCCATTTACAAGAACACCGTGATTACATTCACAGCCGGTCCAGACAAGCCACGATCATCTTCCCATCTCAAGATCCTTAATTTAATCACATATTCCATGTCCCTTTTGCCTTCTAAGGGAATATTCTAGCCGTTACAATCTGGATGTCTTTTTTTTTTTTTTTTTTTTTTTTAAGATTTTATTTATGTATTCCTGAGAGATACACAGAGAGACAGAGACACAGGCGGAGGGAGAAGCAGGCTCCATGCAGGGAGCCCGATGCGGGACTCGATCCCAGGTCTCCAGGATCAGGCCCTGGGTCAAAGGCAGATGCCAAACCACTGAGCCACCCAGGCATCCCAATCTGGATGTCTTTAGGGGGGATTATTCAGTCCACTCCCGTTCCTGTAGAGATTCCAGTGTAGAAGGTCCTGATACTCTCATAAGAAACCCCGGTTGGAAGGATCGTCTATTTAACTGATGGCTGCTCTCTTGTGGCTCTCGGAGCTTACAGAAACAGGGCACCATTCAGCATTTATTTAAGAAGCCCTCATGGAGCTCCCGCTCCGTGCCGAGCCTGTGCTGGATGCTGCGGACATTCAGGTGGGGTAGACCCAGCCCCTCATGCTCTGAGTCTGGTAGAGAGAGAGATCAGGCTCCTGCCTTCCCTACCCCTGCTCCTGCCATCCACCCCAACCTCCCCAGAATGTGAGGGCACTGTTCTGGAGCTACCCAAGCGCAAGGGTGGGCCTTGTCTTCTGTAAGCCAGCCCCTCACTAGTTGCTTGGTTCTGGAGTTCTGTTCTAAGCCACAGTGCCCAGCATCTCCTGAGATGGGGACCGCGGCACATTCGTAAGAGAGGGCCTTGGGACCAGTGGCTGTGGGATGCCCTTTCTCCCTCGTGTGGGACTCAAGCAGGTGGCCTCCACTGTTCCCTGAGGATTAAGCTTTTGCTGCAAAAGGGACAGCACTACCTCCCACCCCCTGCCCTGGACTGGCCATTCTGTTCTGGTGTCCTTACTGCTAATGCCAGCCTGAGTCAGGATGCCCACTGCTTGCAGCAGGGAGCATCCTCACTGATGCCGCATGTGGCAATGCCACCCGGTTGTCCAGCTGCCCTGCCTTGAGACTCCTCTGATCCTGGCCACCCTCTCCTCGTCAGCTCCCACCTGCCTATGTGCCGTTTCCTGGATGCCCCTTCACCCACCACTCCCTTTGCTTGAGCCCTCCAATTCTTTGTTCTACAAGGTTCTGCTCAGTGGTACCTCCTCCATCCTATCTTCCCAACCTCCCAGGTTAGAAAAATCACAGTGACGAGGGCTCACCCACACTGCTGAGCCCTCACTGGGCCACAAACTGCCGAATCCTTTACAACGTGCTCTTATCATCCCCATTCTATAGCCAGGAGGTTAGAGCGCTTGCTGGAAACTAAGCACCCACCCTGGCTTTCTTCTTTCTCCCAGGCTCAGCATTTGGTTCCCCGGCCTTGGGCATCCTTTGCCCCTCATGCCTCCCACACCTCAGCCCTGGGGCATGGTGGGGGCTGAGGAAATTCTGCTGGGGACAGCAGCTCAGTGAGCAGGATCTTCTTACCACCTCTCTGATGGGTAAACTTGCAGACAGCACCCTGCAGGGCTGAGTACTGATAGACAGGTTCCAGGTGCTGGGGGAGCTGAGCCAGGAGGGGCATTGGCCGGTGTTGCCACAGACCCTTTAGCAGAGGATTGAGGCCACCCCTCACTGCCATCCCTGTGTATGCCCTGCAGCAAAAAAACATCCAGTCTAATTTTTGCCAAGTTATAAAAACCACTTCTCTAGCAACACTTCATTTAATCTGGCGACAGCGAACATCAAATTGAGTGCCTTCAGAGGGCTGGGAGCCCTCTGCTAAACACTCTGTGTCCTTGACCTCACTGGACTGCAAAATTATCCTCCTTACGAGGAGGGGGAAACAGGCTCAGAGAGGATGGGTGAATTACCCAAAGTCACCTTGCGTGGGAGAGGAGGACGCAGGGTGAAATCAGGGCTTCTGGTCTAGATAGAACATTTCCACTGCACACTTCCATTCATTGCTGCCCCCACGAAAGGCTTGCTAAATGATCTTCAGAAAGGGGTTCAGGGCAGGGGGCAAAAGGGGGACAGGGGAAAGTGCGTGTAGGGGAAGGCCTGGTTCTGGAGCCTGCTCTGCCCAGTCCCAGTGGAGTGACCCCACGCAGGCAGGAAGGAATTTTACTTTTCTAAGCCTCAGTTTCCTAGTCTATAAAATGGGCACATGGTAGTTGTGAGAATGACAGACCTTTTCATGGACTGTTCCTCTGTCTGGGCCATTCCTCTCCGGCTTTTCAGAGGACAGGCTTTTCTCAGACCCCTGACATCTCAGCATGAAGGCCCCCTCCTCAGGAATGCCCTCCCTGACTACTCCCACACAAAGGAGCTGGCACCCCACCTCCTGCCTTGCCCACTGGTTGCTGTCTCATTCACTGCCTTGCTTAGTTCATCCCCAACCCTCATCACAGGCTATGATGTTCATGAATTCATTTGTTTGTCTGTTGCCTCTTCCCCAGCAGACTGTGTGCTCCACGAGGGCAAGCATGCTCTCTAGTAGTCTGTCCCCAGCATCTGGCAGGATGCCTGGCAAGAGGAGGGGCTCAAAACACACTTGTTGCCGTGGCAAATAAATCACGAGAGATGATGCATATAAAATGCTCAACACAGTGCCTCCTGCCCAGCAATCGCTGGAGAAGTGCTAGCCAATGTTCTTACTACAAAACAAACACAGACACATTTGCAGCCTGTTTACAATAACACTGGGACCTTTGGGTCAGTGGCTCTTTGAGCACCAGTGCCCTAGAGAGAGCGCAGGGTCTGCCGCAGTTGGGGAGCACCCCTCTCCCCCAGGTATGCCTTGCACACTGTTTATTGTTGTTGTGAGAACAGAACGGGACAGGGCCTTGCGGTTGAGGCCGGTCCTGGGAGCAGGGAGGCTGGGCAGCAGGCTAAGTGCAAGGGACCTGTGAAGTCCTCAGAGACACCCTTGTCCCAGCCCAGGTTGGGCTCACCTGTCATTCCTGCCGCCGCTCACCTTGGCAACTTCCCAGCCCCAAAGTGCCAGGGGGAAAAATGACGTTTCTTTATAGAGGATCATCCTCCAGAGTTCATGGCTGCATCTCTAGGACTTAGCAGGCACTTGGCACATAGTAGGTTTCAATAAATATTTGTTTGGTAATTAATTGATGAGATGAATGGAAAGCATGTCTAGGGTTGTGAGTATTCATCCTTCCGAACCGACTTCTTTGAAAAACCCGTGAAACCTTTGGGTCCCTTCCCCCGGGGCCATCTGGAGTGGAATGTGTCATTTCAGGGATTTCTTGGGCTTCTCGGCGCCAAGGTCACCCAGAGAGCTCAGCTTAAGATCCGCCCGGGGGGACAGGAGGGCCCCCGAGATCCCGGGGAGCCCGTGGGGAAGCTGGTACCACGCACGCTGGGGCACACCCGCGACAGGCCGGCGAGGAATGGTGTGAGCGGACCTCTCTCCTCTTTTCTCGGACTTTGTGCTCCCCAGGAAGCCGGTAAGAGGCGAGCTGGCGGGGGGCAGGCGGCGCGGGAGGGGGCAGAGGGGGAGAAGGTGCGAGAACCGAGGGGCGGCGTGATGGAGAGGCTGGGCCCCTCGGAGGGCCGCGCGGGCAAGCGGGCCGGGGGCTCCGGGAGCGGGCGCAGCGGCGCCGGGAGGGAGCGGGGAGGGAGCGGGGCCGAGGCCGGCCGCCGGGCTGTGGCTCTGCCGTGAGCCGCCGCGGATTCCCGGGCCGCCTTCGGGCTCGAGCGCGCCGCCCCGCGTTCCTGGCACCGGCGCGCGGCTTCCTGGCGGAGGCGGGGCCTGCGGAAAGGTTACATTTGCACAAAGTGCGGGGCGCAGGCGGCGCGGAGGGGCTGCGCGCGGGGGGCGGGCGCGGGGCGCGGGGCTGCTGGCGAGCGGGGCCGCGCGACGAAAGGCTTTGGCGTCGCGGAAACATGCGTCTGGGGGCCGCGCAGAAAAATACCAGGTTACACGCCGGCGGCACACGCGGCTCCTCCGACCGGAGCCTCCCGCCGCGGTTCGCGGGGCCTCAGGGTTGCCGAGGGGCGCCCCGACTGCGCGCTCCAGCCCGTGCGCCCGGCCTTGCGCCCCACCGCGGGCGGCTGTGCTCCTCGCGCCCCGGCCTGTGCCCGTTGGGGCCTCGCCCTCGCAGCTCCCCTGCTCTGCCCCCGAAGGCAGGTGAAAGGGCGCCGTTTCCCCACATCTTAGTGTCCCCCACCCCCGCGAAGGCCGGTGTGGGCTGGGTCGGGGTCGCCCTGACCGCGGAGGCGGGCTGCCACTGGCATCCGTCGCCGCCTTCCCTCGCGCCTCGCCACTGTCTGCTCCGCTCTCGGCTCTCGAAGGACTGGGCTGTGGCCTCCAGCACCCGACTACACTGTGCTGCGAACAGTGCCACCACCATCCCCCCCCCGCCCCCCTCGCATTGCGTCATTCTGCTTCCAGACCATCTGCGGCTCCCTATTACCGCCCTCACATTGTAGTTGACACCCTTGGGTCTTGCCCAGCGCCGGGGGTGGGGGTGGGGTGTGATGTCAAAACTCCCGACACCTGCAGTGCCCCCTGCCCCACTGTGGTTGGGGCTGGGAGTAGAAGGGCTTCTGACAGACACCCACCTACTCTGTTTTTTGCTCCCTCTCTCCTTCAGTCTCAGACTCTCTGTCTCTGTCGCACTGAACTGGGTCTGTCGGTAGACTCTATTCATTCTGGGCCTTGCACGGGGCCTGGGAGAAGCCTGTCCTGAAGCAGGAGCAGTCCCCATCCTCAGGGAACTCAGGCCATGGCAGGCAGAGTGGACACTGCCCAGTGGGAAGGTTAAGAGCTGAACTGTGTAGTCCGGTAGATCTGGGTTTAAATTTTGCTCCTTCATTTCCTCGCTGTGTGCGTCCTTGAGCAAATTGCTCTCTGAACCTCAGTTTGCCCAGCTGTCAAACAGGGATGGAAGAGCAGGAAGGGCCACTCATGGGGCTCGGCTGGTGGATTTAAAGAGACAACCTCAGTAGCTCTTGGCATTGTGCACCGTGGCACCCGCTCGCCAAAATATTTTATTACCATCAGGGCTATAGAGAAGGCCACAAATAACTGGAGCCTCATGCATGGCAAGAATTTCAACTGGAAAAGCCTAAGCAAAGGGGTTCAGGAAGCAGATGTTTAGCGTGGGGCTGCGGGGTGGACCCCAGCACTCCAGGAGCAAGCACATCTAAACATCCAAAGCTTGACTACCCAGAGGCACACTCCCCGCACCTGGATCAACCAAGGTCAAGGCTGCAGTACTCCTTTCATTGGGCCCGGGGAAGCCTGGCTCCCTGGCTCCCAGTGTGGCTGTAACCCGGGAGGGCACCACCCTCCACCTAGCTGAAACAGCTTTTCTCTGAACTCTCAAAAGTAGCAGGTGGGGCCTGCTTACTGCCCCGCCTCCCCCCCCCCAGGAAGGCTGGCTTCTGGGAGCCCCGAAATGACAGACCAGGGAAAGGGATAGACCATGGAGGGAGGGAGGCCTGTCATGCAGGTCCCTCCAGAGATTAATCATGCCCTTGCAGAAGCTTTGGGCCCATGGGGTCCTGGGCCTCTCAGAAAATCATCCAAAGACCGGACACCTGGGTGGCTCAGTGGTTGAGCATCTGCCTTTGGTTCAGGGTGTGATTCTTAAGTCCTAGGATGGAGTCCCCCACTGGGTTCCCTGCAGGGAGCCTGCTTCTCCCTCTACCTGTGTCTCTCTGCCTCTCTCTGTGTGTCTCTTGTGAATAAATAAATAAAAATCTTTTATTTTTTAATTTTGATTTACTTATGATAGTAACAGAGAGAGAGAGAGAGAGAGGCAGAGACACAGGCAGAGGGAGAAGCAGGCTCCATGCACCGGGAGCCCGACGTGGGATTCGATCCCGGGTCTCCAGGATCGCGCCCTGGGCCAAAGGCAGGCGCCAAACCGCTGCGCCACCCAGGGATCCCAATAAAAATCTTTTAAAAAGATCCAAGGGCAAATGGGGAAGGGGGTAGTTGAGAACATCCTGTGCTCACTGCTGCCTTGTTGTCACTCTGGGGGCCTCAAGAACAGGGTTGTCATCAGAAGGGGTCCCAGCTTTGCTTCTGAGCTGGGGACTTGTTCCAGGCCACTGTGGTTGCCTTGACCCCCTGGAGCCCTCGGCCAAACACAAAGTGACAGTTGACACTGAGTGGCCACTTAGCATGGGCCATGAGGTGTGGACTCTTAGCAATCTGAGGAAGTGGGTATCTGTTCAGTTATTTATTTATTTATTTATTTATTTATTTAATTTTTTAAAAAAGATTTTATTTATTTATTCACGATAGACATAGAGAGAGAGAGAGAGAGAGAGAGAGAGACAGAGGCAGAGACACAGGCAGAGGGAGAAGCAGGCTCCATGCCGGGAGCCTGATGCAGGACCCAATCCCGGGACTCCAGGATCACACCCTGGGCCAAACGCAGGCGCCAAACCGCTGAGCCACCCAGGGATCCCCAGTTATTTATTTTTTAAAAAAGATTTTATTTGTTTATTCATGAGAGACACAGAGAGAGAGAGAGAGGCAGAGACACAGGCAGAGGGAGAAGCAGGCTCCATGCAGGAAGCCTGATGTGGGACTCGATCCCAGGACCCCGGGACCATGCCCTGAGCTGAAGGCAGACGCTCAACTGCTGAGCCACCCAGATGCCCCTGTTCAGTTATTTTTTAGATGAGGCTGAAGATCAGAGATCTTAGCTGCTTGTCAGGTAGTTAGTCATTGGTGAAGCGAGAACCTGAAGCCAGCCTTGCCAGACACCAAGGTCTGGACTCAGTTTTAGCTAAGTGGCCCTGAGCCACTTCCACTGGTGGACCCAAGAAACCAGCAAGCAAGCAGTGTGTTGGAGTGAAAATCCCAGTCTAGCTGACAGGCTGCCTCCGGTAATGTACCCATTTTATGGATGAGCTAGCAGGGGCTATGCTTTGGAGACTTGCCCAAGGGCACACATCCATAAGGAGTGGAGTCCATAAGAAAAAGGAAATCTTAGCCTATGGGACTGGAAGGAGTCTTGGAGCTCTTCTAATCCAAAGTTCATTTTCCAGACAGGGAAAACTGTGGCCCAAAGAGGACCCAGGCCTGCCCACCCACTGAAGCATCATCTTAGACTGCATGCTCCTCCCCAGGGAAGTGATGATCCCCGACCCTGTGAATTCCACGGAGCATTTGAGAGGAAATGGAAGGTGGACTGCGGAGGGCAATGAAATAAATGGGACCGGGCTCTCCTCCAGAGAACTCCCTGGACTCTCTGGCCAGAATTTCCCCTGCTAGAATTCTCCAGGGGCGGGAGGAGGGAGGGCATGGGGGAGGGGAAGAATGCAGCCTGTCAGCCAAGGTCACAGCCTTTCCTTCTGGGGCCTCCCAAGTCCCAGAGCTGATTTGCCCTCGCTGGCCCTGTGGAGGGTATAGTGGGGTCAGGGCAGGGGAATGGAGGGGCTCAGGGGCCCTTGGGAGTGAGGGCCTCTATTGGTGTCCTCACTTTTAGGAGTTCCTTGCAAACCAGGAGAGAAGAATCTTCCCTCACCCTTTCTTCCTCCATTTGCTCTGCCTCTCTCCCTCCCCTCCAGCATCTGGAGGTGCTTAGTAGAACCCCCTACAGCCAGATACAGCGCCTCGCTTTGGCACCTGAAAAATGTGGGTGCTGCTTACCTTTCTGGGGACTTGGGTTCAGAAGCAGGAAGGCTAGCGGTCTGTGATGCTACCAATGAGCGACCGGGAACCTAATATTCTGATTAAGGGAGTCTAACATCCTGTCCTCCTTGACTTCACCGAGATTTATTAGGCTCCTGGTTGGTGCAGGCAGCCCTGGGCAGGGACTAGGGTGTGGCCAGGAGGAAGGGGAACCCTCGCTGGGGCCCCCAGGGAGCTCCAAGTACACTGTGGGCTCAGCCTAGGAGTCAAAAGCTATGAGAATCTGAGAGCCTTGTTCACACCAGAGTGGTTCTATAGGACCCATGACTTTTCTGGAAGGAGGAAGGAGGAAAGAAGGGGTGTGGAGAGAGGCGGGGGTCACACCAGGGCACTAATTTTCATGTACACTTTCAGTGAATTTAATCTTCTTGGATCTCTCACACCTATGAATACAAATGTCTTAAAATACTGCCCCTAACAGAATAATAGCACTTGTCCCTTTCAGCAGGCCGTGCACCCAAGCATCTCCAGTGCTCTGTGAACATCCATTAATTAAGGCCCAATTAAATAGTTATCATTGACTGAAAACATACTTACTGCACACATGCAACTGGCTATTGGTTTACTGATGTGGCTTAACCCCTGCTATTGCTGTGCTTGAAATACATGACCCGAGGGCATAAGAAGATGGGGTTCTTTTCTGGCGATGTGCAGGGAGCCGCCGGGGAGACTGTCTGCTAGGTGCATCAATTCTAAGCACCCTGAATGGGCCCTCAGGTCTTGTCCATTCCCTGCCCTACTGCCTCCTTCTATGCTGGGAACTTATTCAGACAGACCATGCATGCCAGACTCTTCCAGAAGAAAGAGTTCTGGAAGTTCTCAGTCAGTAGCAGCCTGGTTACCACTCCCGTCATGTAAGTCTCACCCTTCTCTTTTCTCTCTCTCTCTCTTTTTTTTTCTCAGAGAGAGAGAGGCAGGGGAAGGGAGGGGCAGAGCAAGACGGAGAGAGAAAATCCCAAGCAGGCTCCATGCCCAGTGTGGAGCCCAATGAGGGGCTCCATCCCAAGTTCCTGAGATCATGACCTCAGGGTCAGACACTCAACTGACTGAGCCACCTGGGTGCCCCTTCTCCTTTCTCATTTGAAGAGTGGGTCCCTGTAATTATTTATTTTTTAAAGAGTATTTATTTGAGAGAGAGAGTGAGAGAGAACACGAGTGGGGGGTGGCAAAGGAAGAAGCAGGCTCCCTGCTCAGCGGGAGCTCAGAACCCTGAGATCCTGACCTGAGCTGAAGGTAGATGCTTAACCGACTGAGCCACCCAGGTGCCCCCTGAGTTCCCTTTAAACTCCGAATTCAGTAATGCCTCCAAGTCTCCTGTCCAGTGGCTTAGGGATCCTTCTATGCCTTCTACTAGAAGACATTTCTCCCTGGAAGAAGTGCTGCTTGGCCAAATTCTGTGTTGCTGTCGGGCTTGGAGGAAAGAGGATGAAAGAGATGTACCATATACTGAGCAGGGGGCCTGCGGTCAGTGTGTCAGGCAGGAGCGGAGCCACCAGTGACCTGAAATTTCTCATCAGTGTCTCTCCAGGGAACTGGGGCCTGGGTGTTGTTGGGTGGCTGGCACAGAGTTCTGTGATTCTCTGGCCATCCTAGTGCAGAACAGCAGGCAGGAGCAGAAGCCCCCACTCCAGGACTGGGGTGATGTGGCACAAGGAAAAGACCAACTAACTGGTCATCAGGGACTCTCTGGAGGTATCTGAGAAGGAGATAGAAGGGAAGTTTGTTTTTCACGGTGGCCACAAATGTGGAATTTGGATGAGTGCCTAGGTACAGGGGAGTCCTAGGACGGTGTGAGACATACTCCTATGGGATTTCCCAGGGCTTCTATTTCTTGAAATTTTACTGTGACATGATTTGAGTTCCACAAATGACAGAAACCAGACTGAATTTGCTTAGGAAAAAAAGGGGAATTCATGAGCTCGCATGAGAAAAAAAAAAAAACAGTGACGGGGCAGGAGTGGAGCAGACATCAGTGAGGACTGGGGCATGGGAGTCAACTTCTTCCAGATTTCTAGCTATTCTTGCCCTACTGCTTCTGCCTGTGAGGAACAGCTCACTGCACCTGGGGTTTGAGGGGAGCTCACCGGTGGAGAGGGGTGCTTTATAAAACACTGATTTATCTTCTTTCCTAGCCATTGCTTTATTTAGGTTTTTTTGTTTGTTTTTTTTTGTTTTTTTGTTTTTTTTTAGTGAACTTTGATCATCTCTATTTCATATATAGTAACATAAAATCACTCATGGTATTGAGTCTTTTATTTTTTTATTAAAGATTTTATGTATTCATGAGAGAGAGAGAGAGAGAGAGAGAGGCAGAGACACAGGCAGAGGAAGAAGCAGGCTCCCTGCAGGGAGTCCTATGCAGGACTCTATCCCAGAACCCCAGGATCACAACCTGAGCCAAAGGCAGATGTTCAACTACTGAGCCAGCCAGGTGCCCTCTTATGAGTTTTAAAACTTCAACTGTATCTGTACTTTACTTTCTTTTCATTCTTAATATCAGATATCTGTGCCTTTACTCTTCTTTGTGTTGATTAATCTTGCTAGATAGTTGTCAATTTTATTGTCTTTTCAAAGAACCAGCTTCCAGCTTTGTTGATCATTTTTGTGATTGTTGATGTCCTTTTCATTTATGCTCTTATCTTTACTGTTTTCTTCCTTCCAGTTTTTTTTGAGCTTCTTTAGTTAGTTGAAAGCTCTATTCATGTGTGTTTAAATCACTCCTGTTTTAGAGTAAATGCACTTAAGACTATATATTTCTCTATAAATGTCAGTTTAGTTCCAATCTACAAATTTAATTTTGCATTTATCTTTTTATCCTCAAGACCAAATATTTCATAATTCCCATTGTGATTTCTGTTGATGTCTTTGAGGGGGGCTAAGTAAATAATTTCCCTTTTTCTCTCCCGGATTCTGAACAGATAAGATAAAGGTGGGGGTGGGGGAGAGTCATCTTTTTAATTTATTATTTTTTATTTTATTTACTTATTTATTTTTAAAATTTATTTATTCATAAAAAAACAAAAAAAATTTCTTTATTCATGAGAGACAGAGAGAGAGAGAGAGAGGCAGAGACATAGGCAGAGGGAGAAGCAGTCTCCACCCAGGGAGCCCGATGTGGGACTCGACCTGGGACTCCAGGATCATACCCTGGGCCTAAGGCGGCGCTAAACCGCTGAGCCACCCAGGGATCCCCTATTTTTATTTTTTAAAGATTTTTATTTATTTATTCATGAGAGATACACACACACACACACACACACACAGAGGCAGAGACACAGGCAAAGGGAGAAGCCAGCCTCCTGCAAGGATCCTGATGCAGGACTTGATCCCGGATCCCGAGATCACGCCCTGAGCTGAAGGCAGACGCTCAACCACTGAGCCACCCAGACGTCCTGAGAATCATCTTTCAAAAAAAAAAAAATTTTTTTTTAAACTGCTAAAGGTGGAGGGCCTGGCTGGCTCAGTCAGTAGAGCATCCCATTCTTGATCTCAGGGTCTTGAGTTCAAGCCCCACGTTGGGCATGGAGCCTATTTAAAAAACAAAACACCCCCCCACCCCCTGCCTGCCAAAACCTGTTAAAGGTAAGGTTGGCGGATGAGAGTAGGTGTGACAGCTAAATTGGTGTCCTAACACTGAAAATGGGGATTTGGCAGCCTTAACCCCTAGTCACTGTGCTGCTGTGTGTGGCGGTGGTCTGGTGGTCAGGGAACAGAGAAGGACCACTGCCTGCAGGCAGCTCACTCCAAGAAGAGAAGAGAAGTTGGTCAGTGGAGCAGCCCACTTTATCTTCCCCACATCGACCCATCAGCAGTCGCTTCCTCCTCTGGGCGGAGAGGCTCAGTGTGTTACACTAACTCAGCTCCCTCTGCATGGAAGGAAAGGTCAGGACAGGAAAGAAGTGTTCCTGCAACCATTTCCTGATGAACCCATGAGATCGTTGGGAACATGCTTTTTAGTTTTCAAAGATACATCTGTTGTTGTGTTAACTCTGACTATCTTGTTGTTGACTTATTTTGCAGCATGGTGGGAAGAGAATGTGGTCTGCCTTGCATCCACTCCAAAATTCGTTTAGGCTTTCATTTATGACCCAACACAAGTCAGTTTTGTTTCTTTTTTTAAGATTTTATTTATTTATTCATGAGAGACATACACAGAGAGAGGCAGGGACATAGGCAGAGGGAGAAGCAGGCTCCCCGCCAGGAGACTGATGTGGGACTTGATCCCAGGACCCCAGGATCACAACCTAAGCCAAAGGCAGACGCTCAACCACTGAGCGCTGTGGCACACCCAGGTGCCCCACAAGTCAGTTTTTCTAAGTGTGCACATGCACTTGACCATCATGTGTTGCATTGAGTTGGCTGCGGCTGTGGACATGGGAGTCAAACAACAGAGATTCCCTCTCTCACCGTTCTAGAGGCTGGAAATCCGAGATCAATGTGTCAACAGGTTTGGTTTCCTCTGAGGCCAATCTCCTGAACTTCTCCTATGTATTCACACACCTCCCTCTGTCCGGCACCCCTGGTGTCTGTCTGTGTGTCCAGATTTCTTCTGCTTGTAAGGACACCAATCAGACTGGAGTAGGGCCCCCAAAGGGTTTCATTTTAACTCAGTCACTTCTGTAAAGGCTCTGCCTCTAAATACAGTTATGTTCTGAGCTACTGGGAGTTAGGACCTCAACATGTGAATTTGGGGGATCACAGGTCAGCCCCACACGTGCATTCTCGGTTGGGATAGGTGCATGGATTCCTGCAGGTTCTGTGTGTATTCACCACATCAAACTTGTTCATTCTGTCGTTCACATCTTTCATATCTCATGTAAATTTTCTTTGCTTGCTCTGTTAGTTTCTGGGGAGCATCAAAATCCCCATTCCTTTTGTGGATTTCTTGATTTTCCAAAGCAAATCTTCTGGTTTTTGCTTTTCTTATTTTGAGGCTGTGTAGTGAGGTATAGAAAATTTAATTTTTGTTGCATCCTTTTGGTGGGTTGTTACTTCAATCATTCTATAGGGTCCCTATCTCTTAACGTTTCTTGGACTTACGTGTATTTTGTCTGATACTGGTATTACTATATTGGCTTTCTTTTGGCCCATATTTGCCTAGTATATCTTTTCTCTTTGTTTTATTTTCTGCCTTTCTCTTTTCTTTTGCTTTAGAGTGTTTCTCCTAACCAGCATAATATTGTATTTTGTTTTGTTTTGATCCAATATGACATTCTCGGTCTTTTAAGAGGCAAATGAAATCAATTTACATTTATAATGATTGTTGATATATTTAGATTCACATCTACCATTTTATTTTGCTGTCCTACTCACCCTATCTTCTAAAGTTGTTTCTCATGTTCTATCATCTATTAAATCTGCAGTGTTCTGTACTCTCCTTTTTGCTTTGATAGTTTGGAAACTATAGATATGCTTCTGTTGTTTCCCTAGTTGCCCTTAAATTTTTGTTTGTTTGTTTTTTAAAAGATTTTATCTATTTATTCATGAGAGACACACACACAGAGAGAGGCTGAGACACAGGCAGAGGGAGGAGCAGGCTCCACACAGGGAGCCTGACATGGGACTCGACCCTAGGTCTCCAGGATCACGCCCTGGATTGAAGGTGGCACTAAACTGCTGAGCCACTGGGGCTGCCCATAAATTTTTGTTTGTTTTTAAAGATTTTTTTATTTACTTATTTATTCCTTATGATTATTTTTTTAAAGATTTTATGTATTTATTCATGAGAGATACAGAGAGAGGCAGAGACATAGGCAGAGAGAGAAGGAGGCTTCCTGTGGGGAGCTGGATGCAGGACTCGATCCCAGATTCCCAGATCATAACCCAAGCCAAAGGCAGATGCTCAACCACTGAGCCACCCAGATGCCCCTCTTACCAATGTTTAAAGCAGTGCTGTCCAATAGAGGAATAATGTGAGTCACACACAGTATTTTAAATTTTCCTGTAGCCATATTAAAAAGCAAAAAGAGGGGCACCTGGGGTGGCTTGGTTAGTTAAGCCTCTGACTCTTGATTTTGGCTCAGGGCATGATTTCAGAGGTCATGGGATCAAGCCCCCTATTGGGCTCTGTGCTGGGCCTGGAGCTTGCTTGGAATCCTCTTTCTCCCTCTCCAAAAAAAGCAAAAAGAAACAGGTGAAAAAAAAAAAAAAAAAAAGAAAAAAAAAAAAGAAACAGGTGAAAATAATTTTAGTAATATGTTGAACTTAACATTATACATCAAAAATAGTATCTCAAAATGTAATCGTATAGCATTATTAACGAAACATTTTGTATTTTTGGTGCTAAAATCTTGAAACCTGGTATGTATTTCACACTTAACAGCACATCTCAATTGGGACCAGCTGCATTTCAAGTGCTCAGTAGCCACATATGGCTCATGGCTGCTGGATTGGACGGTGCACGTCTAAGATACTCAGCCCCTCTGCGCTCCTGGAGGGTATCCTCTGAATGCCTCCTCCCCTCTGCCTTGTTAACTTACTCTTTTAAAATATCAGTTTTATTAATATATAATTTACATATAATACTCATGCAATTTTGATGAGTTTTGAGAAATGAATATACCCGTGAAAGCTCCACAGGAGTGAAGAGAGAGAACAATTGCTTTTTTGCTTTCTTTCACTCTAGATTAGTTTTGCCTTTTTCCGGAGTTCATCTAGATGGACCTACACCGGATATGTTGTTTTGTTTCTGGCTTCTTTCACTCACCATAATGTTCTTGAGATTCATCCACGTTATTGCACGTGTCAGCAGTTTGTTACCTTATTACTTGTGTTGCAGAGTGGCGTTGGATTGTGTGGATGTACCACTGTTGGTTTCTGCATTCGCACGTTGGAGGACATTAGGCTTGCTTCCATCTAGGTCAGAGCTGTCATGAATCCGGTTGCTATAAACATTCATGGGCAAGTCTTTGTGTGGACATAGGTTTTCATTTCTCTTGGATAAAGAAACACCTAAAAGAGAACTGGCTGGGTTGTATGGTAGTGATGTTTAACTTTATTTTTATTTATTCAAATTTTTTTAATTTTAAAGATTTTATTTATTTATTTGAGAGAGAGCAAGAGCATGAGAAAGAGAGAGATCACAGGCAGGGGAAACACAGATAGAGGGAGAGGGAGAAGCAAACTCAGGAGGGGACCCCTTTGTGGGGCTCAATCCCAGAACCCCAGGATCATGACCTGAGCCAAAGGAAGATGCTTAACTGAATGAGCCACTCACATGTCTCTATGTTTAACTTTATAAGACCCTGCCAAATGGTTTCCCAAAGTGTTACATCTCTATCAGTATTGTCTGAGAGTTCCAGTTGTTACAAATCCTCTCTCACATTTGGTATGGTCAGTCTTTTTATTTATTTATTTTTATTTTTAAAAAATTTTATTTATTTATTCATGAGAGACAGAGAGAGAGAGAGGGAGAGAGGTAGAGACATAGGCAGAGGGAGAAGCAGGCTCCATGCAGGGAGCCCGATGTGGGGCCTCGATCCCAGGCCTTCAGGATCATGCCCTAGGCTGAAGGCGGCGCTAAACTTCTGAGCCACCCAGGCTGCCCAGTCTTTTTAAATTTAGCCTCTCCAGTAGGTGTAAAGTACTAGCTCATCGTGGTTTTTATTTTTTATTAAAGATTTTATTTATTTATTCATGAGAGACACAGGGAGAGAGAGAGGCAGAGACACAGGCAGAGGGAGAAGCAGGCTCCATGCAGGAAGCCTGACGTGGGACTCAATCCCCAGTCTCCAAGATCACACCCCAAGCTGAAGGTGGCGCTAAACCGCTGTGCCACCGGGGCTGCCCCATCGTGGTTTTTAAATTTACATTTCCCTGATGGCTACTGAAGTTGAGCATCTTTTTCATGTGGATGAAAAAAATATACATATTTTCATAGGAATGAAAGAATACACATTGGAAAATCTGTATATCTGGTTTTGCAAAATATCTGTTCACATCTTTTAATTGAGTTATTTGCCTTTTCTCTTACTGAGCATAGCAGTTCCTTAAAGTATTTCAGATACCAGCCTTTTTGTTAGATATTTGTGTTGTGAATATCTTCCCCCAATCTGGGGCTTGTCTTTTCATTTGTTTCACTGGCCTCTTGAAGGGTGAAAGTTTTAAAATTTTCTCCCTCACTGTGTGTGCTTTTATGTCTTTAAGAAATCTATATTTGCCAAGATGGAGAAGATTTTTCTCCTATATTTTTGTCTGGCAGTTTCCTTGTTTTGCCTTTTAAATTTATAGCTATGACCTATTTCAGTGTAGTTTTTGTGTAAGGCATGAGGTAAGAGTGGAGGCTCATTATTTTTCCAGGTGGGCATCAAGTGATTCAGCACCAACTGTTGAAAGGTGTCTTCTCTATTGTCTTACTCTGACACCATCACTGATATCAATCAACGGTGTGTGTGGGGTCTGTTTTTGGAATCTCTGTCCTGCTCCAGTGACCTGTTTGTCTGACCGGAGGCCAACATCCCATTGACCCAATTTCTGTAGAATTATTGTATGTCATGAAATCTATTCTTTGTTATTCTTGTCTGGAATTTCAATGCCATCTTCCCCCCTCCCCTCAAAATTCATTTATTCATTTTAGAGAGAGAGAGAGAGGGAGAGAGAGAGAGAAAGCACCAGCAGGAGGGACAGAGGGAGAGGGAGAGAGAATATCAAGCAGAAGCCATCCTGAGTGTGAGTGTGGAGCCCGATGTAGGGTTGATCCCACAACCTTGAGATCACAACAATGAGCCAAAACCAAGAGAGGGAGTCTTAACCATCTGAGCCACCCAGGCACCTCACCTTTTTGGTTTTTAACAGGTAAGTGATATATAGGTTTATGGCATATCTGCTGAATCTGACTTGACATAGCCCATCAGCCTGGTCCTTAACATCGTCTCTTGTTTTGTGTTCCATCTTTGTGGAAGGTCTTTACTTGCTCTGTCCCAGGTGGAATCTCTTAAGTTTAGATGGAAATTTCATTCTTTTGTAGATACCTGACAGTGAGTGAATGTGTGTGTCAGTTTCAAATTGTGCACATTATCACTTCAAAACAACTTATTGCAGGCTTTCTTTCCCCCTGGAAACATTTCCTTCTTGATGTAATTTAATTTTTTGTTTTGTTTTTAAAGATTTTATTTATTTATTTGAGAGAGAGAGAGAACGTGTGCAAGAGCAGGGGGAGAGGGAGAAGCAGACTCCCCACTGAGCAGGGAGCCTGACCCAGTGCTTGATCCCAGGACTCCAGGATCATGACCTGACCTGAAGGCAGATGCTTAACTGACTGAGCCACCCAGGCACCCCTTAATTATATATATATTTTAAAGATTTTATTTATTTATTCATAAGAGGCAGAAACATAGGCAGAGGGAGAAGCAGACTCCATGCAGGGAGCTTGATGTGGGACTCGATTTCAGGACCCCAGGATCATGACCTGAGCTGAAGGCAGATGCTTAACTGACTGAGCCACCCAACCACACCTTAATTATATTTTTTAATGTAAAAATATTTAGTTAGGATTATATGGTTTTTCTACTCATATGGTGGAGTTGCTGGTCGTCACCCAATATCTGTTCTCTCTATTTGCAATGTAATAGAACTTGTATCTGGGCTACAGACTACTGTGTTTCAACTTATCTTGAAGCTAGCTGTGGTGAATGGGATGCAAGTAGGAGGGGCATGTGTGCAGTTTACAGATCATGCTCTTGAATGGAAACTGTGCCTTGCCCTTTCCCTGTTTCTGCTACCAGGGAGTAGATGCAATGGTCAGCTATCCTGAATTCTGGGTACCAAAGCACCACGGGGATCATGAAGCAACAAAACAGAAGGAGCCTGGGTCCCTGACACCTCAAAGCTGTTATATGAGCTACTTGTGTCCATACTGTTACTTAGGGATAAATAAGATTCTATCTTTGAGAGATCCTGGTGTTTTGGATCTTGGTCAGATCAGCCAAATCTGTATCCTAATACAATAATTAGATTTACTAATATCATTTACCAACTTAGTTTTTGATACTCCTTCCCTTTTGGTTTATATTTCTTCTTGCAGAGAACATCCCTCAGGAGTTTTTTTCACCAAGAGTTTAGGGGACGAAATATTTTTGCCTTTGAACATTTTTTAAAAAATTTTTATTTATTTATGATAGGCACACAGTGAGAGAGAGAGAGGCAGAGACACAGGCAGAGGGAGGGAGAAGCAGGCTCCATGCACCGGGAGCCCGACGTGGGATTCGATCCCGGGTCTCCAGGATCGCGCCCCGGGCCAAAGGCAGGCCTTAAACCGCTGCGCTACCCAGGGATCCCATATTTTTGCCTTTGTAAGTTAGAGTTTTCATTTGCACTCTTCAGTGACACTTTAGCTAGGTATATTATTCTAGGTTAGTAATTAATTTTTCTCAATACCCTGAAGGTATTATTCCATTCTTTTCTTGCCTCTCTTGTGGTTGAGAGTTCTCCTACTGGCTTATATATTATTTCTTTTTTGGATAATCTGTTTTCCCCTTTAGGACTGCTTTTAAGATTTTTCTCTTCATCTTTGATATTCTGAATTACAATGTATCTAAGTGGAATTTTTGTTTTTATTTATTTAGCATGGTCTTTCTTGGTCTTTATTTTGAGAGAGGGAAAGCTCTCTCTGTGTCTAGTCAAGAGTTTTCTCCATATCTTGAGCTGTTACATCAATAGTTATCATTTTCTTATACCCTTTTCTTGATTCATATCCGCTTACTTATATGTTCGGATTCTTTGGGTTATTCCTTTCCTTATCTCTTTGAGGAGTTTAGCATGTTAATTTAAAAGCATTCCTTTTTTAATAAAGATTTTATTTATTTATTTGAGAGAGAGAGGGAGAGAGAAATCACAAGTGGGGGAGGGAAAGGAAGAGCAAGAGGGAGAGAGACAGGGACAAGCAAACTCCCTGCTGAGTGCAGAGCCCAATGTGGGGCTTGATCCCAGGACCTGGAGATCATGACCTGAGTCAAAGGCAGATGCTAAACCATCCGAACTACGCAGGCACCCCTCTTTTTATTATTTTCTATACATTTTAGTATTTGCCAAGTTTTAAAATATAATATATATGCAAAATAGCCAAAACTGTTTAAACATTTTATTAAAGACTAACAACATACGCATAGAAAATAGCACAAATCTTAGTTTCAGTTTGATGATTTTTTACAAAGTGAACACATTTTCTGTAGTCACAATCCAGGATGAGAAATAGAATGTTAGCAGCATCCCAGAAGACTCCTCTCTTGTCCCCTCAGTAAGCAACTCCAAAAACATAATTATTAGTCTGGTTTTTATTACTGTTGCCTTTTATACGTGGGATTCAGTGTATTCATTTGTGTCTGACTTCTCACTGTCTCTCTTTTTTTTTAAGTAGGTTCCATGCTCAATGTGGGGCTTAAACTTAGGACCCTGAGATTTAGAGTCATATGCTCTGCTTACTGAGCCAGCCACATGCCCCATGTGTTTGACTTCTTTTATTCAATATTATGTTTGTGAAGTTTATACTGCTGTCTTGTGTAACAATAATTTGATCATTCTTTTTTTTTCTTTTTTTTTTCATTTATTTATGATAGTCACACAGAGAGAGAGAGAGAGGCAGAGACATAGGCAGAGGGAGAAGCAGGCTCCATGCACCGGGAGCCTGACATGGGATTCGATCCCGGGTCTCCAGGATCGCGCCCTGGGCCAAAGGCAGGTGCTAAACCGCTGCGCCACCCAGGGATCCCATAATTTGATCATTCTTAACAGTGGTTAGGATTCCATTGCATGAATATGCCCCAATTTAGCTATATATTCTACTGTTGATAGAAGTTTGGGACTTCCAATAAAGCAAGAAAAATAAATTTAAAGTATAACATTGGAAATAAAGAACTGTCATTAGTCACAGACACGATGGTATAGATAGAAGATCCACACAAAATTAACAAAAAAATTATTAAAATTAGTGAGTTTAGCAAAGTCCCTGGCTAAAATGTCCACACTAATTATAATAGCCTTATAGAAAAATCTTGAAATCTAGTGTGAGTTCTGAAACTTTGTTCTTTTTTTTAAATTTGTTTTTGTTTTTCTGGTTTCTTTGTCTTTTCATGTAAGTTTAAGAATGAGCTTGTTGGCTTTTACCAAAAAGCCCATAAGGGTTTGTTTGGAATTAGATCAAATCTATAGATCAATTAGATCTAGACAGCTTAATAAAATTGAGTCCTCCAATCCATGAACATGGTATATCTCTCCGTTTATTTTGGTATTTTAAAATTTATTTCATTAGTGTTTTCTAGTATTCAGCATACAGATATACCCAAGTATTTTATTTTTTTCCAGGGATTTTTAAAAAGATTTTATTTATTCATTCATGATAGAGAGACAGAGAGAGGCAGAGACAAGGCAGAGGGAGAAGCAGACTCCATGCCGGGAGCCTGATGCGGGACTTGATCCCAGGACTCCAGGATCGCGCCCTGGGCCAAAGGCAGGCGCCAAACCACTGAGCCACCCAGGGATCCCCCGCTATTTCTTTTTTTTTAAAGATTTATCTATTTGTTTGAAAGAGAGAACTGGAAGAGAGGCAGAGGGAGAGGGAAAGAGAGTTTTAAGCAGACTCTGTGCTGAGCACAGAGCCTAACATGGGGCTCAATCTCAGGACCTTGAGATCATTGAGATTCATGACCTCAGCTAAATCCAAGAGTCAGATGCTCAACTGACTGAGCCACCCAGGCACCCCTCCAGTTCTGTTTCTTAATTCTAATTTCCAGTCATTTGTTATGAGTGAGTATATAAGAATACACTTTTTTAATATACTGACTTATGTAATCTTGCTAAACTTATTAGTTATATGGTATTTTTTACTTAGACACTTGTGGTGAATAGAAACATGTTTCTTTTTTTCTTTCTTTCCAAGTTATATGTCTTGTTTTCTTGTCTTATTGCAGTAGCTGTTGATTAAGAGTAGTGAGAGGAGATGTTCTTTTCCTGACCTTAAATTTTTTTTTTTTTTTTATTTATGATAGGCACACAGTGAGAGAGAGAGAGAGGCAGAGACACAGGCAGAGGGAGAAGCAGGCTCCATGCACCTGGAGCCCGATGTGGGATTCGATCCCGGGTCTCCAGGATCGCGCCCTGGGCCAAAGGCAGGCGCCAAACCTCTGCGCCACCCAGGGATCCCCCTTTTCCTGACCTTAAGAGGAAAAAATTCAATCTTTTGTATTTTTTTAAAGATTTTATTTATTTATTCACAATCACAGAGAGGGAGGCAGAGACATAGGTTGTGGGAGGAGAAGCAGGCTCCTTTCAGGGAGCCCAGTGTGGGACTCGATCTCAGGACCCTGGGATCATGCCCTGAGCCAAAGGCAGACGCTTAACCACTGAGCCATCAAGTGTCCCTCTGCTTTTGTAATTAAGTATGATGTGTGAATAATCCAACACCAAATCCTAAACCAGAGGTCTGGATTCTGGGACCTTAGTAAGCAGAACTCAGGTGAAAGTAAAGTGCCACTAATGTTTTAGGGAGTACAATCCAAGAAAAACTGGAGTGAGAGAAAAGGAAGGGAGAGAGACACAGTATGAAAATACATTAGTGAGCTGGCTACTTCTTGATGTTAATCCCAAATGATTGATCTTGTGGACCTGTCTTGCACATGCCTGGGTGTTGAGTGGATCCTATGGCAATGCAAGCACCAGCAGTCACAGGGAAGCCCATGGGAGCAAGAGGCATAAATGCTATCCGGTTGTGCCTGTGTGGAGTTGATTTTTTAAAGTATTTATTTATTTATTTGAGAGAGAGAGAGCGAGAACATGAGCTGGGGGGAGAGGCAGAAGGAGAGAAAGAGTCTTTTTTTTTTTTTAAGATTTTATTTATTTATTCGAGGTTGGGGGAGAGGCTGAGAGAGAAACAGACTCCATGCAGGAAGCCTAACGTGGGACTCAATCTCCAGTCTCCAGCATCATGCCCTGGGCTGAAGGTGGTGCTAAACCGTTTAGCCACCCAGGCTGCCCAGAGAAAAAGAATCTTAAGCAGACTCCACACCCAGTGCAGAGCCCAACACAGAGCTCCATCTCACAACCTTGAGATCATGACCTGAGTGCCACCTTCAGCCTGGGCCGTGATCTTGGAGACCCGGGATTGAGTCCCATGTTGGGCTCCCTGCATGGAGCCTTCTCCCTCTGCCTGTGTCTCTGCCTCTGTGTGTGTGTGTGTGTGTGTCTCATGAATAAAAAGATTAAAAAAAAAAAAAAAAAAGAGTTCAATGCTTAACTGACTGAGCCACCCAGGTACTGCATTGCTGAAAATATTTTTATTCTATCCTCACTATTGATTGATATTTTATCTGGGTATAGAACCTCAAGTTTGAAATATATTTTTCTCAGGATTTTCAGGGCATTGGCTTCATTTTGGTCTAATTTAGTGGTGCTATAAGAAGTCTGATGCCATTCTGATTCTTGATGCTTTGTATAAAACCTAGCTTTTTGTCTCAGAGAGTTTGTATGATTTTTCATTTGTTCTTAGTGATCTGAAATTTCACAATCATGTGTCTCTGTGTGCAGATATTTTCATCCATTTTGGATACTTAGTGGGTATTTTCAATCTGGAAAGTCATGTTCTTTAATTCAAAGAAATGTACTTTAATGACTTATTTGACGATTACCATCCCTTTCTATTTCCTCTGTTCTTTCTGGGACTCCTCTTATTTGGTTGTTAGATCTCCCAGGCTGATTTTCTAATTTTCATGTATTTTCTCTCCTATGTGTTGTCCTCTTCTTCTGTTTTCTGAGCTATTGCATCATCTACAAATTTTTCTTCCAGTCCTTTCACTAAACTTTTAATTTGTTCTACTCAAGAGATATTTTTTTTGCTTTCAGAACATTCCTTCTTAATAACATACTGTACTTGTTCATTGTGTGCTATATGTCTTATGTCTTTGATGATATTAATGATTTTTTTTACATTTTTCTTCTTATTATGATTATCTGTGTTCCCTCCAAAGTTGCTTTTTATCTATTTGTTGTTGTCTGACTCAGGGTTAGGAGCCTCCCATGTGTGCCTGGTGATCCTTGGCTTCTGCAAACAGAGGTTGCTCAGAGGGGTACCTGGATGGCTCAGTTGGTTAAGCGTCTGCCTTTGGCTTGGGTCATAATCCTGAAGTCCAGAAATCTAGTCCCACCGTGGGCTCCCTACTCAGTGGGAAGTCTGCTTCTCCCTGTGCTCCTTATCTCACTCATGCTCTCACTCTCTCTCAAATAAATAAATAAATAAAATCTAAAAAGAAGAAGAAGAAGGAGAAGGAGAAGGAGAAGGAGAAGGAGAAGGAGAAGGAGAAGAAGAAGAAGAAGAAGAAGAAGAAGAAGAAGAAGAAGAAGAAGAAGAAGAAGAAGGTGCTAAGAAATTCAGCTCAGATTTGGCTGCCCACCAAAAACTCTACTGGTAAGGGATCTGGCTAGGCTCCTTCATTGGGAAATTTCTGATGTTCCCATCTTTAGGTCTTTCCTCTTAGACTTCTCCGATACGCATAGAGTTTTCTTTTAATCTCCTACCTGGAAGTTCATTCTAAGCCTGGTTGCCAGTTGGGAGTGTCAGTACTCAATGTGAAGACTTTCATTCATTCCCCATTTTCTCATTCATTTCCCCCAGCTGGGTTCACTTTTCTGCAGTAGAGTCCTTTGGTTTTACCCACTCTGGGGAATAAACCATCTGTTTTCTGTTGGAATTGTTGGGATATGACAGAGACAGTCACCTTGGAGGGTGGGCTCTAAGGTTACCAACTACTCTATAAACTGTCTTTCAACAAATTCCTTGTGGTTCAATCTTCCCTTTCACCTCTGCTGCCAGTAGTACTTGGTACTCAATTCCTGAGCCTTTGAGGGGTTCTGCACTCTCCTCACTGCTGGTTTAGAACTCCATTTTTCATATCCATTAAGTTGGTTCCCATTCATTGATCTACTTTCCAATTTCAAAATTATCCCATTTTCTTTGCCATTGTAGTATGTTAAGAATTCCTTTTCTGCCATTTTAAAGGAGTTTCAGGAGGGAACAGTGACAAATGCCTGTGTTTGATCTGCTTCATCTAATCAGAAACTCTGGCTCTTTTTTTTTCATGATATTTAATTCTTTTTGATATTTCCCAGAACTTCTTAGTCATTTTAATCACAGCTGTTTTGTAGTCTCTAGCTCTTGGATCTATCATGTGAGGTTGTGGCAGGATTGGGAGGGGGGAGGGTGTCCAAACCTACTGATGGTTTTATCACTGACCTTCTCTTATTACTGCTATTGTTTGTAATTTTTTCTTTGTGAGCTCATCTGTGGGGACCTTTGTCAGTGGGGTGAGCTTGAGTGAAAGTCAAGGCCCTCTAGTGTCTAGTGAGTATTCACATTTGTTTCTGCCTTGTGCACAGGGCATCTCCAGCCAGAGACCCCTGTAGATATTAAGTTCTTGCTTTCAGGGTAGGGTCTCCAGAACACACCGGGAAGCAGGGTAGTGTAAATTTAAATCCCAAATACCTTGAGGCTAAGTCTGTGGTTACAAATTCCCAGAGATGCCTGTGTCCCATCCGAAGCCCAGGCAGTTGCAGAGCAGCTTCTTGGTGATCTGTCTGAGCAGGGAGTGGGTTTCTTTTTATTTGTTTGTTTTTGATCCTCATCTACCTTTTCACTGAGAAAATAACTCAGAAGAGTCTGGCTTGGAGGTGGGTCTCATTTACAACTCCCTGCTTTGCAGAGCCCAAAGCCTTATTTCTTGTCCCCACGGGGACCGTAAAATCCAATCCTCAGGCTGCTGAGACCCACAGCCCTGCCCGCCTGGTGCGACACAGCAGCCAGCACCAGCCTTCCTGATTCTCGCTCTGGTTTTCAGCTACTTCTTTGTTTTTATCCCTGGGGAGGTCCCTTCCTTTCTGGCAAGCTCAGCCGTGCATTTAGGAGGATATTTGTTATATTTTAGCCACCATATCCAAGTAGTATTTGTAGCAGGATGGTTTTCCACTGTGTAACTCACCATTCTGCTAGAAATGGAGTCCTGTGTTTTTTGTTTGTTTCCAACCTCTTTTGCATCTCTGAATACCTCAGAGCAGAGCATCAGTAGAGGCCTATGAATGTTCGGAAAATGAAATCCAATTGCCATGTTTTCACCTAATTACCTAATTGGTGATTTTGCCAAAGGCCACAGCAAAACTGAGTCAGAGTTGCTGTGGCAGTCCTGCTGTTCAGAGCAGGATCTCAGGGAACATTCAAGACCTATCCTGGGCTGGACTCAAGCTACCGTGGGTACCGCCTGATGTCCAGCTAGGGCGCCTCAGCACCCTGCCCTCCAGCCACACATCTATTCACAAGCTCTCCCCCAGCCTTCTTTGACCGTGTTGATTCCACCTCTCACCAGCTTTGCTGTGTCTGCTTGCTTGTTGTCCAGCCTCCCTCACTAGACTTGCACTCCCTGGGCCAGGCCCTGTTGTTTTTTCTCTGTATCTCCAGCATCCTCACGGTAACAGTGCAAACATGCGAGGCGTTTGGTAAATGTGTGTCTAATGTGTGAATGAGCCAGTTAGCATTCCCACACAACCAGCTCCAAATGCCGACTTTAGATTTTTACAAAATTAAAGCAGCTGTTAAAGCCCCATCACTAAACCCAACCATAGCCATCCTCCTGCCTGGCAGACACCAGCCTTGCACCGTAGGAGCAGAACTATCTGGCATTTTAATAGGGAGGTGGCAGGTCATTTGGTATAAAATGGTCTCTTATTAGCCCTCCTAAGAGCAGCGCTGCTCTATCTGGGGGAGGAGGGGAAGAGGGACTTGGTCACTGACTCCTCCTCCAAATCTACCCTCCTCCTCCCCTGGGTGACTGGGGATTCGTGCCCCAAGTTTGGAAAAGAGAGATCTCTTTCCACAAGGAAAACTGGGTGCGTGATTCCCCAAACCTGTGTAAATGGATGAAACGGTTGCAACCACTGGCTCACAGTGTTTACAAAGCACTTTCTCTCTGAAATCTCTCTCTGACGAAGACATACTCTGAGGGGACTTGCTCAAAGTCACACCAGGCCAGGGTCCAGGCTGCACTATTCCAGCAGAGCAGCCACTCACTAGCCACCTATTGCCACTGAGTGAGAACTTAAAATGTGGCTGGTCTGAATTTAGATGTGCCTTAAGTGTAAAACACATGACAGCTTTCAAAGACTTCAAAGTATGGAAAAAAAAATCCCAGTAATAATTGTAATATTTGTGACATGTCAAAATCATAATATTTTGGGTATATTAGGTTAAATACAAATATTATTAGAATGGATTCCACCAGTTTCTTTTTACTTTGTTTTAATGAAGCTGCCAGAAAATTTTAAATTACCTATGTGGTTTGCATTTGTGACTTGAGTCCTATTTCTTTTTATTTTTTTTTAAGATTTTTTTTTTTTTCATGAGAGAGAGGCAGAGACACAGGCAGAGGGAGAAGCAGGCTCCATGCAGGGAGCCTGATGTGGGACTTGTTCCTGGGATTCCGGGATCACACCCTAAACTGAAGGCAGATGCTCAACCACTGAGCTACCCAGGCGTCCCTTGAGTCCTATTTCTATTGGTTGCTAGTGGTGCAAGAGCAGGGCCTTGTCTGTTATATCCTGCACAGAGCAGGAGGGCAAGAATTCTATGCTGAATCAATGAATGAATGAATGAGTGTTTGTTCAACACCACTTGGTATTGGCTTCTAAATGAAACAGTTCACTTTGGCTGTGAAGGCAAGTCATCTGCCGTTCTCCATCTATTTTCTACCTTCGCATGTATATCCTCTTCATGAGATGCACAGCCATGAATGCAACCAGATTTTAAGAACTGACTCTGTCCTAACTCGGGGTCCCTTGGAAGCAGAGTCTGAGTTAAGTGACCTCAGGAGGCAGGAAAGCAGGGCCAGGCTTGGAAGAGGAACGATGTGGATATCCTGTCCTGCTGTAGGCAAAGGAGAATCTTATTCAACCAGGAACTCTGGAAGCATACAGAATGCCTCCCAGAATTGTCATCCAGAAGCTGAGAGGTGGGAGCATCTGTCCACTAGCTCCAGGCCTCCATTGCAGGAGGTTGCTGGGGGGACCTTTACTCTCCCACACTTCTAAGATGTGCTAGTGGCTTCAGGAGCCCTTGGGAAAAGACCTTAGGCAGAAGAGCATCCACTAGGGGTGCCTGGGTGCCTCTGTTGGTTAAACATCTGCCTTTGGCTCAGATCATAATCTTGGGTCCTGGGATTGAGCCCCGCATCAGGCTCTTTGCTCAATAGGGATTGTTTCCTCCTCTCCATCTCCCTCTGTGATCTCTCTTGTGCTCTCTCAAATAAATAAATAAAATATTTTTTAAAAGAAAAAGAAAAGCATCCACTTGAGGTGGCACACTCTGACTCGTCAGAGAGTCAGGACTGTCCACTTCATTGCATCAAAGAAAATTCAGAATTGCTGGGCGCCTGAGTGGCTCGGTTGAGTGTCTGTCTTCTGTTCAGGTCGTGATCCCGGGGTTCTGGGATGGCGTCCCATGTCAGGCTTCCCGGTCCATGGGGAGCCTGCTTCTCCCTCTCCCTCTGCCTGCCGCTCCCCCTGCTTGTGCTCTCTCTCTCTGTCAAATAAATAAATAAAATCTTTTAATTAAAAAATAAAATTTATAACTGCTACAACAATAGACAAAGATCAGCAGCTGAACGTCAGAGTGGTGCATAGAATGGGATATGGCGGGATCCCTGGGTGGCGCAGCGGTTTGGCGCCTGCCTTTGGCCCAGGGCGCGATCCTGGAGACCCGGGATCGAGTCCCACGTCGGGCTCCCGGTGCATGGAGCCTGCTTCTCCCTCTGCCTGTGTCTCTGCCTCTCTCTCTCTCTCTGTGACTATCATGAATAAATAAATAAAATCTTAAAAAAAAAAAAAAAAAAAAAAAAAAAAAAAAAAAAAAGAATGGGATATGGCTTATGGACAGTTTCTGGAAAGCTAGCTGACACCTTGTTTGTTTGTTCATAATGCATTCATGCATTCATTCAGTTGTCAACCAATACTTCTTGTACACCACTTCTAGGTAAAGTCTGGGCCCACCCCAGAAAGGATGACAGAATGAAAGAGAGAGGGTAAGGATGTTCTCATATCAACCAAGTGGAACCTTTTCTAATTCACAAATTGGGTAAATCACTTGCAAACTTCAATCCCTTAATCTTCATTGGTAACAGGGTACTGATGCTGAATTGTTGGGTGACAGCACTCAAAGCCTCTGATGAGGGCTCAGCCTCTTCTTGGGTTAAGCAAGAAATTAACTTAGAAATTAACTCTCCCAGAGGCTGTGTGTGGCTGGCTCAGTCGGTTAAGCATCCCACTGATGATTTCAGCTCAGGTCACAATCTCAGGGTCATGAGATCAAGCCCCGTGTTGGGCTCCCAAGCTCAGGGGGAAGTCTGCTCAAGATTCTCCCTCTACTTCTGCCCCTCTCCCTGCTTGCTTGAACTCTCTCTCTCTCTTTCTAATAATAAATGAATAAATTAAACCTTAAAAAAAAAGAAATTAACTCATTCTGCCTTCCTGTATTCGTTCAGCCTGCAACCCCTGAGTGTCTGCTAGGTGCTGGGCGCTGCACGGTCTGGGGGTGTGGTGGTGAGTGAGAGGAATGCCCTGTGCTCAAGAGCTCACAGTCTGAAAGGAGAGAGGGTGTCACCCTTGTAGAGAATCTGGAGGTAGGCTCCAAGCCCTGAGGAGAGAAGGGAGGGGCTGCATCCTGCTAGGTCCTGGAAAGCTTTCTGGAGGAAGTGCAACCAAACATTCACCCCAAGGCCTCTGGGCCCCAGATGTGAGCTTCTGGCATAGACCAGTCCTGGCTGAACCCCATAACTGGCTACTTGGCAAAGGACATTGGCAAACCCAGGCTGACTCTAGGCCATTTGCATATCATTTGCATCAATCTGCATATGTGGTGGCACAGCCTGGTCTCTTATGCATTTAAATTGCAAGTTATTTGTCTCTCTTTGAAAGCTCTCATTTTTTCCCCAAGAGGGGCTGGCTCCATCTCCCCTGCTTGCCCTTATAAAGACTGTTGAGTTTGCCCAGCACAATGGAAGGCTCTAGATTCGGGGTGGAATACATACTTTTTATTCCGAACTTCATAGTACTTTATTTTTAAGGGCCCCATGATAGCCTGGTACAGAACAGGGTGTTGGGCATGTGCACCCCATGTTATATATAGGGAAGCTGAATCAGAGAGATTTTGATTGTTTTGTTTGTTTGTTTGTTTGTTTGTTTGTTTGTTTGAAGCAGGGTGCCCAACCTCACTTGGCATGCTGGAGGTAAGTCCATGACTAAGGATCTGATCCCATGGTGAGAGGAACCCCAGAGGTCACCTCTTAGTAGGAGGAAGTTCAGAGAGGGGCAGGGACTTGCCCAAGCCACACAACTGATCCAGAATGCAGCCTTCGCTCCCACAGCTCTGCCTAAAGACAATGGGCCCCTCTGCCAAGCTACTTGTTTTGGCTGCTGTGTCAGTGGCCTGAGCTACTTCAAAGAACATCTTCCCCATAAATACCAAGTGTATTGATTTCTACCTACTTGGGTTGTTGTTTAAGCCTGGTGAGTAAGTGTCACCCAGCCTAGCACATCACATTCAATGAGGACCTGACTTGGCCAGATATGAGCTAGCAGGAGCCCTTACTGGTGATCTAAATGGAGACTTTCTACGGTGCAGAAGGTGTGGTTCACTCCATCGTAGAGGGTGCCGAGTCCCTCCTTGTACTCAGCAGATGCACCCTTGACTTGACTGTGAAGACCAAACTCGTGGACATCAGCTTGTACTTTAAAATCTATTAACAGGGATCCCTGGGTGGCGCAGCGGTTTAGCGCCTGCCTTTGGCCCAGGGCGCGATCCTGGAGACCCGGGATCGAATCCCACATCGGGCTCCCGGTGCACGGAGCCTGCTTCTCCCTCTGCCTATGTCTCTGCCTCTCTCTCTCTGTGTGTGACTATCATAAATAAATAAAAATAAAAAATAAAAAAAATTGAAGAGCAATAAAATCTATTAACAGAATAGGGTGGGAACTTACTCAAGGCCAGTATTGAGTCTAGCTGATGGTCATGTCATTTGGAGATCTTATAAGAAGAGAATGATGTAATTCACTGTTAATAACAGCTCCCGGGATCTCTGGGTGGTGCAGCGGTTTGGCACCTGCCTTTGGCCCAGGGCGTGATCCTGGAGACCCGGGATCAAATCCCACATCAGGCTCCTGGGCATGGAGCCTGCTTCTCCCTCTGCCTGTGTCTCTGCCTCTCTCTCTCTCTCTCTCTGTGTGTGACTATCATAAATAAATAAAAATTTATATAAAAAAAATAACAGCTCCCATTTACTGAGCACTTTATTGCATGCATGTATGGTGCTGGACTTTCACTCAGGATATTTCCATTCCTCATCCTGCAAGACAGAGACTGTTATTCTTGTTATACAAGTGAGGCCACTGAACCTCAGTGAGATAAAGGACTCTGTTCAACAAAGTATCAGGGTCAAGACTCAACATTGGGAGTAGCTGGCTCCAGACCACAACAAAACCATATTACTTCCAATGTCAAGCCTAAAACTAGACCTAACATGAGCATTAACTTATAAGTCTTAGGCAATATACTGTAATGATTTACAAAGCACAGACTTGCTGATAGTGGAAGAGTACTTATATCAGATTAACCTTCTGCTGGTAACAATGATAAAATCTGGACAAATATATAAAACACATCTGTTTGGAACTACTAGAGAGTGACCAAAAGCAGACAGAAACTGGAGGAGATATGACCCTTGAGAAAAGGAAACCATACGGTGAGAGACACATTTATCTGGCCTTTCCCCTGAAGGCATTCTCCAGTTTATATAGTGCATAGGGGAGTAGAACACAAACAGAAATCAAAAATCTTATTAGCTGAAGAGTAGGAAATTGGAGTTTAGAGCCTCTAGAGAGCTGGAAATTGAGAGAGAAAAATCCCAGAAAAGAGAGCCACTTAGGGAGAAAACTCCCCTAAGTCCTTGGCTGACTCTGGCGTGGGTTCTGACACTAAGGAGAAAACACAGCTGGAGGACTGAAAATGCTGAGCAGAGATTTCTGTAGCTGGTTGGCATTGAGGAAACATATTTCCTAGTTCAGATTTCATCAAGTTAGAGTGGTTTGTTAAACACAAGGCTTTTCAGTGAGATCCTGGGAGACAATGACTTAGAAGTAAACCTGTCCTAACGAAGTCTAACACCAAGCCTCTACAAAATCAAGGTAAAGGGCCAAAAATTTAATAGGACAATATACAAAATTCTTCAGAGGAAGATAACACAATCCAGAATTTCTACATTGTATCACACAATGACCAGCATAAATTTAAAAATTGCTAGATATGGGATGAGACAGGAAAATGTGACACATAGACATTTTTTTTTTTAAGTCAGTAGAAACAGATCAAAGACAACCCAGAGGGGCACCTGGGTGGCTCAGTGGAGCATCTGCCTTCAGCTCAGGTCATTATCACCAGATCCTGGGATTGAGTCCTGTACTGGGATCCTGGCAGGAAGCCTGCTTCTCCCTCTGCCTGTGTCTCTGCCTCACTCTCTGTGTCTCTCATGAATAAATAAATGAAATCTTAAAAAAAAAACATATGTTGGAACTAGTAAGTAAACTTTTATTTAATTTTTTCCTTAAATTTAAAGATTTATTTAGTTATTTGAGAGAGAGAAAGAAAGAGTGAGCACACAAGCAGGTGGGGCAGGGAGAGGGAGAGAGAATCCTAAGTATACTCTGTGCCGAGTGGAGCCTGATATCTGGCTCAATCCCACAACCTTGAGATCATGGCCTGAGCCAAAACTGAGATTCAGACACTCAACCAAATGCTGTGCTACCCAGATGCCCTAGTAAGCAAACTTTTAAGTCCTTATGATACATTTGTTAAAGAGTCTATGGGAGGGATACCTGAGTGGCTCAGTGGTTGAGCATCTGCCTTCGGCTCAGGTCATGATCCTGGCCTAGTATCGCGTCCTGCATGGGCTCCCCACAAGGGGTCTGCTTCTCCCTCTGCCCCTCTGTGTCTCTCATAAATAAATAAATAAAATCTTTAAAAAAAAAGTCTATGGGAAAAGGCAATTATAATGGATGAAGACATGAGAAATTTTAGTAGTACATTAGTTTCCTAGAGCTGCCAGAACAAAGTACCTCAGATTGGATGGTTTATTCTCTCAGAAATTTATTCTCTTGGGAGGTCCTTGGGTGGCTCAACGGTTTGGCACCTGCCTTTGGCCCAGGGTGTGATCCTGGGGTTCTGGGATCGAGTCCCACATCAGGCTCCCTCTGTGGAGCCTGCTTCTCCCTCTGCCTGTGTCTCTGCCTCTCTCTGTGTGTGTGTCTTTCATGAGTAAATGAATAAAATCTTAAGAAAAAAAAATTTATTCTCTCACATATCCAGAGGCTAGAAGTCTGAAATTTAGGTGTTGGCCAGGGTTAGTTCCTTCTGAAGGCCCTGAGGAACAATCTATTCCATGCCTGTCTCCTAGCGTCTGGTGAGGCTGGTAATCCCTGATGTTCCTTGGCTTGTGTGTGCATCACTCCAATCCTAACCTCCCTCTTCACATGGTATTTTCTTGGTCTCTCTTCTTTTCTTTCTTTCTCTTTTTAAGATCTTATTTATTTGAGAGAGAGGGAGAGAGAGAGAGAGAGAGAGAGAGCATGAAGGGGGTGAGGAGGGGGAGAGGAAGAGAGAGAAGGAGACTCCCGCTGAGCAGGGAGTCTATATGGGGTTCGATCCCAGTACCCTAAGATCATGACCTGAGCCAAAGGCAGACGCTCAACTGACTGAGTCCCCCAGGTGCCCCTCTCTCCTTTTCTTACAAGGACACCAGTCTTACTGGATTGAGGACTCACCTTACTCCAGTGTGGCCTCATTTTACTAATTACATCTGTAATGACCCTATTTTCAAATAAGGTCATATTATGAGGTCCTGGGGCTTAGGACTTCATATCTTTTTTTGGAGCAGGACATAACAAAGGAGATAAGGAAACTTTTTTTTTAAAGCATCAGATCAAATTCTAAACTATAAAATCAATATCTCAAAAGTCAAATGTTCACTGGATGGGATTAAAAGCCATATAAACATCCCCTGGATGGGCTAGACCCAATTTAAAAAGACAAGTTTAAAATTAAAATTAAAATTTTTTAAAGATGTATTTGTCTATTTTGAGAGAGAGAGAGAGAGTGTATGGTGCAGGGGGAAGAGGGAGAAGGAGAGAGAGAATCTTGAGCAGACTCCCCACTGAGCACATAGCCCAATTCAGAGCTCAATCTCACGACCCTGAGATCACGACTGAGCTGAAACCAAAAGTCAGATGCTTAACCAACTGAACCACCCAGGTGCCCCAAGGACCAATAAATTTAAAGGCAGGTCAATAGGGGCACCTGGGTGGTTCAGTTGGTTAAGTGGTTGCCTTTGGTTCAGATCATGATTTCAAGGGTCCTGGGATTGAGCTCTGAGTCAGGCTCCCTGTTTAGCAGGGAGTCTGCTTTTTCCCTCTGCTCCTCCCCTTGTGCCCTGTCTCCATCTCTTTCTCTCTCTCAAATAAATAAAATCTTTAAGTACAGGTCAATAGAAATTACCCACACTGAAGCATGAAGAAAAAAATGACAAAAATGAACAGAATCTCAATAATCTGTGGGATGGGATTGAGCAGTCTTAACACACATGTAATTGGAGTCCCAGGGGAGAAGAGTCAGATAATAGGGCAGAAAAGAAGTAGGTGATGAAAAAATATTGGCTGAGAATGTTCTGTTTGAAAAAACAGTCAAGGATGTTCAGTAAACCCTAATCATGATAATGACAAAGAAGACTGTACTTAGGCACACCATGGCCAGACTGCTGAAAACCAGCAATCAAGAGAGAATCTGGGAAGCAGCTGGAAAAAAAAGAAAAGAGAAGAGAAGAAAAGAAACAAACCAAAGAACCAAGACAATTATGCAATGAACAATGATGTAAGAGACAACAGACTTCTCATAAAAACAATGTAAGTCAGAAGACAATGGAGCAACACCTCAAAAATGATGAAAGGGAAAAAAATCTATTAGAATGCTCAGTGAAATATCTTTCCAAATGGAAAAAGATTTTAAATTCTTGGGTAAATAAAAGTAGAGAATTTGTTGCCAGGAGACCTGTATGATAAGAAATGCCAGTGCTATGTGGGTGGTTCAGTTGGTTAAGTGTCAACTTTTGATCTCAGCGTAAGTCTTGATCTCAGGGTCGTGAGTTCAAGCCCCACGTTGGGCTCCACACTGGGTGTGGAGCCTATTTTAAAAACAAAGAAATGCCAAAGAAAGGTTTAGGGTTTTTCCTAAGCATTTTACTTATTTTTTTATTTTTATTTTTTAGAGAGGGAGAGAGGTGAGGAGGGACTATGGGGGGGCGGGGAGAGAGAGATCTTAAGCAGGCACCATGCCCAGTGTGGAGCTCAATGCAGGGCTCCATCTCATAGCCCTGAGTTCGTGACCTGAGCTAAAATCAAGAGTTTTAACGAACTTCTTCCCTGGGACTCCAATTACATGATTAAACAATCATGTTTAACCAACTGAGCCACCCAGATGCCCTCATATTAGGTTTAAGGGAAATTATTTACCAGATAGAATTTCAGATTGACAGGGGAAAAAAAATAGCTCCGGTAATGTTAAAGACATAAGTGGGTACATAAGACAATTTTTCTTTTCTGAACTTCTTTAAAAATAATGGACTCCTTAAAGCAAAAATATCAGTGCATTCTGGGATTTATTACATATAAAAGTAAAATATATGACCACAATAATACAAAAGACAGGAGAGGCAAAAATAAAATTCTACTTTTGTAAAGTTCTTACAGAATATATGAAGTAATGTTTTATTACCAGAAGGTAAATGGTGATAATTTAAGAATACATATTGTAGCCCCTCCTAGAGCAACCAAAGATATAAAGAGGTATAGCTAAAAAAGTAAACAAAGACAGAATGGAATATTTATAAATACTTGATTAACCCAACAGAAGGCAGTGAAAGAGGCACGGAGAAGAGAAGGAACAAATAGATGATAAATAGCAAGATGCTAGATGTAAACCTACCTACTACGACGAGTACATTTAATGTAAAAGGACTAGACACTCCAAAGGAAAGGCAGATACTGTCAGACTTGGTTTTAAAAATAGTCTTGTGTGAGTTCAGGGTCTGTAAATGGGAGGATTAAATGAGCTTGTGCATCAGAGCTCTGAGCCCCGTGCCTGGCCCACAGTGGGTGCTTCTTAAGCAAAAACTCTGAGTCTGATTTTACAATCCCATTTTCTGGGAAGCCTGTCAGTGAGCTTCCTGTGGGGAGGCCCCAGTCAGCCATCCACACAGCATCCCACCCTGCTGAGCATTCATCCACCTGGCCTTTGTGGAACACCAGCTTCATGCAGACAGGCAAGGCCCTCCTCACTGGCAGCTGCATGTGGGTTATTTGTCCACTTTTCAGGGGCAGGGAATGGCCCTCCCCCCTTTACTCGCTCTAAAGCAGCAGGGCAGGGGAGGTGAAGTCACAAACAAATGGATGATCAAAGCCAGGGCTGGAGCCGAGCTTGCCTGAGGCTGGCCAGGGTCGGCAGCTTGTGCCAATGTGGCCGCCTCATGTTGCCCGGCGCCCACTCCTCCCCTGGAAGCTGCTTACCAGTGTCCAGTGTCCCAGCACTGCCTGCAAGGCCTCTCCCCTGGAGGAGCTCCCACTTTCTGGCCTATAGGGTCAGCCCCTCCCTTATCCTTGGCTCCCACCGCCAAGCCAAAGCATCTCTGGTCAACAGTTGTGGTACAGAACAGCAAGGCAATGTCATGGGGTTGAAGGAGGACAAGGTGCCTTAGGCTCTGTCAGGCCAGGGTGGGCTCTATAGGCCTGGGCTACTGCTTGCTAGTTTGGTGGTCCTTGTGGGTAAGGAAAGGAGGCTGGGGGATCCCGGGCTGTACCTCTTGGTCCCTCCCTCCCCACCCCACCGCACCCCATCTCTGGCCTTGCAATTGAATTCAGAGCTTTGAGGACCAACGTGCTGTTTCTAGCAACTTCCTCCACTGTCCAGTCCAATGGTCTCCTCCTCCTCCAAATCCCTGGTCACTACCCCACCTCCTCATGAAGGTAATCTCCATCTACCATGATGCCTAACACATGATGCCTAATCTCCATCTACCATGATGCCTAACATCTACCATGATGCCTAACCAGTTGTACCTGTTTCTGTCATCTGTATATAAGACATCTTTTGCACAGGATGTTTGTGAGCTTTGTCTATATTGTGGCTTATAGTTATAGATCATGCATCTTGAAAGCTGGCCAGTTGTCTACCACACGGATAGTTTGCAATTCATTTATCCTTCATTTTTTTCTATAGCTGCAGGACAGTTGGGTTCACTCCATTTAGGACTATTACCAATAGTGCCATGGTGAATACTGCAGGTCACGTCCTTTGGTGAACGCACGGATGTGCTTCTGTTGGATCTGTGCCTAGAAGCGGAAGTGCTGCGTTAGACGGCAGGGCGTGCTCAGCTGGAGTAGACCTAGTGCACGCTTCCCACGGTGGTTTGACCAATTCACATTCCCACCGGCCGCGAGGCTTTCTGGTTGCTCATCTGGCCCACCAACACTTGGTACTGTGGGTCCCCCTCCCCGTAGCTGTGCTGGAATCTGAGGTGGTAGTTCCCTGTGGTCCTAACTTGTGTCCCTTCCGATGAGTCATGAAGCTGAGCACCTTCTCATGTGTTTGTTGATCATTTGGATATTCTCTCGTACTTTAATTCAAGCATTTCTTCCCCGTTCCCCCATGTTTTCCCTCTTGAATTGTCTGCCTAGGTCTTACTGATTTACAAGGCCAATCTGCACTGCCCCACAAACTCAGAACCACAGTAGTTGGGCCATGTTCTTACTGGAGCTGGTGACAGGGTTTCAAACAAAAGACATACTAAATCACATAAAATTAATCTGATTTGAATTGATTTTGTATTTGATCAATGTGTCTTGGTTTTATGGTTGTCTAAGAGCTACAAGGAATTTATGCCTCATTTTATGTTGGTACATGTTTAAGTAACACCACGGTAAAAACTATTCAACGCATCAGTGCCGGCCCGTGAGAGATCCCCTTTTCCTCTCGGTAAACAGGAGATTTTCAAGACACAGATCCAAACTGGTGATTCCCCTGTGTAATGCATCTCAGAGGATCCCTTCTGTCTGAGATGGAGATGAGGCTCCTCAGCCCGACACTGTTGCCTCCCATGCTTGCCTCATACCTGTACCTGCTGCCCATGGTTCTTTCTGAATCATGATCTCTCACACCCCAGGGTGTGTCTGCACCGGCCCCCAGTTCCTGCTGCCACTACCATGGCCACCCCATTGGCTTAGCATTACTTCCTCGCTCAGACCTCCACTTAATTGCCACTTCTCAGGGAAGCCCTCACGAGGCCCCTAAGCACACCGTCCCAACTGAGCACTGTCCTTCTCTGTATAATCTCGGTTGTGATTTTTTATTTAATTGTGGCATTCTAGACTGCAAGTTCTATGAAAGCAAGAACAGTATTTTTTTCCCGACTTTTTTTTTTTCCACCAATGTCTGTGCCAGTGTTTGGCATAGAGAGGACAAAGTGGATGTTTGTTGAGTGACTTAACGACCCACGCTGTGTGACCCTCTAGCTGTACTGATGCTGAAAGGCAGGGAGGGCCCAAGGTCACATGCAGGAGGGGATGAAAGGCCTGGGGCCAAGTTCTTCTTGTCCAGTCACACGGAATGAGACAGAAAGTCCTCTTTGGCCAGCATCACGGGCCCTGGAGACCACTCAGTATAATCTAGTCCAATTCCTTTGTGCCTCAAATGAGGAAGTTAAGTACCAAAGAGAGGATAATGATTGTCTAGAATTACTCAGTGAGACAGAGCTTGGCTAGGTCTAGGACCCACTTGCCTGAAACTCAACATGCTTTGATCTGCCCCTAACTGTCCCAGAGGCAGGAGACCCAGGGGGTCATGGGAGTGGAGGTCATGGTTCTCACAATCCTGATTGAACGCCTCTGAGCATGGCTGGGTTTCCCCACCGCATGCAGACAGGAGACTGATGACAAAGGCCTTCCTTGTCCTCCTCCAGAATCTATTCTAGAGTCTCATGGGGCGGTATTGAATTCTTGTCTATGGGAAGGTGGAAGAGGGCAGGAACATTCTGGAGTGAAGACTGGGGATACTCTGAGTGAGGCAGGAAGAATAATTCAGTGAGGAAAACTCTAGCTGCCAGGCAAATGCCCCCTAGTCCCTGGCCTGGTCTGGATGCTGTGATGGGGAGAACTGCACACAGTAACTCACTTAACCCTTTTGAGGCAGAGGCAGGTGACATTTTTTATTTTATTTTATTTTTTTAGATTTTATTTATTTATTCATTCATGAGACACACACACACACACACACACACACAGAGAGAGAGAGAGAGAGAGAGGCAGAGACACAGGCAGAGGGAGAAGCAGGCTCCATGCAGGGAGCCCGATGTGGGACTCGATCTCGGAACTCCAGGATCATGCCTTGGGCCCAAAGCAGGTGCTAAACTGCTGAGCCACCCAGGGATCCCCAGATGACATTAAAAAAAAAAAAAAAAAAGATTGTATTTATTTATTTATTTGAGAGAAAGTGAGAGAGATCACAGAGGGAGAGAGAGAAGCAGACTCTCCACTGATCAGGGAGCCCGATTTGGGGCTCAATCCCAGGACACTGGGATCATGACCTGAGCTGAAGGCACACATTCAACTGACTGAGCCACCCCGGCGCCCCAGCAGATGATATTTTTTAATTAAAATTTTTATTAAAAAAATAAAAATAAAAAAATAATTTTTTTTATTGAGCTAACTGTAGATTGAGATGCAGGTGTGAGAAGTGATGCCAAGAGAGCCCAGGTACCCTGCCCCTGGTCGCCCCCAACAGAAAAGTGTGGCAAAACGACAGGCTGATGTCCCAGCTGGGGCATGGGCACAACACAACCCACCCCGCTCACTCAGCCTTCTGCTTCTCCTCCTTTGCACCTGCACTTAGTTCCATACAGTTTTGTCACAGGGTGTCCCTCGGCGTCAGGATCCATCACCACAAGAGTCTCTGCTGCTGTTCCTTTATAACCACACCCCATTTCATCCCCATTCAGCTGTCCTGAATCTCCAACCATGTCTAATCTGTCCAACATTGCTAAAATGTTATTTCAAAAAATGTTATCTGAACAGAATCGCAGAATATGTAACTTTTGGGGATTGGCTTTTCCCCTTGGCAGGTGCTGCTTTTGGAGCCAATGTCGCTTTTGGGGCCAGCTCCCATCTACATGAGCTCCTAGTCCCAGGGGGTGGGTCTTGTCATTCCCATTGTACAGCTGAGCAAACTGAGCCCTTGAAAGTCCAGAGCTAGTGCTCTTGATGGTCACTGAAGGGGAAGAGAACACAGGGAAGTGGGCTGTGGGTCAGGGACGCGATGCCTGTCCCCAGCCTTTCACAGCCCCTCTGTCATCCACCCTGTCCCCTGCCTGCCCTGCGGGTGAGCGTTCTCCTGTGTCCCTCCAGGCCCTCCCCTGGGCTGCGTCTGCCCTCCACAGAGACGCGGTGACTGGGGCTGCTGGATCGCAACCCAGTCTCCTAACCCGAGGCCCAGCTTGGGCCCTGAGAAGTTATGCGACTCAAGCGGGCACCCGATCCTCTGAACCTCAGGTCCCCTCTTGGTGAGCCAGGGGGAGGGGCAGGATCGCACCCTGCAAACCCGCGAAGATGCAATGAGGCGACGTGTGAGAAGCAGTCAGCAAAGTGCCAGGCGCAGAGTGAGCCCCCAGCTCACGGCGCAGTGAGCCGCCCGCGGTCCCATTTGGCAATGAATTATGTATGGCCTTCTGGCAGCCCCTCTTGCGCTGGGGCTGGCGTTCTCGGAGCTTCTCCTGGGCCTCTCTCTCCAGTGAGGGGCGCAGGCTCCCCCAGGTGGGCGGGCGGCATTCTTTGTCTCTCCTGCAGCTACTGCTGCCTCCCCCCACCCCACTCTCCAGGCTTCCCTGAGCTTCTGGAGCCTGGTTCCCCAGGATGCCCATTTCACAGGCTGGAGAACCAAGGTCTGGGATCAGCTCAGGAACATAATAAGATGATAATAATAGAAACAGCAAGAGCATCAATAACATCAGTAATGACCATGGTACCAGCAAGGCTTTACTGCGCTGGTCTGATGTGCAGGGCACTTGAACAGGCCGTTGTGCATGCCGGGGACTGGGAGGGCCCCTGTGCAACATTGTCGTAGGTGCTGGCACCCAGTGGGCAACAGGAAAGAGACCCACCCTGGAGGAGCTCGCACTCCACGGAGAGGGAGGGAGAGAGAGAGAGAGAGAAGGCAATTAATAAAGGAGTCCTTGGGCGGCCCCGGGTGGCTCAGCGGTTTAGTGCTGCCTTTGGCCCAGGGCGTGATCCTGGAGACCGAGGATCAAGTCCCACGTCGGGCTCCCTGCACGGAGCCTGCTTCTCCCTCTGCCTGTGTCTCTGCCTCTCTCTCTCTCTCTCTCTCTCTGTGTCTCTTATGAATAAATAAATAAATAAAATCTTAAAAAAAAATAAAGGAGTCCTTGATTAAGTTCTAGGTCAGGTGGCAGGTGCTGGGAAGGAAGAGCAACCTGGCTGAGTCCTCGCGGAAGTGACAAAGCCATCTTCTGAGATGTCTGGGGAGGGATATTCCGGAAAGGAGCAGCAAGTGCAAAGGGTGGGGGGCAGGACAGGAACCTGGGTCTGAGGCACTTTCAGGCCGGCTGGCACCATGGGAGGCATCAAATTCTCAGGACCACCCTGGGAGCTGGGCACCACGTGGCCTCATTGGTAAGACAAGGAACTGGGATTGAGTGAGTAGTCATCATCTTTGTTCATCTGCTCTGCTGCGGACATGTTAATGTGTGTGATTACACGAGTTGCCCCACACCTCATTGGGGGGTGTTGGGAAATTGGCAGTATATGTGTCATATCATCTTTCTACAACTGAGAAAATTCTGAGTTCTCGAACCAGGGGTTTGGGGTCAGAGATGACAGGCCTGCGTGATTCAGGTCTACACCAGTAGGCTACCGTACCTTCCTCGTCTGCTTTATGTCCCCTGCCTGCCCCGACTTTCCTGCTGTCCCAGCGTGTGAAGCCCCAGCATCAGATGGGCAGCACAGCACTGCACCATCTGCGGACAGGAGGTGCAATGTCCGCTTGCCCCCAGCTCCCTCTTGGGCCTATGCTGTGCACTCCGAGTCAAGTCTGGAGATGTGATGACCCGGCCCGTGGCCGCGTCGCTCTGAGGCAGACCCAGAGGTGGCAGGCTCCAAGCTCATCAGTGGATCTGCCAGCGTCAGCCCCTGGCGGCCACGAGAGGTGTTCAAGCATGGGCTTGCGCGTTCTGACATTTCCCTCCATGGTCTGCATCTTCCTTCCAACTCCAGCTGGTGGGGGTGGGGGTGGGGGGTGGGGGCAGAGTGCAAGGCAGCGCATGGAGGGGGGAGGCGGTGCGGAATCAAAATGACTGCAGAGGGAGGAGAGGGTGGAGGTGAGAAGGGAAACCGACTTGGCAGTGACCTCTTCTCGGCCTCCCTGCCTCCAAGTGTGCTCTTCTGAGCCATCCTGTGAAGGTTCTGGATTAATCTTCCCAATTAATCCTCTTCCTAAGCCACCAAACCTTTGCTGCTCCCTATACCTTGCTTCTTTCTGAAGGCCATTCAGTACCTGGCCTCATTGCCTCGGGGAGCACGCCAGGCTACCCTCGCCTCCAGGCCACCACTTCCCATGTCCGGAATGACATGGAAGACACACCTGTAGGCCAGTCCCCAACATGAGGGGAGGCCATCTTTGTATAACGGGGCAGGCCTCTCCATTCCCCCCAGCCTGCCCCCTGCAACATCCCCAATTATCATGGCTCTGCCTGCCTGCCTTAGGATAAGTACCAGCTTCCAGCTGGCTTTGCGATCAAGGCCCCTCCTATCAGCCGGGCTCTCGCCTCCCTGACCCCCACTCCTGTCCAGCCTGAAGCTGCTCAGGGTTCCCGGGTCCTCTGAAATTGACCCCATTTCTCTCTCACTTTGGGACTTTCTTACGTGTGATTCCCTCTGCCAGGAACACCTCTCCCTTCCTTCTAGGCCTAGGTCTTACTCATCTTCCAGGGCAATGTTGATTCCACCTCCTCCAAGAAGCCTTCTTGGATTTAGGGCCCCTCCCCTCGGCTCCCAGAGACCCTGTGCCCCTTGAGCATCATCATAATTTCCACTCAAGATGGAAACTGGCGGACTTGCCAGTCATGGTCTTGTGATGACAGAGCCCCACCTTGGCCTCTGTCTGCTCCAGCCTGGCCAGAGCTGCATGCCCAGGAGGTGCTCAAGAAGGCCCAGAGGGAAGAAGTGGAAAATGGCACAGAAGCTTCTACTTCCTGTCAAGCCTTTTACGGAGAGATCCTGGATGACCAGGCCTCTCTGCACTATCTGGCCACACCCAGCAGCCCTCAGCCATGCTCTTTTAGTCTGTATAATGGACAGAACCCTGGATCCTACCCAACAGTGTCATGAGGCTAAAGGACATAATAAGTGTAAAGTGCTCATCTCAGCCCCAGGTATTCAGTAAGCGTTTAATGTTTGTACCATTGGTAATTACTGGGGCTGGAGCCAGCTTCTGTGGCTTCAAATCTGGGCTCCTCCATTCGCTGGCTCTGTGACCGCTACTTAGCCTCTCTGGGTCTCAGTTTCCTCATCTGTAAAATGGTAAATAATAGGCTCATTCCCTTTCTCTCTCTCTCTCTTAGTGAGATTAAATAAATGTTGGGAGGTTAAATAAATGAATGTTTGTACAGAATTTGCACAGTGGTCAGAGCAGGGAAAGGGCTGAGCAAACGTTGGATGTTATTATTATGGTCTTGACACCCAGAGGGCCTCAATTCTGACACCAGTGAGGAACCTCTGGCTCCTGGGGAATCTTCCAGAGCTGCTGACCTGACCTGGGGTGGGAATAGACCTTAGAACTTGTGAAATCCGACTTCCCACTCCTCACACCTCCTGAAACCACTCCATCCGTGTCTGGTGGTTGGAGGTGCCAAGAAGTGCCACCTCTCCTAAGTCCCTCCTACTCAGGTTCCTCTGGGTTCCCATCTAGGTCTGGATGGAGAGGGGAGGGCAGGGGTGGGGTGGATCCCAGAGCTTCCCAGCTCAGCCCCAAGCCCAGCAAAGTGAGGGACCTCCTGCTCCTGGGCGCCTATAGCCTCCCCCAAGGTCTCCCAGCTGGAGCCAAATGCACAACTGGCCTCTGTTCCCTGGATTTCAGGGGAGGGAAGGGGGTGAGTGTGTGCCCGCCCAAGGGTGGGATGGGGAGAGGGAGCCGGGAAGGTCTGAGCAGGAGGGGCGACCTGGGGGGGCAGCCGGAGAGGAGAAGGGGTATGGGAAATGGGGGGCGTGGAGCTGGGCAGCAGGGCTGGGAAAGGAGCCTCGGGGAGGCCGGGGAGGCGCTGGAGAGGGAGGCCTCATACCAGACACTGTCTAGACGCAGCAATTATTGTCAGCTCGGAACACCCAGGCTCTGCGGGCTCAGCTGAAAGGGAGCTTAACAAAGAGCCAGGAGAGGAAGAAAGCGGGGAGAAAAGCGCCCGCGGAGCCGGCTCCTCGCCTGTCGGGCTCTTTCTCTGCCCGGCTCCCCTCCTTTGTGCTCCACCACGGAGAAAGCACAGCTCAGAGATGCCTGACGGGACGCAGCTCCTCCTGGGCGCAGAGGGCCGGCCCAGGGTCACTGTGCGGGTTTGAGGAGGGAGAGGACGGCGTCCTGGAGGCGGAGGCATTGTGCACTTGTTTGTTTATTTGGAGGGCAGGGGCAGTGGGAACAGAATTCCTGAGGCAAGGGGTGCGAACCCACAATCCCCCACCTTCCTGCTGTGCAGGGCTGGACCCGACACATGTCTCTGAGCCTTGGTTTTCTCCTCTGCTAAATGGGAGCCATACCACTGCCTGGCCAGTGCAGAGAGGGTGGCGAGGCTAACTCTTGCACTTTGGAGGCTGCCGCCCAGCCCCCTCATTATTCCGAGGCAGAAATTCAGCCCTGCAAGGGACCCTGGTGGGACAGGCCACTTCTTCACTAAGGGCCTTACCTCCATTGCTTCTCTGCCGTTGTCATTATTATCTTCATTTTGCACACGATGTGAGGCACACAGAGGCCAGAGCCACTTGCCAGAGCTCACAGCCAGTCATCAATGGGTTTGGATTCAGGTCTGTCCCTTAACTGTAATCATGACTTTATGAGGTCATGAGCCACCTGTGGGGGAGTGGCTAAGGGTAGGTGGAAGGACTGATGGGAAGGCCACAGGCCATGTGGCCTAGGGTATGCAGGGAGGTTCAGAGCGGAGCTGCAGGTGGCCAAGCTCTGCCCCCAGGTGCTGCCTGGAATCAGGCTTTGGCGGAGCCACTCCCTGGCACAGGCTGAGCAGACCTGCCTTCCCATCCTGGGACAGGACAGACGGGACCCAAGAGGGAAGTGGGTGCGAATGATTCCGTGATGCCGCAACAAGGCCTCCTTGGCCCTCAGCAGGCATCAGGGTACAGACATTGCCCACCAGCCAAGAGCCCAGGACTCCTGGCTTCCTGCTCCTTGGGGCGGAGTCTGATCCTGGGTTCTAGAGTAACAAGAGGTGGAGAGGGCAGTGCCGGATTTCCAGCCATGGGTGGGGTCCTCCATTCATCATCCTCTGGTATGGCCAGGCCTGGCCATTCCTGGTACTGCAGGGGCTGGATGTGTGCCCCCCTTGCCTCAAGTGGAGGGCAGGCCACTCAGTGCAAGGGACACACCCACACCCACACACCCCCTCTTCCAGGCAGCCCAGGGAGCTCTGCGGGTCTGGACTCCTCATTCTGCTCTATGGAACTCTCCCCGAACATCTAGCCACCTCCATGACAAGGGCCACAGTCTCGGGCCACACTGATCCTCTCTGAGGCTCTGTCTGTGCCCTGGGACTCCATTCACCGTCATGTCACTCTTCACCTAGTTAGCACTCCAGGTGCTCCGGGAGCCCTCCTATGACCCCTGCTGAGATTAGGCCCCTGGGACCAGCCCTCCAGGCCCACTGCCTGCTTGTTGTTATTTAATGCATTATTCCTAGTGGTTTGTGCAGCCTCTGCTTGGAGGCAAGACAGCAGCCCTGTGTGGGCCTGGCTGTGTCTCTTGTTTGTCATTGTGTCCTAACGCCCCTCCCTGGGCTTAGTTTTCAGCCAGGCTCTGCCCCAAGGCTGGAGAAAAGGAGTCCTGGGTGCCTTATGCCCTCTCCTCCTTTCCCTTTGGGGACCATGAGGTTTTGGGGGCAGCCCTCCTGCCCCCTCCCCCAGTGGTTACTGCTTGGGCCAGGCCCTGTCCCTGTGCTGCCTGTCGGGTGGACAGCGCCCTAGGACTTCGACTGCCTCAGGGGACCCCACTCTCTTGGCATAGCCCTGGGTTGGTGATAGCCCATAGGGTGCTGCTCTCAGGAAGGCAGCCAGGGGTGGGTCCAGCAGGAAGGCCCCGGCCGAACCGGGGCAGAGAGAACAGCTGCAGGGGTGCAGTGAGGGGCCAAGGAGGGTGGCAGTGCCCCCTTCACATCCATTCCCCTCCCAGAGACCCCTGCCAGCTGGCCTCCCTGGCTGGACTGGCCCTGGCCCTGCCTCTCCTTCCACTCCCTTCCATCACCCCCTGCCAGCCCCTCCTGCCCTGCCCCTCCCTGCCCTCTCTTCTGCTCTCAGCCTCTCTCCTCCCCTCTCCCCATTCCCCTTCCCCATCCTCTCCTCTCCTCTCCTCTCCTCTCCTCTCCTCTCCTCTCCTCTCCTCTGCAATCCTCTCTTTTTTCTGAGTCCTTCTCCCTCGCCTCCTTCCTTTCTTCTTCCTGGGTTAAAAATAATCAACTTTCTGGGAAGCAGCAGCTCCTGCTGAGCCGCCCTCCCCACACTTGGGAGCCCCTGAGAATAGCTTTCTGCGGTTCTCAACTCCAGCCCCTCCTCTCCCCCACCGCCCCCTCCCCGCGAGCTGACTAATAAGCCCGGCCGCCGCGGCCCTGCCAGCTCGGCTAGAAAGGCTTTAACCGCTTCGTTCCCGGATCGCGGGCTGCCGGGAAGGAGCCGGGGACGGACAGCCCGGGGGAGGGCGGGGGCGACGGGGAAAGGGTGCGGCGGGGGGGGGGGGGGCAGCGTGCAAGCCCCAGGCTCCGAGCGGCACGCAGCAGGCGCTCAATTAATATCGAACTTTGACCTCTGGTTAGGAAACCTCCAAGTCCAGCTACTTCTGCCACGAACCCGGGGCTTGGTGGCCGCGAAGGGACGGAGGGCGGGTGTCGGGCGCAGGTACCCAAGGGGGGAGGGAGGGGCTGACGGGTCGGGCCCACGTGGAGGGTGGAACTGGGCCCGCGAGGCTCCCTCCGCTTGGCCCCGGGGACTCCTCGCGCCGCCCGCTGACGCCCGGGCCAAGGGCGAGGAGGCGCTGAAGACTCCCGGGATCCCGGGACGACCACCTCCGCTCCGGCCTTTAGCCATCACCGGCTCCCACCTTGCAAAATGGGAAACTGAGGCCCGGAGGAGGCAAGAGGTCTCCGGGTCCCTGCTGGACCTTAAAGGACCCAGGGCTTCCTCCCCCCTATCCCCCGGACCCTCCGCTGCAGCACCGGGGTATACCGCGGGGATGCGGCCGGGGAAGGGTCCTCAGGGTCAAAGGTGAGGGGTAGGTGGGGAGAGGGAACGTGAGCGGGGCGAGGTCCCCGCCGGCCCCGCCCACTGCTCGCGGCCCCGGCATTACCTCATCGCGGCGCGCGCCCATTGGCTGGTTCCCCCGGAGGCCGGCCCAATGCGGCGGAGCTGGTTAACCCGTCCCGCCCCGCGGGCGAGTCCCGGCCCGGCCCCTCGTCCCCGCGGCCCCCCGCGGCCACCGGGCGCCCAAGGGCCACGGAGACCGGGGAGAGGTAAGGTGTGGGGGCAGGCCTGGGCCGCAGGGCCGTGATTAGAGCGCAGGTTGCCCGGCCTGGCTCGGGCTGCTGTCCCGCTCCAGGCTGTGTGACCTTGGGCAACCGGCCTCACCTCGCTGAACCTCCTCTGCTTGTTTTCTCAGCTGTAAAAAGACGTGAATGATGTAACTCCTGCCCTTCCTAATTCCTTCCCCGAGTACTTGCCAAATGCTGGGCACACGTGGGCTCCGCGTTCCACATTGCCTCCTCGCTGCGAGAGGTACGGTTATGATTATGGGTTTTCAGAAGTGGAAAGAGGCTCAGAGCAGCGAAGCCGCCTCCCAAGGTCACACAGCAAGAAAGTCACAGAGCTGGGATTTGACCTCAAGTGTGTGTGTGTTCTGAGCTAGACTCCTACCCTCTGCAAGATACTGGTTCTGCCGGGAGGTGCTGCTTCTAGGAGCTTCTGATGCTGCAGGAGGGACAGGGCCCACATCCTTGCGCATTAGACCACCACAGGCCCCTGTGGACACAAATACCAGCCACAAACTGGAAAGCCACCGCCTCTGGGGAGGGAAGGCTTCCTGGAGGAGGAGGGGCTGGAGATGAATTTGCAAAGGGTAACGCAGACATAAGCAGAAGGACTGGATAGAGCACAGTGAGGTCAAGATGCTGGGAAGGAAGCCTGGAGGATCCCCAGGAGTCTACCTGCTGGTCAAGGTCAGCCACTGGATGGCTGTGCAGGGGCCCAGGGAGGCTGCTTCTCTCTGGGCAGTACTGGCGGGCAGGAGTACAAGCAGAGGTCTAAGTATTCACAAGTTATAAATCAAGCTAATAAACTGCTAAATAAAATATGTTCCATCCTCCTTCTTTGATAAATACGCCTTCCTAAGGTCAAATACAAACCTAGAAGGTTGGGTTTGTACTTAGAAGTCTCAGATTCCTGGGATCCATGGGGAGAGACAGCCCCGCCCACTGGGCCCACCTTTTCTTTCAGCCTCCCAGGTCCTGTCCTTTTCTATGAGGGGCTTTGTGTGCTCTGGCACGGACACTCCAGCCTGTGTGCATAAATTCTGTCCACATCCCCTGCAAACAGCCACCTCTGGGCCTGCCCTAGAGCTCAGGGGTGTCCAAATGGCCAGCTCAGGCCATCCTCAGGAAGATGGACCCAGGAAGTGAGCTGGGGGCCATTGAGCAGGGAATTCCAGGATCCGAGTGCCCAGATCATGGATCTTGGTGGCAAAGATTCCTTGCCCCATGAGGAAGGGCATACTGACAGAAGGGACTGAAGCGCTGTTCCCCAAAGCCTGGAACTCAAGCCACCAAGGTCCCTGGGTGCAGCTGCAGCTGGAGTGGCCCAAGTGGGATGCACGATCTTTTCTCCTCCTTCAATTTCCAGAATATCAGTTCCAGCCATGCACCTGGACCCTGGCTGGATCCCAAGTCCATCCTGGATCCCCCCACCCCCAACTACTAGCTCAATACTTACCCAGACCCTAGGAGCTTCCCACCTAAAGGAGTCCGTTCCCTGTGTCTACAACCTTTGCCCCTGTATGGGTTGGGCTCCCACTCTCCCTTGGCCCCCCTCCCGTCCAATGTGCCCTCTAGGTCAGCCAGCAGATCCTTCCAAAATGCAAGCCTGACCACTTCCTTCCCTTCTAGCCATCCCTGGCTCTGTGGACTCTGTCATTCCCAGGCACCAGATGTCTGACCCCCTCTGCCACTCCTCTCCTCTCTTCACCTTTGGTCCCGATCTCCAGCCGTGTGGACCTTCTGGGGGAGCTTTAAGTTCTCTGTGCCCCAGTCTTCATGCATGTTATACCTTCTGCCCAGTGTTTTCTGCCCCTCTTCTTGCCAACTTCAGATCTCAGGCATTTCCCAGCTTGACTGTGAGCACCAGAAGGGCAGGCTTGGTCTTCAATGTTGGCAGGGTGCCTTGTCCAGAGTAGGTGACCCTGAAGGTCACCACTGGGCAAATGGGTTTGTACTGAACTAGAAACCCAGAGACTGGCAATGACAGATTACCATGAACATCGATTGCATGCTCACTGCGTACCAGCCCCCCCGTTGTTAAGCATAGTATGTGTGTTCATTCACCTGTTTCTCACAACTGCCTCTGTCATTCTACAGAATGACGAACTGAGGCACAGAGGGCTTAGAGACTTAGGCTGACAACTGGCAAGGAACAGACCCAGATTTGAACCCGGGAAGTTGAGTTGCAAATCTCGCCCCCATCTAGTTTCCAAATCCAGTTCTCATCTAGCCCCAACTGGATCAGAACCTTGCTGTGGGTCACCAGGCCGGTGTCTCCACCTCTCTGAGCCAAAGCTTTTCTGTAGGCACAACATACAGAAAAGTTGCCAAAGTGGTGACTCCTGAGGTCTCTTCCAGTTGTGACATCCTGGGGTCTCAGAGCCTTTATCCAGGAAGTTCCCACTGATGATCTGCCTTTTAGTGAGCATCTGCTTTCAGCACCCCCTCCCCAGGTCTCATGCCAAGGGTTTCTGAGGAGGGCCTGGGGGAGATACCCAGGAGTTGGGAGGACGGAAAACAGTTGGGTGTGAGTTAGGCAAGTTGGGCGCTTCACAAACCTGTTTCTCTGCTCACAAGACCAGAGCCCCTTGCCGCTAACCGGGGAGGGGGGGGGCTTTTCCACACAACAATCGCATGGCCTGAGGCATGGGACTTCCCCTTCCCAGCCTCAGTTTCCTTATCTTTTGTGCCTCATCTACACTGCAGAAGCTTCAAGGGGCTGTTGGAATGCCTCACAGTACCTGGCCCACATGGGTGGGTATGGTCAGTTCTTAGAGGCTGTGGTGGATTTTCCTTTTTGATTTTTGAAAGATTTGATATATTTATTTGAGAGAGAGAGAGAGCCTGCAAGCAGGGGGAGTTGCAGAGGGAGAGGGAGAAGCAGGCCCCCCACTGAGCACAGAGCCTGGTGTGGGGCTCCATCCCATGACCCTGAGATCACGACCTGAACCAAAATCAAGAGTCAGACATTCAACCCACTGAGCCACCCAGGTGCCCCTCAATTTTCCTTTTTTTAACAGGGTGTCCCAGCAGGCAGGAGTTAGGGCCCATGGCTCCCCCAAGCAAGTTGCCCTTGTGTTTCTAGAACTCATCTCCATTTGAAACATTCCACCCCAGAGAGGCAGGAGCCCAGAGTACACAGTTGGGTAACCAAACTGTCCCTGGCAGTCTGTGTCATCCTGGCCAGCTGGCTCTGGGCCTCCAGTGAACAGGGACCGCTCATACCCTCCTGGGGTATGAGCTGCAAGGTACTGGAGTTCAGGCAAAGACTACAGGCCTACAGGGTCTAAGCAGGGCAGTCAGGGGCCAAGGGCGCTTGGGGTGGTCAAACCTGAGCTTTACACACATCATCTGGAGGATTCTTCACAACAGCCCTGCAGGATATGCACCTATTTTACAGGGGTCGTCATAACCTGGTGGCTCACAGAGGGACAGGGACCTGCCCCAAGTCACACAGCCAGAAGGAGGAGTCTGGACCTTGCTCATAATTACTCTGCACCCTGCTTCAGACCAAGGTGTTCCAACCACATTCATAGACAGGACGAGTGAACTAAGAAACGTTCTGGAAGAAACCCTGGGACACACACAGGGCCCAGGTACAGAAATGTTTGTAAATGAGCCAGGGTGCCCCTTCTTTTCCATCCCAGCACATACCCCACTCACCCCTGCTATTGCAATCATGTCCTGCTGCGTTTGTTTGTTTGTTTGTTTGTTTGTTTGTTTGTTTGTTTTTTACTGGCTTGTGGCCCTTTGACTCCATAAGCCTCTAAGGCCCAGAGAATCAGCCGTTTTGTCTCTCACCATACACCCTGCACGACATTCCAGGTGGCGCATGGAAGCTTCCCATGAGCACCTGTGAATGAAGGCATTCGAGCAGCAGATGGCTGCTCCACCCGGCCAGCCCTTCTGGGTGCCTGGCCAGTCCCCTTCCCACCCTGGCCTCTGTGTCTCCATCTCTCCATAGGAGGTGGGTGATCCTGCTGGATGGAGGGAAGGCCCCCAGCACCCAAGAGGCAGCCAGGACGAAGTGGGCATGTGTGGGCGTTGGGCAAGTCATCTTTGTCTGTCTCCCATAAATGCGTCCGCCTCGGTGAAAGCAGGCAACTCTGCTCCTTCCCCATGTTACTCATCTTACCCTCCTGGTTCTCCTGATTCTGGTCACCCACCAGGAGAGGCTCGCCCTCCTGCCTTATAAGCTTCTCCCAATTCAACAGGGTTGGGCACTGGGTGGTGTTCTGCCGGATGGAGGAAGCCATCTGAGGCTCCAGCCCAGTCCCCCAACCTGCAAGGCTCAGCCTGAAGAGGGACTGCTGTCCCCAAGGCGGGGTGCTTGGGACAGACAGCCAATGCTTCCCAAGGGAACTCCAGGGATCCCTCGGTGGCTCAGCAGTTTAGCATCTGCCTTCAGCCCAGGGCCTGATCCTAGAGACTGGGGATCGAGTCCCACATCAGGCTCCCTGTGTGGAGCCAGCTTCTCTCTCTGCCTGTGTCTCTGCTTCTCTCTCTCTGTGTGTGTCTCTCATGAATAAATAAATAAAATCTTTAAAAAAAAAAAAAAAAAAAAGGAACTCCAGCCAAACCGCCCACCTCCGGGGGCTCAGCACCAAGTGCCTCAGAGACCCAGTCTGCAGGAAAGGCATGACTGACCAGGGCGCTCACCTGGGCAAGGGCTTCACCTAGGGGATGGGTGGCATCCACCAAAGCTCAGTTCAGCCATAAATTCAGCCCAGCAGGGGCCTGAATGGCTGTGCTAATGGCAGTCACCATGACATCTCTGAGTTTCTGTAAAGTACATTCAATGTTACCCCATTTTACCAATGGGAAAGTTGGGGCCGCAGACCTTAAGGCTCTGGCCCAGTTCACATCACCAAATATTCCTGAGGCGCTGGGCTGGGGCTGGTGGGGGTGCAGTTGCAGGACAAGGACCGATCGAACATGGCCCTTCCTCTTGAGTTGCTGTTGCCTGGGTGGGAGGGGAGCTGAGCAAAGCCCAGGTGAGTATGAGCTGTGGGTAAGAAGGTCGGGCCAGGAACAGCTCTACAGGGAGTGAGGAGAGCCCCTGGTAGAGATGAGGTGTGTACCCACTTGAGGAGGCCTTGATTGGAGGTGACCAATGTCACCAAGGGAGGGGTCCAGGGGTCCAACCACTGGCTGCACGAGACTTGATGCAAGATTCTGTGCTCGAAGGGGGAAGGAAAAAGTGGGTCCCGGCCTTCCTTCAGTGAGGGCATAAATACCATGATGGAGGTAGGGGGTCAACATTAGAAGTTTTAAGAGCCCAGAGGCAAGGCCCCAATACAGCCTCGATGCATGTTGATGGTCTGGGTGTGAACGTGTGTGTATGCTGTGTGGTCAGGGTGTGTAAGGTGTACCTGTGAGTCATCTGTGTGGTGTGCGTGGGGGATGTGTGTGTGCAGTCTGTGGCATCTGGAGTGTGTGTGCCTTTGGGTCTGTGCCTTTGTGTGGTGTAGTCTGTGACCAGGGGTGGGGTGAGGGGAGTGTGTGCTGATGTGTGTCTATGTTGTGGGGTGGTGGTAACTGGGACACCCTCCAGGAGACAGGGTAAAGAGAGCTGGAAGAGGAGATGTCCACCTGGAAGATGGGAAACGAGGGTGAGAGTCTGGGGCCAGAGGGGAGCAAACAGCCTGTGCAAATCCTCAGGCAAGAAAAGGAAGCCTGGAGCACCAGAGGAGTCTCAGTAAGGCTTGGGGGGGTGGGTAGGGAGAGGCAAGGGTGCGGGGGCAGCAGGGCAGGCTTTTCTCAGCACCAGGGGCAGATATTGGATGGAGGTGGTAGTGCATATGGGGAAGAGCCACAGCCCTGCATCCCAGATTACAGACTTGAGCCTAATCCCCACTCAGCCCCTGAGAGCAGCAGCCAAAAGGCTCTTAGTTCCCATCTATAACTTGGGTCCCGAGATCATGTGTGGAAGGCCCAAGAAAGAGCTTAAGATTTGCAGAGGTTTGGGGCGTACCCTGTGCAGCTCTGGTGAAGGCCTGAGGGGCACCTCTAACAAGGTGGTGGGCTGTGGCACAGGGCTCAGCTTTTAGCACCGCTGGCCTGAGGGCACAGAAGAGGGAACAGGAAAGGAGTGGGAGAGCTGAGATTTGAACCTAGGTGTCCGGATTCCAAAAGGGCCTCCACGCCCACCTTCAAGAGTGACCAGAATCTTAATCACGCCCGAGCAGCCCATAGGGTTTGCACAGCCACGTGGCCTTCCTCGGTTTTCTTCATCTTCATGGATTCCACAGGGTTAGTATTCTAGATGATGGTGGCTGCTTCAGGGATGAGAAAGCTGGCCTGAGTCCCATGGCCTGGCGGGACTCAAGCCCCTCCAGTCCTGCCCCAGAACTCCCCGGGCCCCCATAGGATGAGGGTGGGGGGTTTCTGGGCACCTGCTCCAAGCCCTTCACCGGGCCTTGCACGTGGCTACAGCATGTGGCCTAGCAGAAAGAACGTGTGACTCCCGGCCCAGGGACCCAGCAGAGCTGTGTGACTTGCCCACCTGCTGTGTGACTTGGGCAGAGCCCCTTTCCATCTCTGGGCGTGGGTTCATCCAGCTGCACAACTGGCTCGGAGTCTGCGAAGACTTGCTGAGCATCTGCGAACTGGCAGGTAAGGAAACACGTTCAGAGAGCTCAGAGCAGCCGGCCGAGATGAAGCCAACGGCAAGAGGTGACGCGGGGTTTGGACCCCAGCGCCCCAGGGCTGACGCCCACCCCCTCATCCCCCCACCCCCGGCCCCGCGGCAGCACCGGGCTGAGGGGCCCCACGCGGTTCCGGGCCGCGCCAGCCTGACGTCAGGCCGGGGCCAGCGGGGCCCAGCTCGGCACAAACAGACGGCGCGGCCCGGGCCGGGGGCGGCTATGACTCAGGGCCCCGAGCCCGGCCGGGAAGCGGAAAGTTTTGTGCCGATGACATCACCGGGCGGCGAGGGCGGGAGGGGGCCGGCTCCGGGAAAAGGCGGCCTGGCGGGCGGCCCGGCCTGGGGCCGAGCGCGGAGCGGGGCGCCGCGGGCGGGGCGGCGGGGGCGCGAACCACCGCCCCCAGCCCCGAGCCCCGAGCCCCGAGCCCCGGCCCGCGGCCCATCCCGCGTTCGCCAGCGAGGAGCGGGTTCCACCCGCCTGCGAGGACGCCGCGCTCCCCAGCGTTCCGGAGGCAGCCGCATCCATCCTGCTGCGTCCCTGCATTTTAATTACCGCCGCATTAATATTCATGAGCCGGGACTCGAGGGGGACCGCGGGCTGTCATTTCCCTCGCCCGCGCACCCCCCCACCCCGCACCCCTCTTCCCCGGCTGAGTCGTGGGTTTTGTTCCTTCCCGCTCCCAGCCCCTCCCGTACCAACAGTTGGTGCACAGCAGATGGGGGGGGGGGTTGAGTGTGAGCATGAGTGTGAGCAGGTGTGCGTGTCTGGGCAAGAAGGGCAAGGGCACAGGGTGGGGGGCTGAGCATGGGATGGGCCAGTGAGGTCTGTGTGTAAATGTGTGTGCTTTTGCCTGTGTGTCTGCTTGTGTGAACGTGAATGAGCATGTGCCTTTGTGAGGGTGTGTGTGCACTACATGTGAGCCGGTGTGCACTGTGAGTGTGTGTGTGTGCACGTGTGCACACGTGCCTGTGTGCCTCTGGGCAAGCCCAGCCACTACGTGCAGGTCTGGAGGGGGCAGCTGTATGTGCAGGTCTGGCCTGTGGAAGGGGCAAGGCTGGCGGGATTAGCAGGGCCTGACTGTACCATTGGGGAAACAGGCCTGGTGAGAAGCTGGGCCTTGTCCAAAGTCACCCTATAAGTTGGGGCACGGGGCCCAGAGCCCAGGCCTGGCTGTCTGGCCATCTCCCCGCAGCCGGCCCTCCCTATACTGTTGTTGATAACAATGGCAGACAGAGTGTGCTGAACTGACACCTCTAGTGATCTTCCCAGTGAACATGTGCAGCAGGTGGTGCTCTCAGTCCCCTTTGCAGATGGGGAAACTGAGGCAACTGGTCCAGCTAGTCAGTGGTGTGGCTGGAGCTCAGAAATGTCTGAGTCCAGAGCCCCTGGCTTTAATGACCTCAGCATGCTGCCTTCTGGGGAACTACGTGGGGAGGTCCCCACCGGGGTGATGTGGGGGTACCTGGTGTGAGGGTGCCTTGGGGCTCCAGGCACTGCCCATGCCCAGGCAGCAGAAGAGGTGTTTCAGCAGAAACATGGCTCACTGTCTGTGTCCCTCCCCAGGGGGTCCACTTTTCTTAGGCTTTCCCTGTGCCCCCCCACCCAGCCTCTCCCAATCCCAAAGCCTGTCCCAGCCACCCTGCACTTCTGGGGCTCCCCAGACACAAGAGGTCTGTGTTATAAGGAGACAGACAGACAGACAGACATAAGGCTCTCAGCTCTCCTCCCTGGGCTGGGGTCAGACAATCATTCATTCTTTCACTCAGGCTTTCTTGTGCTCCCCAACATATGCTGAAGCGTCCACTATGTGCCACTATGTGCCAATCACTGTCCTTGGCACTGGGGTTCTCTGAGTTTATGAGTTGCCCACACTGCTCTGTTTCCAATTCTGGTCATTTCTGTCTGGGATGGGGACCTCTGGGCTCTGACAGGGGGCTTTTAATCTCCATGTGTGCATGCTCACTAGGGATGGGCGGGGGTGGGGGGGCTGGCGACACCTGTGCACAAACGGCAGCATCCCACCCCAGCCTTGCCACAGAGGTCCAGTGTGCGCATGAGCTGGGACGCCCAGGCAGGAGAGGGCTGTGTCATCTTTGGGCTGCTGGAGAGCCGGAGAGGCCATGCTTAGGCAGCCTCAATGTTTCTCTCTCCATCTGAACTTGTCCTTCTCCAGCCTCCAAGCCAAACGATCCCAGGGGCTGCTTGATCTGTCTTTCCCTGGGTTGAGCCAAGGCCATCCTCTCTCTCATACCCACCCTGCTCCAATCCTTCCCTTCTGAACGCCCAGAACAAGCTGATTGTTCCCTCTTTGCTGTCATGCAGGGCTGGGCTGGAACTCTCATCCCAGCCATGTCTCCTGAGCATCTTCTCTTCTCCCCGGGGAGCTCCTTAGGAACAGAACACAGATAAGGAGACTGTAGGGGTGGTCTGGGGTTCTCTGGGGAGGAAGTAGTGGCTTCACTGGGTTTCACAGGTCGAGTAGGGGTTTCCTGTAGATGGTGCTCAGAGGGGAGGAGAAGCATCCCACGCAGAAGGAACGGCTCTGAGGGGGAACTATAGCTCCTATTCCAGAAACAGGGCAGGCCCCAGGCACAAAATCTAGGGACACCTGAGAGATAGATTTTTCTCCCGAAGAGCCCGTGGCAGTACAGCCTAGTGGTAGGGACTTTCAGGTGATCTCCCCACCTCATAAGAACCCACTCCCCTCTCACTGTGAAAGCTGAGTGAGCTACTGAGCCCCCAGTTTCCCATCTGTTAAATGGGGAGAACAACACATTTTTTAAAGATTTTATTTATTTATTTATCTGACAGAGAGAGAGAGAGAGAGCGTGCACACGCGCACACAAGCAGGGGGAACAGCAGGTAGAGGGAGAGAGAGAAGCAGCCTCCCAATGGAGCAGGGAGTCTGATGCCGGCTGGATCTGAGGACCCTAGGATCATGACCCAAGCCAAAGGCAGATGCTTAACGAACTGAGGCAACCAGGCACCCCTACTTTTTTTTTTTTTTTTGCTGTATTATATTCGGATTAAGAGACACCACCAGTAAAGCACCTAGCACAGTGCCCAGTGCTGCTACAGGGGACAGTCTGTCCTCAAGGACATAGGGGGGCCCTGGGATAACTGCCCCATTTAGCATATACAGTAGGACTGAAGTATCAGCCTGTGCCCTGCAGCCCAGCCACTGGGCAGATCAGGGAGGACAGACTTCTGGGAGGGGTAGGGACAGGCTGAAGCCACCGCCAGTCAGACAAGGAAAAGGCTCTAGATTAAGAGGAGGGTCCCAAACGCCCCCCCCTTGCCTTGGCCCCCCCTGCCAGATTGCCCATCACTCAAACAGCCGGGGAGCCAGCAGTCGGAGAGGCGGCCTGCCCACCAATCCTGGCTCACTCCAGCTTCAGCCTCCCACGTCTCTCTGCCTCCCAGCTCCCCTCTTCCTTTTGAAAATGTCCTTTTTTTTTTTTTTTTTTTGGAATAGTTATACCTGTACAAGGCAAAAAAAAAAATGTTTTTAAAGGAGGCACTGTAAAAGTTTGTGCATCCTGACCCTGGGCTTCTAGTCATTTTGTGTATGTTTCCAGGACATTTCACAGCTTATAGAATTCTCTTTCTAAAACTCCCACAGAATGATGTCCACCTCTGCCCAAGACCTTCGACCGCTCCCCATTTTTACAGAGCAAAGGCCTAAGGCCTTTGCAGCCCAGCCCCAGCCTCAGCAACACCCCTCCTGCTTCTCTCCCCACTGTCTTCCTTGCCCCCAAGGGGGGGGTTACATCTTCTCATGCAGCCAGGCGCCTGCCCTTGCTGCTGTGCCAGCCTCCACTTAAACCCTGGTGCTTTTCTTTTTTCTTTCTTTCTTTTTTTTTTTTTTTTTTTTTTTTTTTTTTTTAGGATTTTATTTATTTATTTGAGAGAGAGTGAGAGCGAGAGAGATCCCAGAGGGAGAGGAAGAGGGAGAAGCAGACTCACTGCTGAGCAGGGAGCCCATTGCGGGGCTCCATCCCAGGACCCTGAGGTCATGACCTGAGCCAAAGGAAGACAGAGGCTTAGAGCCACCCAGGTGCCCCTATGCTGGTGCTTTTCATATCTAACTTTCAGGAGGGTCCCATTGGAGTCTTGTGTCTAGACTCAATAAGCTTCTGGCAGGCTGGACCAGGCATCCTTAATTTTATTGCCACCTACCTCAGTGTCTTACACATAGTAGGTGCTTGAAATGTTTTATTTTTAAAAACATTTAACTTGCTTTTCTTTGGAGATTCAGCCAACAGATAAGGGTTTGAATCCTTGAGAAAGTGAATTGACCTCTCTGTGCCTCACTATTTCATCTGGAAAATAAAGTTAATGATAAAAGCTCCCTCCAAGAGTAACTGTGAACTAATAGCTCTAGCCTGGAGCAGAGAGCAGTTGACATGTTCTACTCATTAGTACTACTCACTCTACTCATTCATACTCAGTGTTACTCGATCTTGTCTTAGTCTCATCAAATTTGTCCAAGGTCATCTGTCTGGTCTGGGGCAGTGCTGGGACTTGACCTTCATTTCTTCCTCCTCCAGTGCTCCTTATTTCCCTCTGCTGAGTGAGGGTCACAGGCCACTGTCCCTGTTTCTGATAGGAAACACCAGGTCCAGAGAGGCTGAGTTGCTCACCTGAGGTCACACAGCCCGGTGAGCAAAGCAAAGGTCAGGCTGTCTGCCAGGTCTGCAGGGTCCCCAGGCCACTTGGAGCAGGGACCCTACAGCCCCCACAAGCCCAGCAAGACCCACCATCCTGTGTGAGTGTGTGTGTGTGTGTGTGTGTCTGCTCCTCCTGGTGGCCAAGGAAGCCTGGTGGCTTCTAAGATTGGGACAGTCACTAAAGCAAACAGCCCCCACTTACGGAGATTTGGGATTTGGGGAGTGCTGTGCTAGGGCTCACAGGCATCATCTCTTTAATCCTCTCAGTGATCTTGTTACCCCATTTTCCCGGGGTGCTCATTTAGACTTCGGGGGTACAGGCGCTTGCTAAAGGAGGGGTAAAGCCCTGAGCCCCACACTGACTACAGGCGACAGTGGGGTTTTCCCGTGCTGGAGCGGCTCTCGCGCTAGAGCTGGGGGCCAAGTGACCCCCCTAGGGTTGGGGTGCTTCCTGGGTCTCACAGAACATTCCCAGGATCCCTCCCTAGCCCTGGCCCTGCAGCGCCTACCCAACTGCATCTGGGAGCCGCACCCAAACTCTTCCAGGCTCTGCCAGGGAGACTGGAAATTTCTGCTCAGCAGCTTCTCGGGGAAGGTTTCGACACTCGGCTCAGTGGGGGGTGGGGAGGAGGAGTGAGGCTGCTCAACAGGCTCAGCTTTCTCCAGCTCTGCTGGGGTGGGGGGAGGGATGGGGGGGTCACACAGCTTCCCAATCCGTCAGAAATAATAATAACAACAACCAGCTCCAGCAACAGGGACCGCGTATTGAGAGCTTACTGTATGCCAGGCCCTGTGCTAAGTCGAGACTTTCATGGCCTCATGGAACCTTCCAGTGCCCTGGCCAGGCTGGCAGAATTAGTGACCCATCTCACAGATGAGCAAGAAAGGCTTAGAGTGGTGGAAGGAGCAGCCCCAGGCCACAGAGCTGAGAGCCTGAGGCCAGGCCGGTGACATTCCAGAGCCTCCGAGCAGATCTAGGTCACTAACTGGCTGGGGGCTGGAAAAGCTAGAAGAGGCCAGGTGGGGGCTGGGCTGGGGGAAATGCTGAGGGTCCCTTAGGGAAGCTGAAGTACACAGAAGACATCCATGACTTGACCAGAAGAAACTCTGAAGCCTCGGGGAAGGCATGCTTGGAACCCGGGTCTCTGTTAGTATGTAGGAGTGTCCTCCTGGGACACAGTGGGTCCCCCTGGAGTCTCAAGGGGTCTGGAAACTTTTCTCTATTACTGGTCCTGGTAAACTAATGACTCCAGATGCATACCTCCCGCCCCGCAACACTCTTCATCCTCCCCCCTGCCCGCATCCCTACCCGGATGGCTGGCTGGCTCGGCATGGTCAGATGGACAGGCAGGCGTGGTGCCTTAGTGGGGCTCCTGGCAAAGCGCCCTGCTCTAAATCTGCGCGATGGCTGGGGTGCCTGGACTGCGTGCCTGGCCCTGAGCCCCTAGGCCCCAAGTCAAACCGGAGGAATGTGTATGGGGGTGTCTGGAGAATCTCAGGCCTCAGGTAAAAGAGAAGGGCTGTGAATCAGGCACCTGGGGCGGGGGTGGGGGTGTGGGGGGGCAGCTGAGCGACCCGCAGCAGTGATGACCATCACTGGGCTCAGGTCCCCAACCCGTTAAATGGGCACACCGATCCCTTCCCTCCAGGGCAGGTGAGGGCCCAGTGGGTTCCTGGGGAACAACGCTGGGGGCCAGAGGGGGCCACCCGAGGCCTCGCTCCCCACCCCGCCCCCGCCGGCGCTGTCTCCCAGCCCCGGGCCCGGCCGCCTAGGGCGAAGCGTGCAGGGCGCGGCGGCGGCGCGGGCCCAGGCGCCCGGTTCAGCGGAAAGGAATGTCTTGCTCGGCGGGGGAGGCCGCGGCCCCCGAGGCCGCGTAAACCCCGCCGCCCTCCCCGGGCCTCAATTATTGCGGCCCTAAAGCCCGGCTCGTTCCGCCAACCGGGCCGCTCGCCGGGTCCCCGGGATGACTCATCCCCGCCCCCTCGCCGCCGACTCCCCCTGCCCGCCCCGCCCCGCCCTGCCCCGCCGCCACCCGACCCTCGCCCCACGCTCGCCCAAAGCCGGGGAGGGTCTGCGGGGTTGGGGAGTGGGTGCGCCCCGCCCCCACGCCGCTGCGGCGCGCCCTCCCCGCCCCGCCCCTCCCCCGCGCCCCCTCCGCGCGCCGCCCGCCCGCTCCCTCCCCTCCCCTCCCCCCTCCATAACTCAAAAGCTTGTCAAGCTGGTTCCAGACTCCTGGCGCCGGGCTCCGCTCCAGGAAAGAAAAAAAAGGAAAAAGAAAAAGGGAAAAAGCCGGCGCGAGGGAGCGAGAGGGAGAGAGAAAGGCCCGCGGAGCGCAACTGTGCGCCACTTGCGCGCTCGGCGCCGCGGGCCCCCCCCGCCCCCCAACCCTAACGGGGAACCCCGCACCCCCGGGCAGAGGCCGCGCGCGCGGCGCGGATCAATTATTTATGGGCGAATCAATTATTTAGCTGTCCCGGGAAGGGGAGGCGGCTGCGGAGACCACCCCGCCGGAGGTCGCGGCTCTCCCGCTGGGCCTCGGGGGTCGGGACGCGTCCCCTAGCCGGGGCTGGGGGGGCCGGGGGTGTCGGTCCGAGAAGGCTGCCTCGGGGTGGGCTCCGGGAGGAGCGCGGGGGAACCTGCAGAAACCTCCCAGTTGGGCCGGGGCGGTTGGGGGGTGGCGGGGTGAGAAGGAGCGGGCTGGCGGGGGCGGGGGCGGGGGAAGAGCCTAGCCTGTGAATTCTTTCCTTCCTCGCTTCATTCATTTCTTGCGAGCCCTCTGCTGCCGCGGAGCCCACACAGAGGGCTGTGGTAGGAGAGGGTTAAGAACTGCAATTTGGAGTTAGAGCTGGGTCCGAATCCATCAGTATATTGTATTCACCCCTGCTGTGTCCCCTTAAGCTAGGAACTTGCCCTCTCTGAGCCTCCACTTCCTCTCGGGAGGGATGAAGAGGAGCAGCATGAGGGCTTGAAGGAGGTGGTGTGGGGATTCAGGGAGGTGAGGCACCTGGGCAGGGCCTGGCACGGAGTAGGCATGGAAGGAGCACTTCTCATACTGGGGGGAAGACTCCCAGACCCCCAGTATCCCTCCCTCTCCCCTCTCCCTGCTGTGGGTTCTGGAAAGCCTTCATCCTCTCCTGGTTTGAGACATTTGAAGGTCATTATCAAAGCCATGTCAACCCCAAGGCCTCGGCCCAGGGCCCTTACCTCTGGCTGGCTTCTCACCAGCCTGGTCCTTCAAAGGCTAGTGCATCTGGCAGCCAGAGGGGTCTGCCCCAGGCTCAATCTAATCCTCTTGCTAGTCACTTCCCTCCTCTACAGCCTCCTTCCCTCCCCCATGTCCTCCATTCTGCTTCCTACCTGCTCCTCTCTGCTTCCAGCCTGGGTGGGAGAGGTTTGGAGTGGTGTTGGGGGGACCCTGTTTAAGAAAAATAATGTGAAGTAATGAATACACATTTAAGCCCAGGGGCCTTGGCAGGGCCCAGGCAACGAGAGTCCCTGGAGCTAAAGGGTCCTTACTTTCTTGGCAAATCACCACTGCAGGTGGCTGGCACCATTGTCATCCCTTTGCAGAGGTGGAAATAAAGCTTAGGAACAGGGAAGGTGCCGGCCCAAGGTCACACAGCTTGGAAGGATAAAGCTGAGCTCCGAGCTCATCAGCAACACTGAACTGCCTCAGTGCATATACCACCTTACTGCCTCATCTACAAGGAATCCCCCACCCCCGACCCCCCACATCCCCAGCACAGGCAAGGTCAGGCACAGCAGCCTTTGCTTCCAGACCAGCCCTGGCCCCTCCCTCCCAAGGCCTTCATGCCCTAAGGCCCCAGCCTAGGAGACTTTCTGTCTTGTGACAACAACCACACAGTGCCAGGAGGTAGGTCTCTTCTGACCTTTTGAATTCCCACAGCTGTCCATGCTCATTCCAGAACTCAGCCTCCTCAGCTGACCCTGAGGGAACACCCCCTATCAGGCGGTGAGCTCCCTGGGGGCAGGGGACTGTTGCATCTTGTTTGGCTTCTGTTTGGCTTCGTGTTTCCCGGTCTGAGCTTCTGGTCCCAGCACAGAGGCACAGAGTAAACGTGCATGGTGCCTGTCGCTGGAACATCTATTCCCAGCTTGGGAGGAGGGGCAGCGGAGGCAGATGTGAGGCTGTTAAACTGCACGTTCCTGGGGCCTCTCCAGACCTTCTGAATCAGGCTGGGCACTGGGCCTGGGGCTCTGCATTTTCCAGCTCCCTGGATAAAGTAAAGCTCACTAAAGTTTGAGACTCACTGACTCAGGAGCCAGAAAGGGCAAAATGTTGCATCAGACCAAGCCCCTCTCACAAAGGGGATTCATCCCCCCCTAACTCTGGCTGATTTTTATCAGTGTACCAAGCTCATCTTCCAGCTGAGAATGAATTGTTTCTTACACTTATTAAAGACCTCCTGTATGCCTGGGACTGGATCTGAGGCTTCAGATACTCAACCTCAGTGGATACTAAAAAAAAAACAAAAAAACAAAAAACTTCTAAGAAGTGGGGACAATTATTATCTCCATCTTTCAGATGGAGAAACTGAGGCCTGCAGAGGCAAAGTGACTTGCAGAGGGACAAAGTGTTGGGGAATGAGGAGGCTCGAATAGGAGCATAGTGTACAGGACCAATGACCTCAGGAATATAGCTTACAAGGGTCTAATGAGAATATCTAGAGTTGAGAGTTTATCCACCAGCCCATGAACAGCTTGGAGAATCAGTCATGCTACAGTCACGATAAGAACCTCAAGCAAAGATATGCAATGAAATTAGGCCACAGACCCCAAAGAAATCTAATCAAGTAGGCCTCCTCTCCCTGGTATCTTCGAGTCAGCTTTTGAGGGGTGGGGGGTTGTGAAAAGATTTGCTGTATTTGCTTCAGGCAAATCTTTGCCTTTTTCTCTGTCTGCAGTTTTGGTACAAAAGGGAAGGATCCAGGCCAGCAAGAAGAGAGAACCAGGCTGGTGGTGGGCAGGTGGGCATTGCAGGCCACCATGACTCCCTGGGCTTATCTACGGGGCTGTTACCACTTTGCTTCCCCTGAACCAGTGCTCTGTGCTAATTCTCACTCTAGGAGGGTGATCAAGGCATCAGGGAGATTTCAGGTGGGGAGGGGCCAATTTAGTGGTCACTGTGCCTATTGCTGGAGGGGCCAGCTGCAGCGAAAAGTGTGGACTTGCTCTAGGAGGACCCCGAAGACAGAACCAGTGGAGGCCACCCAGAGAGGTCGGTTTTGCCTCACAAGATAAACTAACAGGGCAGCCTTGTAGGTAATGAGTGACCCACCTGGGGAGGTATTCAAGGACAGGCAGGGCTGTGTGTGTCAGTGTGTATACAGAGCCATGACTCAGGAAAAGGATTGGCTAAGGCTACTACTTTGAGACCTTTTTCAATGTCGGGACTGGGAATTTCCATTCCTAACATAACTAACCAACCCAAGTAGGGCTGATGGGAAAAATTTACAGAGAAGAAAGGTGGCAGGGTAAGGTGCCCAGATTAGGAACCCACAGACCCTAGTGAGGCACCCAGGGGCACTGAATCAAGACCCCTCCCTTGGCTTCCAACAGAACTGCCATTTCTTGACACTCAAATGTCCTCATTTCTCTTGCAATCATCTATAAATGTCCAAGAACCCTTCATTATAATGATTAATAATATATTACGATGACTGACGATCACTAACCATAACACTCATAAGCATGAATGGAGCAGTTACTGAGACAGGCTCTGTTCTAAGTAAATAAATAAATAAATAAATAAATAAATAAATAAATAAATTTATTAATGTATATAATTGACATGAAAGTCCTATGAGCAATGTCTTTACTTCTACTATCATTCCCATTTTACAGATGAGGAAACTGAAGCTAAGAGAGTGACATGAGAAGTCCTAGGACTCAGAGCTGGGCTCAGGAGGGGAGCTGGGAAGTGCTGGCAGAGGGCCAAGGAGTGGCACGCTGCCCTCCATCTATGGGGCTGCTTCTGCCCTCATGGCCCAGAACTCTGGCCACTGTCAACTGCAGTGGCCCAGGGTAGCAGAACCCAGAATGAGAATGGGAGAAGGGGCCATCTCCAACTTCTTCATTTTACACCAGGGCAGTAGGTATCAGAGAGTGGAAGAGACTTCTAAAGGTCATCAGCAAGTCCAGTGGCCACTGGGTCTCCTGAGTCTTCCTGATGGGCTTCTCCTACTGCACTCCCACATTCCACTCCTCTTTATTTATTTATTTTAAAAGATTTGTTTATTCAGGTGTCCCTCCACTCCTCTTTAAAAATGATATTTGAAAAATCACCATTAGGGACACCTGGATGGCTCGGTCAGTTGGGCATCTGACTCTTGGGGTTTCAGCTCAGGTCATGATCTCAGGGTCTTGGGACTGAGCCCGGTGTCAAGCTCCAAGCTCAGCTTGAGATTCTCTTTCTCTCCCTCTCCCTCTTTCCCTCTCTTGCTCATACTCTCTCTCCTCTCTCTCTCACACACACAAATAAATCTTTAAAAAATGAAATTATAAATAAAATTAAATGGGGGGCACTGAAGTGCCCTAGTGAAGCATCTGCCTTTGGCTCAGGTCATGATCCTCCCTGGCCTCCCCTAGTCTGGCTCCCTGCTCAACATGGAGTCTGCATCTCCCTCCGGCTTGTGCTCTCTTTTCTCTCTCTAGATCTCTTTTAAATAAAAACATATCTTAAAATATAAATAAAATTTAAAAATTGTCAGTAGTAGCATATTTCTAAGAAAACATTATTGAGGGACAGCTGGGTGGCTCAGCAGTTGAGCATCTGCCTTCAGCTCAGGGCATGACCCTGGAGTCCCAGGACCGAGTCCCACATTGGGCTCCCTGCATGGAGCCTGCTTCTCCCTCTGCCTATGTCTCTGCCTCTCTCTCTGTGTGTCTCTCATGAATAAATAAATAAAATCTTAAAAAAAAAGAAGAAAAGAAAAGAAAACATTATTGGGTTGGATGGGTGGCTCAATGGGTTAAGCAACCGGCTCTTGGTTTCTACACTGGGCATGGAGCCTGCTTAAGATTCCCTCTGCCCCTCCCTCACTACAAGTGCCTGCAGGCTCTCTCCCTCTCTCTCTCTCTCTCAAAAAATAAGAAAATAAAAAAAAATAACCAGACGCACACACACACACACCACAAATTACCAAAGGAAGCAGAAGACCCGCTGCAAGTGAAGCAGTGATGTGCCCAGAGATTGTTTCCCTGCTTGCAAAATGGGAATCAGGACAGTGCTTCCCTGCTGACCTCATAGGGAGGGTCAAGGTTAAAGGGAACAGTGGGTATGAAGCCACTTGTAAACTGGAAGATATTATCAAAGTGATCATCTTTGAATGTTGGGCGTAGAAATTAGAAGTACGAGCTGCAGCTCCTCCCAGGGAAATCGAACTCAAATTCAGGGCTCGGAAACAATCAATTCTTCCAGGGTTAGATCCTCCCTAGAAAGCACCCCAGGCTATTTCCTCATCTGTCCACCTGGAAGTCACTCACTGAGCCGTCACCTGTGTGCAGCAGTGCGTTCAGCTCAGCGGCCTCAAGCACAGGCTCTGGGTCACTCTTCCTTGGCCTGAGTTAAAGGGTCGGCTTGGCCACTCCGAGCTAACGCCAACTTCCCTGTGGGAGCCTCAGGGTGTCTGTTAGGATGCAGCCTAGCTCTTCTGGCAGAACCCAAGGAACCCGAGCTAGAGGAGAGAAGAGCTGATTTCCTTGGTGTGTCAGTGTAGGGGGCCCCGCTCTGGGAGCTGGTCCAGGGCCCACGCTCCTTCTGTCTTCCCATCTTGTGCGGGATCGCCTCCGTGCACAGGGTGGAAGACGGCCGCCGTCTCCCCCTCCCCAATCTTTCCTGGGAGTGTTGGGAAGACCCAGGAGGTGGAGACCACCCCTTCCTTTTAAGGGAAGCTGGAAGGGGCTTGGACACCTTGCTTGTGTCCCATTGGCCAGAACAGATCACATGGCCGTGCGTAGTTGCAAGGGAGCCTGGGATATGTAGTACTTAGCCTGGCAGCCCTGGACCTCTTTAAAACCCCAGAGGGGGATGTTCTGTTACTAAAGGGAAGATGGCAGAATGGATACTGGGCAACAGCCGGCAGTCTCTGCCGTGTAGGATTCAAGGAGATACTCTGGGGAGACACTCAGCACAGGGCCAGATATACGGCCCTGCTCAGGGAATATGTGACATTAATTGGTATCATAAGTGTGTCCTTTTCACTTTCCCAAGGGATCCAGGGACCTTGGGGTGGCTCGGGTGGCTTCGTGGGGGCTCCATCCCATGCCCTCCACCCTCTAGGTGATCAGGAGAAGCACCGAGAGACAGCAGACCCCAGCCACCCCACAGCCCAGGCCACGGAGGATCTCAGGCCTCCTGTCTCTCTTCACGGAAGAAACAGGAAAACAGCCTTTACTTCAGGGCTCAGAGACAAGGAGAAATGGTGACATTGGGGCCCTTGCAGCCCTGCCCCCCGGCTGCCTCTGAGGAGCATGGCAACCTTTGTTGCTTTGTGACTCAAGGCCGGGTCCGCTCTGCTATGTTCTGGCTCTCGGACGCTGGTCAGGACACCAGACAGGCATCCTTGTCCCCCCAAACGCAGCACCAGCTGATTTGAGCTCAGAAGCATTCCCTCCTTAAATATTCTCCTCTGAACTCAGAGCTCTTTCCAGCCCTAGGAGGACTGACAGATGACATGGGAAGGTGTGTGCTGTGTCCCTACAGGTCCAGCTCCCCCCAGCCACCGAGTAGAAGGGTCTCTTCTCCTGCAGACGCTGGGTTCAGTGTCAGGAGCTGCGACCCCCTGATCAGATGACCCTGACTCTGCCTCTTAGCAGCTGTGATCACTGACCTCTCCGATTATAATGGGGATGATTAGGGCATCTGCATCTCCATCTTACTATAAAGATTTATAGAATAAACCACCCAAGGTGTTTGTGGAGGGAAAAGGTTCACTGAATGATGCCTGCTCAGATCAGGATTATGCCAATTATTTTCTTCCATGCGTTCCACAGTCCTTGACTGCCTGCCACCTGTCCATGCCTCCTGCTGTCCACATCCTAAGCCTTTCCAGAGGCCCCTGGATGGATGGGGCAGGTCCTCCGCATATGCCAGCTTTGCACCCCAGCATTCACACTTTCCACAATCATGATGAATTAATCCTGTGGGTGGAACACTGCCTTCCAGACAAGGAATCCCAAGCCAGCAGGGATTGTGACTATTTCATTCACGCAGTACCCTAGTGCCCGGCACAGGTCTCGGCGTGACGAGGATTCTAGGAAATGCTTGTGGAATGAATGAATGGATGGGCAAATGAATGGGCGGATGGATGAGCAAGGAGTTTTGCCATCAGCCTGAGGTTGTGTATCTAAGAGCAGAGTTTACAGACTTGGAAAGACTCTGATTTGAATGTCAACTCTGTCATTGACTTGCTAGGTGACCAGAAGCAAGACCCTGCTTCTTCACTTGATCTCAAAACTGGACTGACCCTCTCTCCTCGACTACTAGAGAAATCAGTTTGGCTAATAAAAGCTTTCATTCGTTCATGAACACAGTGAATCCACAAACATTTTCTGAGTGTCCTCTGGGTGCTGGGGGCCCGGGCTGGGTGATGGTAGCTGGGGATAAAAAGGAAGACCCTGTACCGGAGGGGGAGGGGGAGGAGGGAGAGACCCTCAGGTCCATCCTCTGCACAAAGGAAGTGGCTGAGGCCCTCTGTCCGCATCCTGTCCTCCTCAACCCCCCATGGCCCTTCCATCTGTGTCCTTTTCCTGTGGCTCTTTCATCTGGGCTTGGGCAGGGGGCTCTGTGCCCCCAACCCCCACCTGCAGCCATTTCCTGCCCTCCTGTCATCTGCTTCCTTTGATCCTTTTGTCAAGAGACTTCTGGAAGCCTCTGGACCATTGGCAACCTTGGCAACCTCCTCCCCTGGGCTGGTCCTAGTCTGTTGACCCCACCGGGACAGGGGGTCAAAGTGGGCTTCTCTTGGGATGCTGCCCTGGGAGGCAGGTGGGTCCTGGTGTCATTCATTCATTCATTCATTCATTCATTCATTCATTCACAGGTCCCAGGCCTGTGTGGGGCTCACAAAGTAAACAAGGCAGTCATGGTCCCTGTCCTCATGGAACCCCCAGTCCTTTGCACACCAAGTGGATTCTCCCCAGAGCTGCCACAGCAGGAGTGGCCCGAGGACCCAAGGAAGGAACACTGAGCTAGAAATCAGGCCTCTAGCTAGCACCATTATCTCTGAGGCTCGGTTCCACATCTGGTGCGTGGGGGCGGCTGGAGATAGCACAGGACCACATGCTCTGCAAGCTCTCCCAATCTGGAAGATCATGAGAGGTCATGGGAGTGCCTTGGCCTTGCCAGAATGGACTTCCCGGACACAGGAAGGAGCCTCCGGAACCAGCAGAGAGGCAGGGGAGAGGCCAGAGGTCCAAGTATGAAAAGAGGTAGATACCCATCATTGGTCAGAGAGTGAACGGGGCCTTGGCCTGTGCCCTCCACTTGGCACGGGCCTCCACGCCTGGCTCGGGGCAGGAGCTCAGCTGATGCTTGTCCGGGGGCTGCCATTTACTGAGCACTTACCATGTGTCAGGCATGCCGGGCTGAGCTATTTACACCAGGTCCCAGTCTGTTAGCTCCTCATGCTGGTCCTATGAGATAGATGCCATTATTCTCCCCATTTCAAAGATGAGAAAAGAGAGGCACAGAGATGAGTTCTGCCCAGGGCCCCGTGGTTTGCGGATGGCAGAGCTGGCTTTTGAACTCTACTGACCTGACTTCAGCCCCTGTGCTCTTCTGTCCCTTGGTGAATGACAAGGGGGCTGGGCTCTAGGCATCAGGACCTTGGGCTCACCTCTGCCCTTTCCATCTTTCCCCTCAGTGGTTTCAGCAGGGTGGCTGGTGAGATGTCACCCAGGGGAGATGGGAAACAGTCAGGAACCAGAATAGAGGGCAGCCCAGGTGGCTCAGCAGTTTAGCACCGCCTGCAGCCCAGGGCGTGGTCCTGGAGACCCAGGATCGAGTCCCACGTCGGGCTCCCTGCATGGAGCCTGCTTCTCCCTCTGCCTGTGTCTCTGCCTCTCTCTCTATGTGTGTCTCTCATGAATAAATAAATAAAATCTTAAAAAAAAAAAAAAAAGGAACCAGAATAGAGGCCCACCTCCCAAGGGAGGTCGTCCAGAGGACAGCAGCGTGGGCTGACAGTAGTCTTCTTCCCAGCCCACCCCCGACCCCTGGCGACCCTTTCCTCTGCAAACCCAGGAAGGCCCAATCCATCCATCCACTCGTCCATTTGTTCCCTCATTGGCTCAGGATACACAGATGAGCAAGTGTCTGTCCCCTGGAGGACTGTGTCCTTAGGGAACATTCTGAAGGACAGCCAAACGGACACAGGTGAACAGGTGAGGGAGGTAGTTGGGGGCGTGGTGGGGGGAGGCAGGCAGAGGAGGGAATGTGGCCTGGGGGAGAGGCAGGATGGCTCTTGAGGAGGTGACATCTGAGCTGAGACCTGAGGATCAGGAAGCAGAGGGCTTTCAGATATCAGGACCGGTGAGTGCAGAGGTCAGGAGGGTGGCAGGAGAGGGAGGGAGGGCCGGAGGGGAGGGACCCGATGGGGCAGCAGGGTCGCGATGGGCTGGCACACTGAGCCAGAGCTCGACACCTTCTGGGTAGAGCGTGTAGCTGTCACGAGCCAGTCGAAACCCGATCGAGTCCTTTAAAGTTTCCATAGGCTTCCCAGGGGCTGCATGAGTAGGAGGCTGAGGAGAAGGGGACATGGAGGCAAGGAGGCCCAGATGAGGCTGGTGTAGGGGGGAGATGATGAGGCTAGACTTGGGCGTGGCTGTGGGCAGGGAGAGGGGATATGCTTGCCTGTGACTGGGCATGGGGGTCAAAGAGGACTCTGACTTTGGGGACCTTCACTTTTCAGCATGTGGAGCCAGGGGACAGAGGAGGGCCGGAGGCTGGGGTGAAGGGGCCAAGCCCTGGACTGCAGCTCGACTTAGACTGTCCAGGGACTCGCAGGGCTGTCACCGCTGCCCACAACCCACCCCCAGCCCTGCACCCCCATTCTCTCATGATTGATGAAGGCCCCATGCAGTGTTTGCTCAGCTGGCTGAGCCCTCTGGGGCCGGCTGCGGGTCTGTCCGTGCACATCTGTCTGTCTCGGGGAGGAGGAAACCAGAGGGGAGGGGAGCTGAGGCAGAATGGAAATCCACCAGGGTTGGGAACCAGGCCCTCCCCATTCTGCTTTGCTGGAGTGACTCACCGGGGGAAATGGACTAGTCCAGACCAAGAGCCCCTGCTGGCTACGGGTGGTGCAGGCCTGGGGACTGGGCCCCCACCATTGCCAGCTGTTTACCCTCAAGGCCTTCCACCTGCTAGAGACCCCAGGCTCCATCCAGGACTGTTCCCCCTGGGGCCTGAGGAGGGCAGTTTTCGGGTCACAGGCTCTGGGGGAGCTGTGGGGCCCCAGGACTGGGAAGATACCACCCTGCCCGCTTCTCCTCCATGACCTGACTCAGACATGGCCCCACCACCGACCCATCACCCCCGTTTTGCTCTCCTCCCTCACCCCTCTGTCCAACAAATCTAGCCTTTAAGGCTTTTTGTTCAGGCCACTCAGCCCCTCTGTCTGCCTCCCCAGACCGGCCCCCCATTATGTCTCACCTGGATATCTAGCAGCGGCCTCACCGGGTCTTCCTGCTCTTACCTTTGCCCCTGCACTCCCTGCTACTCAAGGCAGCCAGAGTGATCTTTCTGGAAGTGCTACTGAATATGTCACTTCTCTGTCTCAAACCTTCCACGGCTTTCCATTACCCTCAGCCTGACATGGAGACTAACACAAAGCCAGGATGGCGTGACCCACACTGACCTCTCTCCCTCCCTCCCTCAGTGCTACTTTCTGTAGCTCCCTGCTTGTGAAATGGAGGATTTTTCAATTTTCCTAATTAGCCCTGTTTTAGTCTCACCCCCTGGATCTTTGCACATGCTACTGTGTCCTTCAGCAGGAGCATCCCCACAGCCTCTTGCCTGGCTGATCCTTTTTTTTTTTTTTTTTTTTAAGATTTTATTTATTTATTCATGAGAGACACAGAGAGAGGCAGAGACACAGGCAGAGGGAGAAGCAGGCTCCCTGCAAGGACTCCGATGCAAAACTCCATCCCAGGACCCCGGGATCATGCCCTGAGCCAAAGGCAGGGACTCAACCACTGAACCACCCAGGTGCCCCTGCCTGGCTGATTCTTACTCAAGCTTTTTAGACCTCTCCTTCTCTGCCCTCTCCCCGTCAGAGCAGGCTGGGTCAGGGGCCTCCTCCAGGCCCCCATGAGACCTTGGGCTTCCCGCAGCACAGCCCTGACAGCCCTAGACAGGGCCTCTCCTTCAGGGCCTGTCCATGCCCAGAATCTGGTAGGTGTCCGGGAGAAGGTTCAAGGGCAGCCAGGGAGGACCGCTGGGGAGCAGGGCTGAAACAGGCCCTGCTCAGGCCTCCTGGTTTTTTTGTTTTTGTTTTTGTTTTTAATTTTTATTTATTTATGATAGTCACAGAGAGAGAGAGGCAGAGACACAGGCAGAGGGAGAAGCAGGCTCCATGCACCGGGAGCCCGATGTGGGACTCGATCCCGGGTCTCCAGGATCGCGCCCTGGGCCAAAGGCAGGCGCCAAACCGCTGCGCCACCCAGGGATCCCTGCCTCCTGGTTTTGTATGGGGAAAGGAGAGGAGGGGGCTCTTGGAACAGTTATTACAGCAAATGTGATGCCCCCCCCCCCCGCCCTTCCAGGGCTCTGGCATAGTCCCACGGAAGATCCTCATCCCCTGCCACTAATGGAGGAGGCAGCCGGAGGTCACCACCGGGCCTCTACCCACAGGATGATAACAAGGCTGATGAGCAGTGCTCTGTGCTGAGGGCCGCACCTGCCTGAGCTCATTCTGTCCCTTTATCACCCCCAGTTCACAGACTAGGAAGCTGAGGCTCTGCGGGGCACAGTGACTTGCCCAAGGTCACTCGATCCTGCCAGAGCTGGAATGGGAACCCAGGATCGCGGCTGCTCACCACCAGCTGGTCACCGGTCACCACCTGGCTGAGGGTGGACACTTCTCCCAGACTCAGCAGGCCTTGGTTCTTCCTCCGAGAAATGGACATCCCAAAGCAACGACCATGCAGAGGGCGTTTGTGAAATCAGTGTGCTGCTGGTTAGTGCAGTGGCAGGTGAAGTTTCCAGAAGAGGAGGGTCAAAGAGGGGCAGTGATGTAGCCATGGTCACAGAACACGTGGCGATCTGTATGGGCCTCTGAAGCCAAGGCAAGTGGTATCCAGTGAGATTTTTCTCAGTTAAGCTCCTCTCTGTAACCACAGCCATGGTGACTGGCCTGCTGGGTGTGGCCTATTCAGCCCTGTTCTGAGGGAGTCGGGAGACTCTGTGGTGACAGGGCTGTGGCTTCAGGCTCTCTCCCATCCTGGGCAGGAGCAGGGGTAGGGGATGCAGGCGGGGAGGCACACTTCCATCCCACTAGGGGAGGCAGCTTCAAAGGGACCATGGAATCCTGAGCCACTGGAGGCTAGAGCCTCCTTCCCTGCAGAGGCTTGGGGGACTCAACATAGCACTTTACCTCCCCTTCCCTAGCACAAAGCTGGGAAGCTCCCCTGGGAGCCTTGGTGGCAGCAAAGGAGCCAGGGACTGGTCTGCAGCCTGGCCTGGCCCCATGGGAAGAGTACTGGACAGGGAGTCTACGTCAGGCTCTGGCATGGCCTTGCTGCACACCTGGGCCATCGTGCCCCTCTTGGACCTGGTGGGGGCACCACTGGTTTGCCCTGGATGGAGCTAAGTGGTTAACATTTTATTCCTGAATCCTCAGAACCATCCCTGTGAGGCTGCCAGTATAATTCCCCTGCTCTCTGTGAGGCTTGGAGGAGTGAGGGGACCCACCCAAGTTCACACAGCAGGTGAGTGACACAACAGGAATTTGGCTTTTCAATTTATGGAGGTCTAATGGACATAACAATAACTGCAGAATTTGAGGGGCTTGGGCATCTATATATGCCCAGAAAACCATCATTGCTATCAGGGCGGTGAACATATCCACCGTCCTCCAAAAGTTCTCTTGTGCCCCTTTGTGGGACTTCCTGGTCCCCAATGTCCCACAGCAGCCACTGAGATGCTTTTTGTCACTACAGGTTAGTCTGCATTTTCTAGAATGTTCTATAAATGGAATCACACAGTATGCATTCTTTGTTGCCTGGCTGCTCTCACTCTGCATTCGCGACCTTGAGATTCCTCCATGGTGTTGCGTGTCTCAAGAGTTCATTTCTTCTTACCGCTGAGCCGTGTTCCATGTCAGAACGTACCACAAACTGTTGAGCCAGTTGCCTATCGATGGGTTGTTTTCCAGTTTTGCTGGAACTCCAGTTTTCCATGAAGCTTCCATGAAGATTCGTGCGTTAAGTCTTTGCATGGACCTAAGTTTTCATTGCTCTGGGATAAATGCCTTAGAGGGGAATCGCCTGTCCTGTGGTAAGTGTACGTTTCAATTTTTAAAAAGCTGCCAAATGTTTTCCCAAGTCGCTGAACCACTTGACATTCCCACCAGCCATGGAGAAGGGTCCTAAAGGGGGATGGGGACTGGAATCGAGGCCTGCCCAGCTCCGGAGCCATGGGCCCTCACTGCCAAGCCCCAGACCTCCCCAGCCCTCCCTCCTAGCTGGCCTGGCTCCCTGGGCTGACTGGCTAGCTGGAGAAGGAGCCGACGGACAGCAGGGGCTGAGATCCTCTCCACCCGCAGGAGCAGGTGCCCCCTGCCCACCTGCCCACTGCACTGGCACCCCCACCCCTGCAGGTCTGGCTTCCTCTTTGAGCAGGGCCATGCCTTCCCAAGGGGCCCAGAAGCTCCTGGAAGGCAGGGCTGGGCACATAGTGGGCTCAGGGGAAAGGCCAGTGTGTGGGGGGGAGCTGCAGGGCTGCACCCTCTGTGGACCCCTGTGGCTTCTGGCTTGCAGAGGAAGGAGGGGGGTCTCCCAGGCCAGTGACAAAGGCTTCTGGGGCATTGGGGGGGGTGCTGAGGATTTTATTGGGCTCCTTACCAAGGCTGCAGGGGAGAGGGGTGTGTGTGTGTGTGTGTGTGCGCTGGTAAAAGACAGTCCCTTTGAGCTCCGAGAGAGGAGAAAGAAAGAAGCCATCGGAACCTTGGCAGAGGGGGAGACACAGAGACAGAGACCCAGAACCGGGGAGAGAGGCGGTCACAGCCAGGAGGGGCCACTCCCCCTGCAGACCCCGGGGAGGGGGAAGGAGGCGGGAGGGGTGCGCGAGGGGAGCGCGAGGGGAGCAGGGCTTCTTCATTAAAAATGAACCCCCGGAGCCGGGCCCGCAGCGGCCGAGGAGCCGGGCTGCCGGCGGCCTCCCTCTCGCTGGAGCACAGAGGCCCGCGCCGGCTCCAGCCGCCCGCGGCCGACCTCACGCGTCCTCAAAGCCAGCCTGGCCCACTTCCCCCGCCGGTTGCCACAGCAACTGAGCTCTGAGTAATCAGCCGCACGGTGACCTTTCTTCCCCCGGAGAGAGGGAGGGAGGGAGGGAGGGAGGGCGGAGGGAGGGAGGGAGGCAGCGCTCGGGAGGGGGGAGGAGGGACGAGGGAGAGGAGGAGGGACGGGAGGCAGAGAGGAGAACAGAGGGAGAGAGATGAAGAGGAGGAGGGGGGAGGATGGAGGCGAGAGGGGGGAGCGACGGAGGAGGAGGGGAGGAGGAGGAGGGAGGCTGAGCGCGGTCAGAGCAGTAAAAACACTGCATCTGGGGTCTGGGGGCTTTCGGGGATGGAGCTGGCGGTCGGAAGCTGGAGAGAGGAGGGGCAGCGGGCCCTGCAGCGCTGCGGTGGGGGTGGGGAGGCCCCCCACACTCCCTCACCCGCCGCCCCCCAGCTCTCCAGGGCTGCCTCTCCCAAGTCCTGGGGGGTTGTGAGAGCATGAGCAGCCCCTGTGTGCTCTCTGGCTCAAAAGGTGCCCTCTCCCGGCGGCAGCAGCAGCGTGGACTCCCCCATTCCCCAGATGGGAACACTGAGGCCAGGGAGCCGGTTGGCAGTTTCAGGTCCGGGTGCTTGAACCCTATGACACCTCTTTCTGCCTAACTGCTTACCCCTGGGAGGCGAGCTGCAGCCAGAAGAGGTGGGGGTGAGTCCTCCACCACTCCCACGTCCCCCACTACCCAGGTCTCTGGCCTCAGTTTCCTTGGTTGTAAAGTAGAGATCCTGGGGTGGGAGGGATGCTTACTGCCCAAGGAGACAGCACTGGTTAAGGAGGATCCAGGCAGCCTCTACACCCAGATTTTTTTTTTTTTAAGATTTTATTTATTCATTCATGAGAGACAGAGAGAGAGGCAGAGGGAGAACCAGGCTCCCTGCAGAGAGCCCGATGCAGGACTCATCCCAGGACCCTCCCAGCACCTCCCAGGACCCCAGGATCACCATCTGAGCCAAAGGCAGAGGCTCAACCACTGAGCCACCCAGGTGCCCCTACACCCACATATTGATTTGAGATTTGCTAAACATAGAGAGAGCAAGGCAGGTAGGATGGGAGACCCAGACAGGCTGTGAGCTGAAGGAACCCGGAGAGGCATGGGTGCAGAGGGGAGCCCCTGGGGTGCAGGGGCACCACCCTGAGAGGGCACGGAAACTTCGTGGGCCCTGCTATCCTGCCAGCCCACCCTCGCTCCTCCGTGGCTCCACAGCCCTGGGCCACCACCAGGCCCATCACCCGCCTGGCCCTGGGGACCCGCCAGCCGCCTGTTTATGAGGCGAGCCAGTCCTGGAGTCACAGCCGCGCCCACGGGATGGGGGAGGGACGACAGATGGTTGGAGGTGCCATTTTAACCAGAGTCTGCAGCAGTTGGGGAAGGAGAGGGGGGAACCTAGGGCTGGAGGGGGGCTGGGACCTGGCATTGCTGCTTCCTCAGGGCCTTCGGCTCCTACTTCTCCCACCTGGGCACCTGTCCCCAGCTCTGGTTGCTCACCTGACCCAACAGCCCTGTCACTTGGGCTGCCCAAACTCCTGTGGACTCTGTGGGTGCCCCTTGGGTCTTACAAGGTGTGTGGCAAGGCAGGGCAACAGTGGCAATCTCTTAAGTCCCTACCACCCACGAGGAGAACCCCGTGACCACCCAGCATGCAGCGAGGATGCGGCCACTGACCAGGGACTGCCAGGAGCTGGCAGGGGAGTAGCAGGAGGGCTCATGGGCTGTGGGGTGCTGAAGGCCCCAGAGTCCAGCCCTCGGCTCCAGGCTTCAGCTGGAGTACTCAGGGCACATGAGGAGCAAAGCTTGGGAGGGGTCCATGTTTCTATCCTAACTCAGCACTGAAGTTAATTCCAGAACTTCTCCAGACCTCAGTGTTTGCTTCTCCATCAGGGAAGGGGGTCGGCCCCACCCAGCGGGCTGGCAGGCAAATCACCTACTTTGGTGAAGGAATGGCAAAGCGAGGCTCATCTTTTACAGGTGAGGAAAGCAAGACTCAGAGAGGCCAGACTGCTCACCCAGGGTCACCTGGCTGCTGAGGGGAAGCCCCGTGCCCTGGGGTGTGGGGAATGAGGTGCATGTAAAGCTCAGGCTGTGAGCCTGCCTGTTCCCTGGGGTTCTTGGCTCCCTAGAACTTCCTCATTCCAGAAACCTGCATGCCCCAGAGCTTTGTGAAATAAGGGACAAGCCCCACAGGTGGCCATTTGGCCCCAGGGCAGGAATACTAGCATTGTCTCCCGGAGCCCACCTGGGGCCCCACGCCTGGCTGAGCACCCAAGATCTCTGTCTTGTCACAGAGATCACCCTGGGAGATGGGTGCAACCCATCTCTCTGTTTTCAGATGGGGAAAGTGAGGCTCAGGCGGGTGCAGGGACTTGCCTCAGACCCCACAGCACTGAGTGCCAGAGCTGGGATGAGAATCCACTTCTGGGACCTCAGAGATGGCCTCTTAACTCCAGACCAGATCAGCCAGGCTCGACCAAACTCGAGGGACTGTTCCCTGTGTTGGACTTGGCTATGAACAGAGTTCCCTGGGCACCATCAGAAAATATTGATGGGAGCTGCATGGAAGGTCCCTGTGGTGCAGGAAGGAGCAGGCTCATCACAGGATAGGCACGTGGCTGGGTGAGACTGGTCAGTAGGGTTGGGAGGCCATGGTGCCAGGAGTACTCACAGCCCAGGAATCTTTTCTGATCTTTGAGCATTGAGGGGCAGGGACCATTTCCCCCTTTTTTTTTTTTTAAGATTTTATTTATTTATTCATGAGACACACACACACACACACACACACACACACACACAGAGGCAGAGACACAGGCAGAGGGAGAAGCAAGCTCCATGCAGGGAGCCTGACATGGGACCTAATCCCGGGTCTCCGGGATCAGGCCCTGGGCTGAAGGTGGCGTTAAACCACTGAGCCACCCGGGCTGCCCCACCATTTCTCTTTTTGACAGATAAAAAAGCTGAAGTCCAAAAAGGCAGGATGACTTACTACAAGTCCCATTGGGCTTTAGGGACAGAATCAGGGCAAAGGGGGCAGCCCCGGTGGCTCAGCGGTTTAGCGCCGCCTTCAGCCCGGGGCCTGATCCTGGAGACCGGGGATCGAGTCCCACTTCTGGCTCCCTGCATGGAGCCTGCTTCTCCCTCTGCCTGTGTCTCTGCTTCTCTCTCTCTGTGTGTCTCCCATGAATAAATAAATAAAATCTTAAAAAAAAAAAAGAATCAGGGCAAAGGCAAGATTCTTTGACCCCCAACCAGTATGCTTTTTTGCTGTGTGTCAGTGCTACCCACCCACTCACTCATTGATCTCTCCTCCCATCTATATACCCCTATCTACCTACTCACCTACTGATCCATCTACCTAGCCTCCGTCCACCCATCCATCCACTCACCCACCTATCCACTCATCTATCCATTCTCTCATCTGCCCACCCATGCATTCACATGTCCATCCACCCACTCACCTACCTATCTACTTACCCATCCATTCATAGAACCTGTTCACTTATCCATCTTCCCATCTTACATCCATCTACCACTCACCCACTACTCATCCATCCACTTACTTATCCATCCATCCATCCGTCCATCCACCCATCCGTCCATCCATCCATTTATTCATCCCTCCCTCGCTCCCTCCATCCATCCACACATCCATCCACTATCCATCTACTCATTCAGTTATCTAGCCATCACCCATCCAACGACTTTTCACCCACCCAAGTATCCATCCATCTAACCCACCATCCATTTATCTCATTTTATTTTTATTCTATAACCATTCTGAGTCTTGTTTCTACAGCCTTTAGTTAGGAAACATATGTTCAGGTGAGCTGGGCGCTGATCCTTCCTCTCTGCGGAGGTGCACCAACTCCCCAAACCCCCCTTTCAGCATATCAATTCCAGAGGTTGTCATAAAATGGACCAAGAGCCATCAGCCCAGGAGCCAAGGACCAAAAGGATTGTTTGGACCAGGGATGGGGCAGCTTCTGCTCCTGCCTCTAACATGCTGTGTGACAATTGAGCAATTGCGAACTGAGAATAATTGTCCGGTCCTCTGACAATTGGAGGAACAAGCGGAAGCTTTAGAAAGGCAATAGCCCTTCACCAACATGAGGGAGAGTTTTTTTGAAGGGGTTAGTAGGGCTCAGTCTTTGAGGCATACTCTCTCTTATTACTAAAACCTGCCAGAAAGTTCGGTTGATTCTGCTCAGACCAGCTAGATAGTCATTCATTCATCCATCCATTCGTTCATTCTGCACCAACTGTGTACTAGGGCCCATATAAGACTCCAGGGATCTAGAAATCAATACAGATAGCTTCTGCCCTCAAGAAATTGGCTGATACTTGGCTCTGAACGGAAATCAGTCACTTCACATGGGTTCTGGTTGAGGCTTGAACTTAGTCCTGGGGGACTCGAGGAATGTCAGCTGTGGGCTGCGCAGGTGAGGACGGAGTCCCCGAGGGGGGACGTACTCATGATCTGGAAGGACAGGGCCGAGGGTGTGGAGAAGGACGTGGAGGCAGAAGGGAGAGCACATGCAAAGTCCTGGGGGCCCGGGGGAAGTTCTTTGAGTACCTACTAAGTGTCAGGCACTGTAGCCAGTGTTCCCACCTCATTATCTCAGTGGATCCTACCCACGATGCTACAGGGCTGGCAGGATCCTTTTGCACATTTCACTAATGAGAAAGCTAAGGCTCAGAGAGGACCAGCAGCTTTCCCAAAGGTGCACAGCATCCACACGCTAGATCTGATACACCAGCCTAGGCCTGTTGGTCTGACTCCGAAGTCTGGAGCCTTTGCCCATTCTCCCTCACCTTGAGCATCTCCTCCTCAAGGTGAGGGTAGGGGAGAAAGCACTCTGTCACCACTCATGTCTTTCAGGCAGCTTAGGAGGCTCATGCATTCATTCAATTAACAAATACTTACCCATTCCTCCTCCGGATCAGGGATCAGGCCAGGAGGTGTTGGAGGGTTGAGCAGTGACAGGACAGGACCCTCCCTGCTCTGGGGCCGGCAGGGGGGACTCCCAGTTAAGGGGATGCTCAGGGGACTGACCTCAACCTCAAAGCCCTGAGTCACCCAGGCCTAAAAATAAACCCAGGTGCCATCCAAGCCTAAAGAGTGGAGACCACAGGCTCCCAGAGCAGAGGCTGGGGAGGCATCAGGCAGAGCTGTCAGCTCGGAGCAGGCTCCTCTCATCAGCATGGGGCCCCAGCCTCCCTGCTTAAAGATCGCCTCGGGCGCTCTCTTAAAGATGCTAACGCTGCAGCTGACATTTGGGAGATCCTGGCAGGCGATCAAACCCAAGCTGAAAATCGGAGCTTCTGGGCGGGGGCGGGGTGGTGGTCACCAGGCAGCAGGGACCCAGGTTGGTTGGAGCTGAGGGCGACAGGGCTTGGGCAGCTGGTACCGGCTGAGTCTGTGCCTCCAGCCTGGCCCTGCGTGGCCAGGCTGGGTATCCGGCTCTCTGCTGGAAGAACTCCAGGACACAGAAAGCAAGGACGCAGGAGGACAGTGGATCAGGAGACACTCAAGCTTCTTAGCCTTCTTAGCTCAGCCTCAAACTCCAGCTCACTGTCAATAATCAGACCAACTGGCTAAAAACATAAACAGAGTGATGAGTTATGGAAAAGAGGTAAGATGGAAAGAAGTTGCTGGTGCTAATTCCATCTCTCGTTGTACCCAATGCTGGGTCCCTCCCAGTGCAGAGAAGAGAGTGCAGCAAGGAAGCTGAGGGTCAGAGGGAGGAGTTAGGAGAGAACATCCCCAGGCCACCTCCCACCTCTGCCTTGGACACCATTGCCCTTCCACAGACTTTGACAAGCCTGAGCCAACCTCATCTCCTTTGTCTTCCTTTATTTATTTTTTTTTAATTTTTATTTATTTATGATAGTCACAGAGAGAGAGAGGCAGAGACACAGGCAGAGGGAGAAGCAGGCTCCAGGCACCGGGAGCCCGACGTGGGATTCGATCCTGGGTCTCCAGGATCGCGCCCTGGGCCAAAGGCAGGCGCCAAACCGCTGCGCCACCCAGGGATCCCCTCCTTTGTCTTCCTTTATATCCAGTCTCCTTCTGCCCACCTATCTACCACGATCCACCCACTCCAACCCACTCATTTAGCCAATCTACCTACCTTCCACCTAACGGATTCACCCACTGCTCTTCCACCTGTCCAACCATCCATCCATCCAATGAATCAATCATCCTCTTCATCCGTCCATCCGCTGACTCGTCCACTCAGCCCATCCATCTCCCTCCGTTCAACCGTGTCCCCTCCTGATACCAACATCCATTCATCCATCCCTCCAAATGTCCATCCATTCTCCACGCGTTTGGGTCAGGCCATGCTGTGCACAGGAGAGGTGCACCCAGCTCAGTGTTAGGGGGTCAGGAAAGGCTGCCAGGAGGGAGAGCCTTCTCTGCTGAGACATGAAGAATAAGCAGCAGGAATCCAGGTAGAATGTGGAAGGGAGAGTCTTCCCCAAAGAGATGGGAGGCGAGAGACAGAGACACTCTGTAGCCGACCAGAGAGCTGAGAGAGGCTGACTCTGGGGCTGAGTGGGTGGCAGGCCGGGGCCTGAAGCTGGGACAACTTGTCTGGCACAGAGTCAGGCCCACGGGATTGTGGGAGGGGAAGTGAAATATTCAGTCCCATGGCTGTCTACTGCCCTGATGCCTCCAGATGGGCCCCCTCCGGGTCCTGCAGCGCTCCCACCCACCTGTCCCGCCTCCGAATCCCAGGGATGCTCACAGCCAGATATCCCTACAGACCTCCCCTCACAGGCTTTTACTTAGTGTGTGGGAATTCTAGAATTCTAGCTTCTCCGGGTCAGAGTTGTGCCTTATCCTTCTTGACATCCTGTTCTGCAGCACTGAGCCAAAGTTATCCATAAATAAATAGATAGATGATAGATAGATAGATAAATAGATAGATAGATAGATAGATAGATAGATAAATAAATATCAAGAGATAAAAAAATTTTTTTCTTTCTCCAACCTCTCTCCTCCCTCCTCTTGGAGAGCCCTTCCACACCCCCAGGCACCCTGTCCTAAAGCCCCTGTGCCGTCTGCATCTCTTTCCTCTTTCCCAGGTGACCTCGCCTTGTCGGGTCGGTCACCCAGATCTGTCAGTTCCATCTGACAACCGTGAATCTGTCACTCTTCTACCTGCTAGGCCACCAACCTCCTCTGTCCTCCCACTGCTCTCCATCCAGGACATGTACAAGAGGCACTCTGAGAGAGGCTCTAAAATTTAAACTTGACCACTCTAGTCTCCTACTTAAACCTTTCATGGCTTCCCATGGGCTTCTGGATAAAGCCCTAGGTCCCTGTCATTGCCTCTATGACCCTTCCCAAGGTGGCTGATGCTGTCTTCTCTGGTCTCCAGGTTCATCCCTCAAAAGATATGAAAGCCATCAAGTTCACTGCTGTCTATACTGGGTCTTCAAAGCCACCCTGGCCCTGGCTGCTGGACTGTCTCAGCCAAAAAGCCTAGAAACATCCTGAGTCTTCAACTCCCTGCCCGCCCCTACACTTGACTCCTCTTAGGCCTCACATTCTGTCCCCATGAGCCTGGGAGCAGTCAGTTTCATATTCTCAATGTCACGTCAGGCACCCAGTTGGCCCTCAGGTAAAAGAACATATTGCTCAATCTACAATAATATTAGGGTTTACCTCCAGACTCTTTCTCCCCATATCTGACCATTTCCATTTGCAATTCGTGCCTGAAACCAAAGCCAACTGCTTGGCCTCTTCTCTGCCTACAAAACATTTTTTACTGATTTTTATGGCTACAAAAAAAATTTCCTTCCTGTCTTCACATTCACAGGAAAGAGAGAGCCCTGGCCCTGACTCAGAATTGGATTCTAGCTGGAGGCGGACTCTCCGAGGCTGGCTCTAGGGAAAGGGTTTATCTGTTTGTTCCCTGACCTTGAGCGGGGAGCTAAGGCAGCAGGAAAGGGGACACACAGGAGTGGGGAGGGGAATGAGGAGGGAAAGCTGGAGCTGTGGCCCTGGGACCCTGCACTCTGCCCCAGGGACCAGCTAGGTGACAGGAAGGGAGAGAGAGGGAGGAGACAGGCCGTGCTGCCTGCAGCTCCTGCTTTTGGTCTCCCAGGATCTCTGGGTTGCACGACCTGCCTAGTCCCATCCCTGGCTCCCCCAGAAACTGAACAGACCTGGTATGCGGATTGCTGTAGGGAGTCCTCAACCACGCAGGTAGAGAGCAGCTTGGCCATCCACACACCTGAGGGCCAGCTGTGACTGTCACACCCCCAGTGCCCCATGGAGGGACTCGGTCCAGGCAGCCTGGCCCGGCACAGCCAGCCCACAGGGTAAGGACAGTGGCACTAAGGGAGGCAAGAGACCAAGAAATAGGTAAAGAAAAGAACCCTTCCTAGAAAGGGTCTTCTTCCAATTAGTATGTGACTGAGCTTGAACTCAAACATGTATTGAGCTCCTTTGCCAGGATCCTTACCATCCATGAACCGACCATCTTTTCTCCAATTGAACTGTAAGCGAACCTCGAGTCCAAACTATTTATTTCCTCCCAAATAACCTTTCTCTTGCTACAAAAGTAAAGCATGCTTTTTGTGGATATTGCCAGAGGGGCCCCCGGGTGGGTTAGTTGGCTAAGCATTCATGATCCCAGGGCCCTGAGATCGAGCCCCGCTTCTCCCTCTCCCTGTTTTGCTCTCTTGCGCTCGCTTTCTGTCAAATAAATAAATAAAATCTTTAAAAAAAGCGAGATTGCTGAAAATGCAGATGAGCTCAATGAAGAAAATAAAAACACTTTTAATCCCATCACCTGGAGATGACCCGGCTTTTTTGACATTTGGAGGAGTTGGATCCCCTCCAGCGTCTCCATATCCAACATCTTGGTCTGGAGTCCCACACACGATTGACACGTAGGAACAATTTTGTGTCTGATTGTTTACCTTTTTATTCATTATTTATTAATTCCAAATGTACCCATTGAACCCAATGTAGTTATCAATTTAGTGGTGTTTCAGATTCTTAGAGGGTGTCAGGAGAGGTATAGCACCTAAGATACTCAGATACTCATTGTGAGTTAGACTCCATGGCCAAACCCTTCTCAGCCCCTCTGCCAGGTAAGTGGTCAAGGCCCAGACTTGAGTCCAAATCCTGGCCCCATCCCTCACCAGCTGTGTGGCCTTTGGCAAGTCCCTTAGCCCATGCTACCCAAAGTGTGGTCCACAGACTGGTGTTGGCCCACGCACTATGTGTTGACATCATAAGAAAACCACCAGAACTGAGCATAATTTAGAAACATTCATTCCAACCGGACACTGTTCACATCCAGTTGTGATTGTGTTCATTACAATAATATCGTTCCAGGCAGATTGGAAAATTGTCTCTACAAGTTCCTCCACCTCAGATAGCTCGAAAAGCACAGAGTTAGCCTACTCTGTGACTCAGTTTCTTCAGTAGTAAAATAGGAATAATCATGGTCCTTAACCTCATCAGATCCCTGGGAAGGGTAAGTGAACTAATTGATGGAAGGTTCCCAGGACAGTGGCTGAGCATTGCAAACTCTCATTAATGTCAATGCCACTGGTGTTTTGCATATTTTCTGTATTCTGCGTTGAAGATACCCAATTTCTGGGAGCGGGAGGAGAAGGGCTAGAAAGGGGAGTGGACCCTGATTAATGCATCCTACCCTACCCCCCAGTTTCTATGAGTTTTAGTCAATCCTTGAGATTGAGACACCCCTGTGACCTGCCTTCCAGGTCTCCAAAAGAACCACGGCGTCCTGTGTTCATCCACTTACCAGGTATCTATAGACCACTTACAGAGTGAGGCCGGAGTGCCCAGTGGCTAAGAACTCAGAACACTGGAGAGACAGGCTCAAATCCCAGCTCTGCTCCTTACTAGCTGAGTGACTTTGGGGGCATCACTTAACCACTCTGAGCCACAGTGTTCCTGAGTGAGGGCCCGGAGGGGTTCCTGAGGTCAGAACTCAGGCCAGGCGGGGCCCGGGCAGATGATCCCCACATGCCTGTAGAGAGCATGACTATACAGGGTGCTCCCTGGCTGTGTGCTCAAATGTGACCATTGTGGGGACCTCCTGGATATCCACCCTCAGGGACTTTTTGTGGACTAGGGAAGAATAGGTGGTAGCTTGAGATGCCAAACTTGCCAGGTATTACTTCTAGAAAAATGAATGAATTTAAAAACTTTGAATATTGGAAAGTGGAGAGATGTAAACATATAAAGGTCTCCAGATAAGTAGAAGGCTTGCCAATTAGACGTGTATTGTATGGAACAGGGGAGCTCCCCTAACGGTCTCTTCTCTGCAGAGGGAGGCCTGAGCAGCCTGGCTAAGCCACGTGATGCATCTGAAAGCTTCTCTGAACAGCCTGGTGTCACTTCTCCTGATTCACTAGCTAAAGCAAGTCATGAGGCTGAGCCTGACATGGGGGGTAGAGGAATGCAACCCCTCGCGAGGCCTGCACTCACATGGCAATGGGGCAGGCATGGATAATCCTCTCATTGGAAAGACAGCAAATAATTGGGAACAATGACCTACCTACCATTGTGGCCACAAATATTCCTCTCTCTTGCACAGATGTGGGTGATTACAGACGGCCACCGATTGCCTCATTTCTCCCACGAAGACATAGTGTCTTCTCTCCTCCTCTTGAGATATTCCTTGCTGGTCCCAGGACTGGCTTCGAGGAACATAACAGAGCCAACATGATGCTGTGTAGCTTCTAACATTTGAGCTTCTCGATGTGCTCCCTCTTGGAAGGCAGCCACCATGTGAAAACCCACTATGCTGAGAGCAAGCCCAGGAGCCATATGGACAAGGGAGACCAGTGGGCAGCATGAGGGGTACCAGAAGCATAAAGGAAGCCTTCCTTAACCCTCCAGCCCAGCCACCTGCTAAATGCAGCCCTAGGGGATGACCCCAGCCCATGGCTCTCTTGCTAAAGAGATCTATAAGTAGGGGGAAAACTTGAGGGTCTCCCACACAGTTATAAACTGAATTGTGTCTCCCCAAAATTCATATGTTGAAGTCCTAACTCCCAGTGCCTCAGAAAGTAACCACATTTGGAGCTAAGGTCTTGGGAGAGGTAATTAGTTTCAAATGAGGTCATCAAGGTGGGGGCCCTCATCCAGGAAGACCAGTGTCCTCATAAGAAGACAAGCACATGGAAAGACACTAGACCCAGGTGTGGACACACACAGGAGAGACCTCGTGAGGACACAGCAAGAAGGTGGCCGCCTACAAGCCAAAGAGAGAGAGAGGTCTCAGAGGAAACCAACCCTGCTGACACCTTGGACTTCCAGCCTCCAGAACCGTGAGAGAATGAATTCCTGATAAGCCGCTCAGTCTGGTGTTTTGTTATGGCGGCCCTGGCACACATATCCACACGCCCACTACTCAATGCTGGAATGGGGACAGCATACCCACAAACACTGTCTTCTAGAAGGGGTAGGAAGAGGAGGCAAGTCCTTGGCATCGTGCGCCGCAATCCTGAGTCCACCAGGTGGAGACTGCCAGGGCCACCGCCTCCAGGGTGACACAGACACTCTCCAATGGGCCCCACGGTGCTCCCTTGGAACTCTTTCTGTCCTCTGCTCTCCGAGGCCCTTGTGGGGGGGGGGGGGGCCTTATGGGTGGACTTCCTTTTCCATCTCGTCCTTGGCCACATGGAATGAGGACCCAAGGGCCCTCATGGAGGGCTGAGCAGATCTCTCCATCTGCTCTCTTCCCTCCGGGGCCCACATGTGGTTGTAAGTCGTGAACGGTCACAGCCTCTTTTAGTGCAGGCTGGCAGCTCTTTTGCCAGTGTGATCCTCTTCGAAACTTAGCTAATGTTTTATCTCTTTGTCCCCACTCAGCAACGTATGCTAAAGACGCAGCCAAATTTTCTAGGCCTGCTTCTCTAGACTTCATCACCAGAGGTTTGAGCAAAGCAGGTAATGGCCACATCTGGATGTCGTCTTTACCGTGAGACCGAATCTCAGCTGGACTCCATCACACAAAGCGCTTCTTAGTTGCATTATTTTGTCCTCGGCCTAGAAGATTCTTTATTGACAAGTTGTGGATTACCCATTTTGAAAAGTCTCTACAGAAAGTTTAAAATTCACACTTGGACTCCTCAAACAATACTTTTCTGGGGATGCAGATAGTTAAATTTAAAACTCGTATCTGCTCCAAGATCGTACTGTGCATTCCACATACCAATATGTCAGAAGGTTTACTAAAATGTCATCTGTAACTCGAATTTGAAGAATCAACCAACTGCCAGAGGGGCGGGGACTGGGTCTGTTTTGCCCACTCATCTTGCAAAGAGCAAGCAGGCTTTTCCAAAAATGGCCCTGGGTTCTCTAGGTTTCTGGAGGACAAACTGCTGGTGTGTGTGTGTGTGTGTGTGTGTGTGTGTGTGTGTGTGTGTCTATGTGTGTGTCCCAGACAGTATCACCTTTTTTCACTCGGGGACGAGATGTTTGTGTCCAAGCTTGCTCCCATAAGATGGGTGGCCTTCTTGCAATGGCATCGCTCAACTTCCCATGGGCTCCAGGCCACTGGGCCCTGGGCTCCTGGATCTCTGGCTTCCTTTCTCTGTCACTGGACAGAGATGAGAAATAGCTGTATTTTTCAACGCTGAAAATCCAGAATTTCTGGGCTCTCTCTTTCCCTTTCATCCCTGCTTGCAAATAGGCTAATTCCCTTCCGAGTGCATCTCTTTTCTGTGGTGTCTTGGGAAAAAGCAGTGCACGAGTTTGCTAGGGCTGCTGTAACAAAGTAGACAGAAATGTATTGTTCGCAGTCCCAGAGGCTAGGGGTCTCCACTGAAGGTGTCAGCAGGTGGCTTCCCTCTGACGGCCACGAAGGAAGGCTCTGTTCCAGGCCTCTCTCTGGCTGGGGGATGGCCACATTCTCCCTGTGCCTTCACATCACCTTTCCCTGTACATGTGAGTGCGCAAACTTCCCCTCGTTCTGAGGACACCAGTCATGTTGATTAGGGCTCACCCTGGTGATTCCATTTTGCTTTAATTACCTCTTTAGAGACTCTCTCCAAATACAGTCACATTTTGGGGCACATGGGTGTCTCAGTGGTTGAATGTCTCCCTTAGGTTAGGTCGTGATCCCGGGGTCCTGGGATCGAGTCCCGCGTTGGGTTCCCTGCAGGGAGTTTGCTTCTCTCTCTGCCTATGTCTCTGGCTCTCTCTCTGTGTCTCTCATAAATAAATAAATAAATAAAATCTTTAAAAATAAGAGACGACAAATATAGTCACATTCTGACAGTCACACTGCCGTTGGGGCTTCAATGTATGAACTGGTGGGGGGACATGATTCAGTCTGTAACATGCAGCAAATAGCAAACAAGATATGCCAAACATTTCTTTTTCCCCAGCTCTTCAGCTAAAGCCCTAAGTGCCGTATGGTATGGGCTTTGTGAGTTACCTGTACACAGGAATTCTCACATGTTCCCTGCCGTATGACAAGGTCACCCTCGATACCTTCAGTAACTCTTTTCTTGTCACCTGATATTTGCTCTGAGAGCCAGAGCTACATATTTGTTGGGGCCATTATTTCTAGGTGCCAGTTTCCATATTGGTCAGATTTTGCTAGGCTATGCTGCGTAACAAGCATCCCTGAAATATCAGTAGATCACAGTAGCCACGGTTTGTTTCCATTCAGGTTTACTGTTGTCGACAACATGCTTGCCCCACTGTCCCATCTCACTACCTCACGTACCATCTTCATGCTGAGATCGAGGCTGAAATTGTAGCATCTCTACAGAATACATCCACCGGAAAGAAAAGGGCTAGAGAGCTGCACGTCCCCAGGAGAGCTGTTCAAGCTTCTGCGGGGCACTGGCATATATGGGCACTTCTTCTCACAGTTTATTGGTCAGAGCACGTCACATGGCCAAGCCCAATGTCAACGGGCACAGAAGTATGTTCTGCCTGTAGGGAGGCACTGTGAGTCACTGACCATGGGCCGAGAGGCACGATCTTCTTAGGGCAGGGAATTACTGGCAACAGAGGCAGCATCTGCCATGATGGTTTTTCCTGTTTCCCTTTTTTTTTTTTTTTAAGATTTTCTTTATTCAGGGGATCCCTGGCTGGCTCAGTGGTTTAGTGCTGCCTTCAGCATGATCTTAGAGCCCGGGATTGAGTCCTGTGTCGGGTTTCCTGCATGGAGCCTGCTTCTCCCTCTGCCTGTGTCTCTGCCTCTCTCTCTCTCTCTCTCTCTCTCTCTCTCTGTGTATGTGTGTGTGTCTCATGAATAAATAAATAAAATCTTAAAAAATTTTTATTTATTCATTTAAGAGAGAGAGAGAGAATGAGAATGTTGAGGGGGTGGGGGACAGAGGAAGAGGGAGAAGCAGACCCTGCAAAAGCAGGGAGCCTGACGTAGGGCTTGATCCCAGGACTCTGAGATCACAATCTGAGCCCCGACGGCAGCCACTCAATCATCTGAGCCACCCAGGAGCCCCCGCCATGATAGTTAACACCGGTTAATACTGACTATGCATAGGGACTTTGTGCCAGCAGCTTCATTCACATCCTGAGCTCATGGATTTCTCATCATAGCCCCATTTTATAGTTAAGAAAATTGAGGCCTCCAGAGGGGAGGAGACTTGTTCATTTTCTAGCATCATCAACAAGATCCATGAACATACCTTGAATAACTCTGAGGGTCCATACACACCTGAGGTCTTGTTCCCACCTCCTCTCTCCAGCAGTGGGTGAGAAAGTGGGTGGAGAGGCAGGGCCAGCTCACCCCGTGTCCTGCTGGGACGGACACAAATGTTAGCTGGGGACCTTCTCAGCTGGGGTGGAGAATCCTGAGTCAGCTGCGCCCCTGCCTGGGTGTTGGGAGAGCCTGTTCGTTGGGGAACTCACACCCTACCTTCCTGCTCAGCTCTGCCCTGCCCACCCTGCAAATCTAGGAATCTTGCCAGAGCCAGGCAGGGCTGGGAGGGGGGTGCAGTGAGGGTCTGCATGAATAAACACAGTTCCTCTTGGAGGGAAGGGAGAAATGGAGACGCTCCGGCCTGGAAGCTCATGTGGTAGGTACTCTGCTGATCACCTTCTAGCAGAAATTCCTTCATGTTCCAAGTACCTGATGGCTTGAGCTTTTTCTGGTTTACTTGTTTGTTTGTCTGTTTGTTTGGAGGAGGGAAGGAGGAGCTTAAATAAGCTTATGACCTTATTATTATAATCCTTGTTTTACAGACAGGATACAGGGGCCCAGAGAAGGTAAAGCAACTTCCCACAGCCAGGGGTGAGGGACACTGAACCCTAACCCAATGCAGGGGGGTGGATGAGACAGCCCTGCATTCAGTGGGGTGGGGCCACCTGGGAAACTGGTTAGAGACTGAGGGTCTCTTTTGCTCCCTGGGGCTGTCCTTGGGCTTTCTCAGGTGGCCCAGACCCACAGGCCTGTCCTTCGGAACAGGAAGACAGGTGTGACAGTGATTCTTGGGGAGAAGGAGCTAGGCCAGGGGCCCGAGGTCATGGGAGAGAGTGTCTGGCTGGAGCTGAGGGCACAAAGGATGGTGTGAGAAGGACACCCCAACATACTCAGGACACACACACCACATGTGCCACTTTCACGTAGTGTGCATACACCACACATACAAATACAACACGCACCACACATTCTGTGCACACATGGCACACGCACACCCCACACTGATGCTTGCACACACCCCTCATGCTACAGTTACTCTACTGCACACACCACACATGCTGCATCCCCACAGAACACACATACCCCCCACACACGGCACACACTACCACAGGCTTTCTCTTGGTTTTGACAACCAACTCGGAGGTCTTCTACAACTTCGGATTTTTTAAAATGTTGTTATTAGGAATAATAATTTAAAAAATAATCTAGTGGGGGCGCCTGGGTAGCTCAAGGGTTGAGCATCTGCCTTTGACTCAGGGCGTGATCTTGGGGTCCTGGAATCCAGTCCCACATCGGGCTCCCTGCAAGGACCCTGCTTCTCCCTCTTCCTGTGTCTCTGCCCCTCTCTGTATCTCTCATGAAGAAATAAAGAAAATCTTTAAAAAAAAAAATCAAATGATAGCAAAACTTTATGAGATCCTGTGTGTCGGGGAGCTTGCTGAAGGCTTTGGGGGATCCCTCCCTGAGTCCTGCTCAGCAGGTGCTAGTGTGGTCCCCATTTCTTGGTTAGGAAGCTGAGAGTTCTAGGGTTCAGAGCTCAAGACTGATGGAGCTGTCACCGAACACGGCTCAGCCTGTCTCCCAAAAAAACACACTGTGCATGTTCCCTTTGATGCACAAACAACAAAAGCCCTACCTCACGGCAGACAGAGCTCTGGACTTCCTACCACCACCTCCCTGCTGACTTAGGCACCATGTGTGGACACGAGGCGTGGGATTCGTCTCCGGTATGGGGAGGCAGTTTGAAAGGAAGAAGAGTCAGAGCCTGGGAGCCATGGAAAGTGTAAAAGAGCAAGAGGAAGGAGCTTGCTCCTGACATCCCTCCACTTACAGAGCACAGACCATCCCCACTTCCTCACTGAAGGACCAGGACAGCCCAGGCTGGGTCCTGTCCCCAGGCCTTGACATCCCCAGGCCCTGGGTAGCCAGGTGAGGGTTTCCTTCCCTGGTAGAGATGATGGCCACGCTCCTGCTTTCCCTGAGGTCACCTCCCCCCAGCCCTGGTCCTAGCAGCAACCCCCACCCCTCCGCCTGCCCCGCCCACCAGCCTCTCCCTGTGGAAGGGGATGGAGGCCCCACGGCCACCGGCTGTTCCCTGCACACTCCATTCAGTTCAGTGGCCCCTCTGATGCCTGCTGTAGAAGCCTGGACACAACCCTGATGCCCAGCCACTGCAGATCGGTCGACCGCGCGTGGGCACACGTGCACAGGGGAATACCATGAGAAAGAACTTGGAAAGGAGACTACAGTGTGTCAAAGGAAATAAACTGCTAACCAGGATGCATAAGACTGCCCGACTTCCACAAAAGGCTTATATGTGCTTGTATTGACAGAAAAATCTGGAAGACTTTGTACTAAACTCGACACTGATTATCTGGGGAGTGGAATTGTGAGGTGTTGGGAGGGAGGTAATTTTGCTATTTTCTTTCTACCTTCGGTATTGTAACAAGGCATCTCCTTTTTTGTAATTAAAAAAAATAAGCACGTGTTGGTAAAGGTGGGTAGGGAGTGGGATATCCTGAGTCTCTGCACCTTCGCTTTGGGCAAGAGTGGGGAGCTTCCTTCCACAGGATTGGGCTGTTTCCTCCTCCCCTGAGACCTTCCTTTCTGTCTTCCCCAGCGGAGGCCCTACCCACTGTTTTTAACATCACTCCCCTGGGTTGGCACCAATGGACATTCACACATGCACCACAGAGTCTTGGCCTTGAGAGGCCTAGAATCTGGGACAGGTGGACCTGTAATCTTCATAATGTAAGTAAGAACCACCATGGTAAGGGTGGGGCACTGCATGTGCTCCGAATGCATGAACTCAGTGCACCCCAACTGTAGTTGGGTGACTTTTCTCATTTTACCAAAGAGTAAACAGTCTCAGAGAGTGGCCCTGGGGCACAGACCTGGCCCCAGGGCCCTGGGGGTTCGTGTGCCCGAGCCTGCCTCCTCAGGGACAAAATGGTCTGGCCACTGAGCCTCCAGTCATCCCCAAGGAGCAAGAGAGACACCAGACAAGGAAAGTGGGTGTGGTGCTAGAAGGCCATCCGGTGATGGGGCTGCCCCCCATGCCCAGGGCCATGCAGTGTGCCTGGTGATTTGGTCCTGGAAGGAGGTACCATGGGCTCCATCTGAAGGCCAGACAGAGGATGGTGGCCAAGGTCACTGTGCTGGCAGGTGTCATGACCTGCGTTCAGGCCCATCTCGCTGCAAAGACCTCATGGGCAGCCCCAGGCCTGCGCCCTCTGCTGTCTCCTGCGCCTGCCCCGAGCTCAGCAGGATCCATAGGATTCCCTCCTTGTCCTGGTTTTGCCAGAGTGACCTTGGCTGTGCCATTCTCGGTTTCCAAGCCTCGGTTTCCATACCTGCGCAGGGAGAGGGCAGCCCTGGGGGTGTCCTAGCTCCCCTCCCGGCCCCAATACCCTAGACTTCCACCTCAGGAGCCTGGAGGACCCGGGGCGAATCTAGGGGCCAGGGCTCTTTTCCAGCTTGAATGAGGAGAGCACCCTGAGCCCAGCAGCCTGGGCCAAGTCCACCTCCCCACTACCAGCCTTCAGCACCCAGACCCCCGACCCCAGAATCAGGCCGACCGCCGCCCTCCGACGGGTCCCAGCCCGCGGTGCCCTCCTTCGCTGACACGCAGCCCCAGCTCTGCCGCGGGGCTCGGAGAGAGGGGGAGAGGGGGAGAGAGAGGGAGAGCGCCCAGCGAGCCGCCGGGTGGGGGGGGAGTAGAGAGAAATGCAAATGTTTTTTATCCTCCTTTCTTTTAAATGCTGAAACCAGCCTTGACAGCCTCTGAAAATAAATGGCACCGACTCGCTGGGATTTCAAATTCCGTGATTAAGGGCTGAAGCAAATACTTTTTCCCTCCCCCTCCCCCCGCCGCCCCCGCCCTCCCTCCGTGGGCTGATAGAGCGGCTCGCGGGCCCGGGGACAGCTTTTTGCGAGGCTGCCAGGAGCTCTGATACGCAGCCTCCCGCCGCCGCCAGCGCTTCTGCTGCGGGCTCTCGGGCTGTTTATCAGCAGCGCTCACGCCGCCAGCGCCCAAGCGGCTTTAAATCCCCGCCCGCCCGCCCGCCCGGCGCCCCCTCCCCGCGCCTGCACGCCGCGCACGGGCACGCACACGTGCACACACACACACACGCAGAACACACACGCACATGTGCGCGGAGGCGCACACACACGCACGCGAGCTCACGCGCCAGACACTCAGACACGTGCACGTGCACCCAAGACACACACGCACGTGTGCACAAAGGCACGTTCGCACGCACAGGGGCCACCGCACAGTGCACACGCACACCCCTGGTCCGGAGGGCCCTGCCTGTCCTCCAGGGGAAGCCGCAAAGCTGTGGGGAGGAGGAGGGTGGGGAGGAGGGGATGCACAGAGGAGGGGGCAGGGGTCTGGAAGGAGACAGGCTTTCTGGGGTTCAGAGCTGGCAGGGGCTCGGGATCTGCCTTTCTCTGGGTGGCCTGGGGGGGTGGGGCAGCCTCCACTGCCCTCCTCTCTTCCACCCTCACCCCCACAGCTCCAGCTGCCTCCTCTTCCTCCTTCCTGCTCAGATTCTGCTGGCACTGCCGCCAGGCACCCAGAGGGCCTGCTGCCTGGAGTTCTGGCTGCTGAGGGGCCAGACCAGCTCTGGGTGGTCCCTTCCCTGGGATTTGGATGGATTCCCCATCTGGAAAACGAGGGGCCTGCACAAGACAGGCCTCCTGTGCACCCAACCAGCACCAGGCAGCCCCTCCTCTTCACAGAAAGCAGGGGGGCCCAGGGGGACATCACACAGCTGGAGAGAGGACAGTCAGGGTTCACCATCTGGCAGGTCTGAGCCAATGGGGCCTGGGACAGAACCCTCCCCTGAGTCCGTGGGGGTCACCTCTGCTCACAGACAACCCCAAGTGACTCCCTGGCTTTCTGGTTGACAGCCTGCTTGGCCTTCTAGATAGTACTGGTGGCTGGGCGGCAGCAGGTGTGCCCAGGTGCCTGCTAGAGGGGCTCCACTTCCCAGGGAGCTGACAACTGACGTGAGGTGTGGAAGCAAGGTCTCGTTCGGGTGCCCCCTGGCTGGGTTACACCAGCTCCCTGCAAAGTGGAAGGTGGGCACAGCCCCTCAGGGACACCGATGGGGATCCCTGGCACCAGAGGACTCGTGGCAATGCTGGGGCAGCAGGGGAAGAGGAACCATGGGACATGAGGCTGGTCTCCAGGCCCACTCTGCAGAAGTGATGCACCCCTGCCCACACTCCCCTGAGCACACTCTCTGAAGCTAGTGCCTCCCTGGAGAAGCTACCACGGGGAGACAGGTGGGGTAGACAGTTTACGGAGAGTAGCAGGGTTGGTGAAGACGGGGCTCCTGCTCAGTGGGCTCATCTGTACTTAGCCGAGGGGAACCCCACTGTCAGCATACCCATTACACAGGAAGACAAGCTGAGGCTCAGAGAGGGAAGGGACTTGCCCAAGGTCTGCCAGCGGGGAAGATACAAAGTCAGGATTCAAACCCATTTTACCCCATTCTGCCCCTGAAGGCAGAGATGTGCCAGGAGGGGCACCTTCTCCTTCCATGTAAAACCCTTCGACTGAACAGTAGGAAGGTGCCAATATTCAACCATTTTGACCTATGTAAGCCTCAGTTTTGTGCAGTTCCTATTCAAGAGCAGCACTCATGGTACATCAGGGCAGTTCCTGGTCAATACACCCCCAAAAGCCAAGGAACACCAAGGACAGAAGCGGACCGTGCTGTCCCTCCTTCATCAGTAGAAGGCTCTCTTGGGTGCCTCACAGTGATCTTGGCCCTACTGGGGTGGGAGCTTCAAGTGACCTCCATCTGGAGATGGGGCCTGGGAAACCCAGAGAGGGGAGGCGTCGTTCTCAAAGCCACACACCACAGTACCTTTAGACCTGCCCTGGAGTCTCTCCCTCACATCTCCTAGCTCTAGACGCTGCGACTCTGGGAGTTAGGATGCCAGACTTAACAAATAAAAATACAGGACACTGAGTTAAACTTGAGTTTTGAATAAGCAGCGAACATTTTAGTTTGAGTATATCTCATGCAAATACTTATAGTAAAATAATTCATCGTTATTCTGAAACTCACATTTAACTAGATGGCCTATATTTTACGTGGCAGCTCTGTCTGGGGCTCTTGCTCTGAAAGCAGGCTTTGTTTTGGGGTGCTCTTCAAACCAGGAACCCCCAAACAGGCAAGGACAACACTGGCACCCCTGAATTAGGGACCTGTCTAGATCTAGGAAGAAGGCTGAACCGGGCTCTGTGGGCTGCTGCCTAAGGAACCAGGGACTGGAGGCCACGGTCAGTCATGAGAGCCCAAGGTTCCACACACAGACTGGAGGGAGGGATAAAACGAAAGGAAAGCTGGGACTTTCCAGAAAACCGTATGTGCAAATGCTCCTTCCACCCCCCTTCCTTCTGGCCTTCCTCTCCCATAGAGTCCAGAAAATGAAAACACTCAATTTCTCAGCCTCTCTTGTAGCTCTGGGGTGGGCATGTGACCCAGTTCTGACAAATGAGATGAAAGTAGAAGAGCCAAGGGAAGGTTTCCCTTCCTGAGTTAAAAGGCAAAGGTTTTAAGGAAAATATACTTCACTCTGCCCCCTTCCTCCTGCCTGGAAATGTGGATGTGATGTCCAGAGGTGGAGCAGCCATCTTATGACCAATGGGATGTCCCCAAGTACCATGTTAGGGGCCAGTGCTGGATGCTTGGCAAACCTTCCAGGTCTTCATGCAGAAGAAACATTCGTGGAAACTCCAAATGCTCCTTTTGGGGGAGGACATTTCTTCATCCAAAGATTGTGTCCTTCATAACTTTGGGGTTTTAAAATATAATTTATTTCATGTTATGGGATTTTTAAAAAGTTTATTTATTTATAATCTCTACATTCAATGCCCCAGCTCACACTCATGACCCTGAGATGGGCAGCTGTATGCTCTACAGCCGAGCCAGCCAGGTGCCCCGATGATGGGATTTTTAATGCGTGTTTCTTTGTTTTGTCTGTTCTCATTAACATCCTCCCCCAGCAAAATGTAAAATCGGCATCACCCCATCCATCCGCTCAAAGTTTCCTTTGCAAATTGTGTTGGTCTCTGAAACCTGAAAGCTTCAGGAATGTGCCCTAGAATCCTTCAACTCATTGGTGCGCCCAGGCCCAGCTGGGAGAGGAAAGCAGAGGGGAGGGGCCGCCCCTGCCAGAACCGGGAGCCACACCCAGGGCCACTGTGCCGGGTGCCTGCACTTCAGGCCCGGGGGCCTGGCACCAGAGAATGTTCTCAGCCTGTGCTGTGCCTCCTGCTGCCCCCTTGCCACCCCGTGGGGGTGTCTCCAAAGGAGCGGAACAGCTCCTGAGGAAGGTACAGCCCCGAGCACGAGCACGCCGTGTTCGGAGGCCAGCCAGGGCCTGTTCCCAGCTGGGGCCGGTGGACCGTGCGTGCACACCTGCTCCAAGGCCCGGTGGCCTGGCAGGTCCCAGCCGGGGACAGCCACACTCAGCTCAGCAAACCCCGAGAGGGCCAGAGACAGCAGGCACTCCTAGCAGCCAGGTCCCCACTCCCAGGGGCTGTGCAAAAGGCCTGGGAGACCCTGGCGACCCAACCAGCAGGAGAGAGAGGACCTGGGGAGGTGGGGGGAGAGTGAGGGGGGAAGCGGCGGGCGGAGAAACTGCTCAACCAAGGAGATAAAAGGAGAACTCGGCGCTACACTCACAGCATTTTAAACCTGCTGCTCCTGCCACCCCGCCCCAGTGAGAAGCAGGGAGGGAGTTGCCTGGTGGCCGAGAGGAGGGCAGGGCAGAGTGGAGCCAGGTCTCCGTGCCCTGCCACCCTGGACCATCCTGCCCCAGCAGGCCCCCTGAGAACGTTCCAGGCCGTAGAGAGCAAGCGGCATTCCCTGGCTGCGCAGACCAGGATGCCCTGAGGACCGCCCCGGGCACAGGGAGGGCGCAGGTGCCGCTGTGGGTGTGGCCCCGGGACCCTGCGTCATGCCGGAAAGGTCCCCCAACCGATACAGCGACACCGGGCACCCCCTGCCCCAGCCCCCCAGATATGGAAACGTAACAAGGGGGGGCAATTTGGTTCTCTTCTTGGGGCGAGGCCCGGCTTCACGGGGGGCCGAGGGTCATGGCCACCTCGCTAAATGTGTCCGCTTCTTCCAGCCCCGGCACCCTGCCCAGCCTGCTTGTAACAAGGCTAAGAGTGTCAGCTAAGGTCTGGCTGCCATCAGACAGGGTTGGATTCAAATCCTGCTGAGCCGGACGCTCCCTGGCTGGGTGATCTTGAGCAAAGAGCTTGCCCTCTCTGAGCTTCCACTTCCTTTCTGTAACTGGGAAGATGATGTCCATTCCCAACAACTGCCACGAGGGTTAATGTCAAAGAAAAAGGCTTTGGCCTGATTCGTTCCAGAAGTTTCCAGCGTTTCCGTGCCCATGGGGCTCCTGAGAGAGGCCTCCAGATCTCTTATTGTTCAGGGAAGCACAGGCTCCACTTGCATTAGGGAGGATTGATCTTATTTTTAAAAGAGTTGAGGCCACTTTGCAATCAGAACCCTCATGGTTGGAGCAGAGAAGATCCCAGGAAGGGCTATTAATCAAGACGCCTTAAGGACATGCAAATCAGGAGACAGCTCAAGTGATTAGGGTGTGTGGGGGCCTGGGGTCCAGCCTTTGTCCCTGCCTGAGGAGAGAGAGCTAGAGGCCCTGCTGGGGGTGGCAGCCAGTGGGCCTCCATGGGGCTGGGGACAGTGAGTGGAGGCAGGGGGAGGCGATGTAAAGGTGGCCTCAGGACCACGATGGCAGTGCTGATGGGCCACCCCTCCTGGCTTCCTGCCTTCCCTGCAGGGCTTGTGGGGGACGCCTTGCCAGGCCTGGATGGGCCCCTCTCCCTCAGATCAGAGAATGGCTCTTTGGGAGAGATGTGTGTCAGCAATGTGGCAGCATCTACAACACGAGGGAGGGAGGTTCCCACCCCGGGTGGACCCAGGGGTTCCACATCTATGGACCTGACCTCAGGAAATAGGTGGGTGCGTGCACAAGGACACCAGTTAGTGAAAACATCGGACTTGGACGCCTGGGTGGCTCAGCGGTTGAACGTCTGCCTTCGGCTCAGGGCATGATCCCGGGGTTCTGGGATCGAGTCCCATGTTGGGGTCCCTGCGTGGAGCCTGCTTCTCCCTCTGCCTGTGTCTGTGCCTCTCTCTCTCTCTGCGTGTCTCTCATGAATAAATAAATAAAATCTTAAAAGAAAATAAGAAACACTGGACTCAAATAGTGTGCAACAGGGAGATTGTTTGAGCTGGTTACAGGACGTGTTTACCACGGACTTCCTCGTCTCCCTGACAAACCATGACTCAGATGTGGGGAGATGGCCACAGCATACTGTTCAGTGACGGGGAAGAATGCAGGTTGCAAAATACTAGGTGGTGAAACCCATCTTTGGGGGAAAGAAAAGGCTATCTCTAGAAAAATCTGTAAGGCAGGGTAGTCACAGAAACGTCAACAGTAGTTACTGTGGAGGGGTTAGATTTCAGGTTGTTGTTACTTTTTTCTTTTGTATTAATTTTCTGATGATGATGAACATATATTACATGTGAAATCAATAAGGCTCTTTTTTCAAGAAAACTGCTCCGTGGGGGCTCTCGGATGGCTCAGTTGGTAGAGTATACGACTCTTGATCTCTGAGTTGTGAGTTTGAGCCCCACGTTGGGTACAGATATTACTTAGAAATAAAATCTGTATTTAGGGAGCCTGGATGGCCCAGTCTGAGGCGTCTGCCTTTGGCTCTGGTCATGATCCCAGGGTCCTGGGGGCTTCTCCCTCTGTCCTTCCCCCTGCTCCTGCTCTCTCTCTCTCTCTCAAATGAATAAGTAAAATTGTTAAAAAATAAAAGGAGGAATAAATAAAATAAAATAAAATAAAATAAAATAAAATAAAATAAAATAAAAAATAAAAGGAGGGCAGCTTGGGTTGCTCAGTGGTTTAGCACCGGCCTTCAGCCCAGGGTGTGATCCTAGAAATCCAGGATCAAATCCCACATAGGACTCCTGCATGGGAGCCTGCTTCTCTCTCTGCCTGTGTCTCTGCTTCTCTCTGTGTGTGTCTCTCATGAATAAATAAATAAAATATTTTTAAAAATGAAAGAAAAGAAAAACAGAAAACCGCTTTGTTGTCGACATTTCCCTGGGTCTCACCAGTGAGCACTTTCTCTCCCACAGAGCCGCTGTCCACTACCCAAGAACAGGTAAGCCAGGTACTGGGTGGGGTCACTGCCAGATTCTTATCTTCCAATGATGCAGAAAAACAGGGAATATATAAACATCAGATCATTATATTGAATACCTGAAACTAATATAGTATTGTATGTCAACTATACCTCAAATACATTGGCGTGCATGGTGATCATCCTGTACGGGGTGTCTATACAAGTCTTGTGTGAATCCAAATCTCTTTCCCTAACACCCTTGGGCCAGAGGTATTGGGGGGAACTCCAGTGGTTCCCTTTAGCAGATCAATCTGGTGCATACAGCAGATGCTGGGTAACACCCGGCAGAGCCTGGGCAGCCTCCGCAATCACAGCCGTTGGTAGCTCTGCAACCAAATGGACAAATGTTCACATCAAGGAGAATAAATAAAACCATACATAGCTTCCTGTCAGTTGAGGTCAGGTTTTGCCTCCAAATGAATTTACCACTGTCCTACAAAAGAACTTAAGGCATTCGGATCCTTTATTAATTTCAGAATCCCAGCCAAGGGATGGGGGCCAGGTCAGGATCAGGGCTCGGGCTCGTTGGTTGACTATTTCCTGTTTCTCCGGAAAGCAACCTGCCAGTGGCTCAGGGTCCCAGCTTGGTTTAATGGTCTGTGGTCACCATCTTCAGATTCTTAACACATTTTGAACAAGCGGCCCCTAATTTTTCTTTTGCATAGGGCCCTGCAAACCACCTGGCGAGGCCTGGCACAAGTCAATTGCTCAGTTAGTACCGGTTCAGTGAATGAAGGGAACATCATCTCTGTCCCACTGGCTTCCCCCTTCCTGATTTTCTATCAGCGTGTGGAAGGGAAAACCAACCTTCATCCAGGTCCTGAGTGGCCTACACGCTAGAGAGCTTCATGTGCATGCAGATTCTCGGGGGCACCAGATCCTCATTCAGAATCTCAGGGGGAGGCGTTTGAGTTTCTAACTTGAACCCCCAGTGATTTAGACTCACACGAGATTGAGAACCAACTGAGTGATTGTTTTGAAGGCAACCTGGCCCTTTCTGTCTCCTTTTCTAGCTGTGTGATCTTGGGCAAGTTGCCAAACCTCTCTGAACTTCCTAAAATGGGCAAGCCCTACCAGGCCAATTGTCTGGGAATAAGCCCCTTCCTGCCAGTTTTCGGGGAGCCCCCTGGGGGCCAGGCAGCCTCATCTATCTCCCCCTGCAGTGCATCCCCAGCACCCAGCCCTGGGGGTGGGGGAGCTGTCATGCAGAGAGGCTCAGGAAATAGGTCCTGTGTGTGCAGACAGGAAAGTAGGCTGAGTCCCCTAGCTCGCGGGGCTGCAGGAGGATGGGTGAGGGCAGCCAGAGGGTTTGTTGGCAGAGGCCGGGCACACAGTAGGTGCCACAGAAAAGGAGCTGTTGTCTCCGGTCTCACTCCCTCCTCCCAGGGCCATGGCAGCAAGTGAGCCCTGCTGGGGCTGGAGGCTGAGGCAGGAGGGGAAGAAGGCAGGAGCCAGGAGGATGGAGTCCAGGCACGTCCTGATACCAATTAAGGCAGCTCTGGCGCAGGGGGGCTTGGTCGGCATTTATCAGCCTGCCTGGGAGGGGCTGGCAAGCTGTCCTCCCGCTGACGGATTAGACAGCGGACAATTAGGTTTCAGGCAGGCGCTCCCTCTCTCTCTCTCTCTCTCTCTCTCTCTCTCTGTCACACACACACACACACACACACACACACACACACACACACATCCCTTTCTCCATCAGGCGACAGAACCCAGCTGGGTCCCTGCCCAGCCCCAGTGGTAGGGCCAAACAGACCCAGAGCTGCCACCCTAAGGAGGTAAGGTATTGCCTCTCAGGGAGGATAACTGGGGGCCTCCGTGCCACCCTCCACCCACGAGGACCACACTCAACACCCCACCGTCCCCACCCCAAGCATCATTTCCAATGGGATCAGGAGAAATAGCCTCTCTCCTTCCCCAATCGGAGCCTCTGACCCGTGGGTCCCCGTGGAAGGAATGTGTGAGCAAGGAAGGGCGCTTTGAAGGACTTCGCAAACCCAGAGGAAAAGTCTTCAAGATTCTCGAATGTTTTATGTTGCAGACGCTCTGGGATGAGTCAGAAACACCAGAAGGGATGAATGACATAAATTTTCCTTTGAGAAAGGCAGAATCTGGCGGGACCCTGGGGCTGCTCGGCCCCACAGCTGCAGGCTTTGCCTCTGTCCTGGTCTAAAGGCGCCCTTGACCTCTGCCCTGGTCTTGGATGCTTCCCGCTAAGATTGCCTCCTGCACCTGACCCTGGACGAGCTCAGGCTGAGCTCATCAACCTCCTCCCTAGGCTCTCCAAGCTGGCAAATGGCATCGTGGTCAGCCCCCTTGGGCCTGAGCTGGAAATCCGGGGTCAGCCTCATCCCCACCCTCCCAGCTAGAATCATCCCGGCTGTCCCTTCACCTCCTGGAGCGTTCTCAAATCCACCCTCTTCTCTTCTCTCAGTCCCACGGCCACCGGCCCGGCCCAAGCCCTGACCATCCTTCACCCGGACACTCCACGGCCCTGCCCTGGGGCTCTTCTGCTTCTCCACCTTGTTCCAAGGAGTCGTGGGAAAGGCCCTCCATGCGAGCAGCTCTGCTCCGGTGTCCGTGGCTCCCACCACCCTCAGGAGACATCCCAGCTCCTGGAAGCCACTCTGCCTCCACCTCCCCACCTCCCCATTTCAGTGGCTTTATACGCTCTTCCCCTCTGTAATGATCTCCTTTATGTATTGGATTATGTGGTTGAGGGGCACCTGGGTGGCTTAGTCAGTTGAGCGCTCAGGTCGTGATTCGGGGGTCATGAGATTGAGCCCCGCAGCAGGGAGTCTGCTTGAGGATTCTTTCTCCCCTTCTACTCCCCACCACTCTCTGCTCATGCTCTCTTTTTATTCTTAAATAAATAAATACATTTTAAAAAATGATGACTTGGTTGATGTTTGCTGTCCTCCATCTAGCACTGGAATGTAGTTGGAAGTTGGGCAAGGACCAGCTTTTTTTGTTCACCTTTGTCAGCACCGGCACCAGAGGGACTCGTGACCATGACCATGAGCCACCATCTCCTGAAGGCCATACTTGTCTCTTGGCCCTCTCTGCCTGGAATGCACCCCGCTCACCTGCCTCCCTTCAGCCACTTGCTGCTCGTGGAGCTGCAGGTTGGATGTCACTTCCCGAAGCCTCCAGACCTTCCAGCCAGGTCCTGCCTCCGCTGATCCCAGCCCCATGACCAGAGTCAAAGTGGCCAGTTCCCTTGTCTTCCCCTCCCCTACCCCCTGGGGGGAAATTCTTGGAGGCTGTTATGTGTCTGGCACAAAATAGGTGCTCAATAAATGTTTACCTCACAAGTGAATGAGCCCAGAATGCTGGCTCTCTTCCCAGCAGAGTCCCTGCCTTCCTCTGGCCTGGTGTCCCTTCTGTCTGGGGTGCTGGGGGGCCAGGGGCCAGAGCGCACATGACCAATCACCAGGCCGAGTGACGCAGACAGAAATTGCTCTGGGGACACCTGTCCCTGGGGACTCTGCCTTGGGAAGGGGGCAAGGGCTTCTGGGAAAACCAGGTCTGGAAGGACAGACTGGGGAGAAAAAGGAGGGAATATGAACTGTATAGATCAAGAATTGCTCCTGGACACCATGCTGGGCACTTGACACAGGTTCACTTGTTTATTCTTTGGAGCAAGAGTTTTGCCCCCCACTCTCAGAAGAGATGTGAAGCATGTGCCCGGGGACCACACAGCTGCACGTGGCGGTCCAAATCCAAGCCATGGGTGGCCAGTGCCAGGGGCCTGGTCCATTCTGCCTCTAGCGTGTCAGGGGCCACTGTGCTACCCTCTGCCCCACCCCATCCTTCCTGCCAGTGTCTGCATAAAATCACGTGGGCTGGATGGAGCCTGGTGAGTGGGACACGGAAAACACCTGAGAAGCCTGCAGAAACGAACCTCGTTGCCCCAGAAGCGGCAGTGGAAGCCTGAGGGGAAGAGGGTTGGTCACCCACCCTCTATGCCTCCACTTCCTCGTCTATAAAATGGGGACATAATGGCACCTACTTCACACTGAGGATAAATATCTCTAACATGCTTAGGACGGCACCTGGCTCAGAGAAAACACTGTGCAAATGGTTTGTTTTTGTTTAAAGATTTTCTGTGCAGACAGCCTGATGTGGGACTCGATCCCGGGTCTCCAGGATCCTGCCCTGGGCTGAAGGCGGCGCTAAACCACTGAGCCACCCACGCTTCCCAGGTTTTAAATAAATCAGTGGGGAACTTGGAGGGTCCGAGTCCAGGCAGAGGGGCTGAGGAACCCAGGGATGGCCAGGGACTGAGCCCCTCAGCAGGCCTGGGGCCACTAGGAGGCATTGGGATGGCTTTCCTGGGGGAGGAGGCAGGGGGAACTCATGGCTTTGCTCTCCCCAGCTGGTGGCTGGAGCAGATCCCTAGGGAGCCCCTCAGATCTGAGGGCAGTGGGCAGCCCTGGTGCCTGGAGGCTGAGCCACTGGAGACTGCCCAGCATAGCCCCTCTGGATCTAGGCTGGAGAGGGAATGAGCATCCTCCTCCCCTTCCTGCACATAGGCTCCTGGGTCAGATCCCTGGGAAATGAGAGGGGGTAAGGCCACTCCCTGAGGGTGAGTTAGGCAGTCAGGGTGAGGGGGTGAGGCCCCCCCATCAGTACTTTGAGGTATGAAATCATGAGGACACTCCAACGCAGAGGGATGGCAACAGTTCCTGACTAGGTGTCATCGGTGGGTTGGTTTTTGGTTGACTCCATCATCCACCCCCTCACTTGCTCATTTAACACATGAAGGGCACCTACCCTGTGGTTTGGGGTATAAAGCTGAGCACACAGATGCAGGGCCTACCCTCAGGGGACCAACAGGCCAGGGGACACACTGGACACGCTCACTATCCCCGCCAATAGGCCGCAAAGGAGAGGTGCAGGCTGCTGCAGAACTGGCCCCCCACCCCCAGCTCCCTGGAGGTCACAGCTGCTTTCTCTGGGGGCTGGCCCGCCCGTGAGGGGTGAGTAGGGGACTTCTGAGAGGCTGAGGCCAAACACATCCTCAGCTTCCACATTTGTAAATTGGGGTACCGCAGGCTCGGGGAACCTCCGTGATGCCATCAGACCAAAGAAAAGGAACTTGGGAGACACCTGTGTGGCTCAGTTGGTTAAGTGTCTGCCTTCAGCTCAGGTCATGATCCCGGGGTCCTGGGATCAAGCCCCACAGCAGGCTCCCTGTTCAGCGGGGAGCCTGCTTCTCCCTCTGCCTGTGGCTCTGCCTACTTCCGCTTGTGCTCTTTCTGTCAAATAAATAAAATCTTAAAAAAGAAAAGGAACTTGGTCCTTTAAGAAGTCCCTACTGAGGGCAGCCCGGGTGGCTCAGCGGTTTAGCGCTGCCTTCAGCCCAGGGCCTGATCCTGGAGACCCAGGATCAAGTCCCATGAAGGGCTCCCTGCATGGAGCCTGCTTCTCTCTCTCTCTCATGAATAAATAAATTAAAAAAGAAATTCCTACTGATTCCTCAAATGGGGAGGAGGCCTGTGAAGGCCTACCTGGGGATCAGTGAGCTATTCCCAGGACCCCAATAGACCAAGGTCAAAGGCAAAATTCGAGGCTGTCAGACCCCTGACAAGCATGTAGTCAGGCCACCTGGCCTTCTGTGGGTCTCCTGGTCCAGAGTCCTCTCCTCCCATCATCTCCTGACTTAACCCCCAGGCAGGGGCCCCCTCACCTGCGGGGTCTCATCAATTCCTCTCAATCCCCCAAGGGAGGACTGCAGCCAGAAAGGTCAGAGTTCTACAGCGCCCAAAGTCCCCTCTTGGGCTGTGGGGATCATTCTTGCTTGAGCACCAAATCGCCCCAAGACACACACACCACCCACCCTAAATGCGGAGCCTCCATAAAGCCCCTTATTAAGAAATTGGTCAATTTCCTGCTAATTAAAATAAATACTATGCCACATTAAAGGCCAATTAATTTTCGGAGCTGCCAAGGAACTAGGGCCTGGAAAATGTGTACCCCACCCCCCCTCTGAAAAGGGCAGGGCCTATGGGATTGGGGGGGCGGGTAGGAAGCCAGGACCAGTGGTGACCCGTGACCAGGCTGGCAGCAGGGGCTGCTGGGCGGGACTTCCCAGTCCAAGGAACCCCCACACCTCTAGATTGTATTTCTCCCAGGAAGCACTGGACCAGAGACCAAGTCTCCTGAGCCAACCCTGCAATCAAAAAGCAAGCACTTTCTCCATAACAGGCACCCTTAGTTTCTGAAAAAGACGGAGTTCTGAGATTGTGGTCACCAGGTCCTGCACCCCTAAGTTATCTCACCGGCCCCCACAGAAGCCCTTGGAGGGAGGTGCCATTGTTCTTCCTTTTCCGCGGAGGATTTTACCACAGCCTAAACTGGCAGAGTAGTTGCTATGTCCACATGAGAACACATCTCATCACTTGTGTTTGTTCAAGGCGAGGCTGACCTGCTCCTGCATCATAAGAAATCTCCTGTTCACTGAGAGTTCTGCACATGCCAAGAGGCCTACTAGGCACCATGCAGTTGTCATCTCACTGAATCCTCACCAGGGCACGAGGCTCAGAGAGGTTCGGTAACATGCCCAAGGTCACACAGCCTGCCCATAGCTTAGCCATGGCAATCTGCTGTCTTTAAGGTCCAAGTTTTTCCATTTCCTCAAGGTCAAATCCAAGGTCGATGGGTCTTCTCCTCTCCTGGCAGGGCAGCAAGCTAAAGAAAAGAACACTGGGTTCACCACATGACCTTGAACACAGCCCTTTCTCTCCCGGGGTCTCAGCTTTCTCATCTGCCAAATGAAAGGGCTGAAAGCAATAACCCCCTGACCCTATTCAACTGGAGCATCCTGCAGGGACCCTTGGTCTGGGGCAGATGGCTGGGAGCAGAGCATCCAGCCGGACTGTAGCAATAGCCGCCCCTCTGCCCGGACAGGGAGACCTGGCTGCCTCCCAGCGAGCATCCAGAAGAAGCCCAGTGAGAGCAGTGGGGACAGGGGCCCAGGCAGGGCTGATCCCAGAGCACCCCCTCCCTGGCTGTCTCCATGCTGCAGACTGCTCACCAGGCCGTGACAGCGACCTCCTCTCTGACCCCAGCAGCTCCTGTAGGATCCGGGAACCTGCTGCCCACCTACACCCTCCTCTCTGCTCCTCACCCAATCCCTGAGATCAGCACTCTGCCCAGGCCAGGAGTAGAAGGCAGGGGAGGCCTGCCAGGGAAGGGCAAGGAGAAGTCAGGGGCTGGGGAGAGCAGATGGCGGGGGGCGGGGGGGGGGGCTCTGACCCTCTGTGGAGCCCCCATGTCTCCCCCTCCTGCTGAGCTCTAACTTAGAAACCCCAGCATTTCACAGAAGCTTCTCCCTTGGGAATCATCAGAGAAGCACTGAGGCGTCCTGTTTCTCCTTGATAAGGAAGGAGAGTGGGAGTGGTCTGCTGTTTGCTGTGAAGCTCACTGCTTCGGGGAGGAGGCTCCAATCACCCAGTCCCCTCTGAGGAGCACCTACTGTGTGACAGGCACAGTGCTGGGCACCCAGCACTGGAGAAGGGATCGGCCATGGCTTTCGTGCCTGAGAAGTCACCCTGAAGTAGGAGGATCAGACAAGGAGGGAAACGCGGACTGTACCCCAGGAACTGCCACTTGGCTTTGTGTGCACAGAACTCCGGACAGCTGTCAGAGGTGTCAAGCAACTTGTCCATGCGGTCCTATGGGTGGAGCTGACAGGCCGACTGGGGTTCAAGTGCTCAAGGTCTTTTGCATCGTGCTGTCAAGTTTAGAGGCAATAGTAGTAACCGTGACAGTAGCTGCCCCACCGCTGAACGGTTACCGTGTGTCCAGCACCCACCGTGCTTAGCCTGCCTCAGGCCCTGAGGCTCCCTGAACCTGCCAACAATCCCAGGAGGTGGGTGCTGTTAACCATCCCCATCGAGGGATGAGGAACAGAGGCCCAGAGAAGCTGCTGGCGGTCACACAGCTGACAGGGCCAGGCTGGCGCTCGGACTCTGGCTCCTAACTCTCACCCAGCAGCGTGCGCCACCTCTAAGGAGTGTGAATTTCTGAGAGCCATGAGGAATTTTTAAGGGGCGTGGGTAGCATGGTCTCAGTGCCCTCAACCCCTAAGTCAGGCTCGTGGAGACTTGGCACGTCTGCTTCCTGGGTCCACTTCCCAGCCTCGATCTGTTCTCCTTTTTCCTTCTGCTCTTTGCTCAACACCAAGGTTTGGCCTGAGTCTTCTGCCCCAGCCTGCTGTCCTAGGGCTGTGGGGGGCCCTCAATTCCAGGGCTTTGGTCAGGGCATCCACTGGTTCCACTGGTCAGGGGTCTCAGCCCCTCCGGCCCTTCCTGGGGACCCCGTGTTGTCCACTCTCTTCCCTCTTGCCTGCCTTGCTCCAGGACAGCATCAAGGGGGTGTGCCTGGGATGCGACCTCCCACCGGAGCTGAGCAGCCCTCCGGAGCCAGCAGAGGTGGCCTTGCCTTGGGGTGCTGCCCCTTTATACTTCCTCTCCCAGCCTCCAGCTGCCTCAGCATTGTAGGCATCACAAGACAGCAGATGTGGGAGACCCTGCAGCATGTCCATTCTCCAACCACCCCATTGTGCAGATGGAGCAGCCGAGGCCCAAACATGGACAGTCTGCAGAGCAGCTGGGCACCAGGCTTTCCTGCACTCTTGCCACAGCTCCAAGATCCTGGTCTTTCATCCTGTTCCCCCACCCTGCCCCTGCCCCTGCCCCTGCCCCCCAGGGCCACATGTTTACCGAGCACTGTGTGTTTTTTTGCACAGGGCGTATCACACTTGGTCCTCACGTAAGGCCAGAGGATGGTGGGTTAAAATAGGAAGTCTGGGGGATCCTTGGGTGGCGCAGCGGTTTGGCGCTTGCCTTTGGCCCAGGGCGTGATCCTGGAGACCCGGGATCGAATCCCACGTCAGGCTCCCGGTGCATGAAGCCTGCTTCTCCCTCTGCCTGTGTCTCTGCCTCTCTCTCTCTCTCTCTCTCTGTGACTATCATAAATAAATAAAAATTAAAAAAAAATAGGAAGTCTGGGCTCTCCTGGCTCCTTCTACCCCTAAAAATACAGAGTCCCATGATGTCAGCATCTGAGCCTCACAAAGTAGTAAAAAGAGGCAGGCAGTAGGGGGTCAATGACCTGCCCAAGTTCATGTAACAGGCCAGCCACGGTCACCAAGGGTCTCCTGTCTGTGGTCCTTCCTGTTATTCAGTGTTAAGACCAGAAAAAGCATTGGCCAGTGTTCCCCTTCCTGTGTTCGTGGCAGACATTACTAATTGACCTCAGGCTCTCTCAGCCCAGATGCAGCCTCGGAATCCTTCTCAACACAGGTTTCTCACTAGAGCCTTAACCCACGGAGAGTTGGTGATCAAGGTGACACCCCTGTTCATCATCCTTCCCAGACTTCAGGATCTAATCTGATTTCGTTCCTGGCTGGGGGCCCAGCACATGGCATAGGTCACAGTAATCAACATTTGTTGACGGGGGAGGGAACAAATGGTGACCACTGAATGGATGGCACGGCCCAAAGCCAGTCACTCTAGACCCGTTTCCTCTGTAGTAACAACATGACGACGACAACAACAACAGTAATGTCCCAATCGCTGAGGCTTCCCAGGTCCTCCAAGGCATTTCAGCCGAGGTGAAGGATCACTCTGGGAGATCGTGTCCCCAGGGCCATATCTGAGGCCACCACCATGTGGCACAGTCAGGACCAGACCCTGCCTGCTGGCCCAGTTCTCTGCGCCTGACCCTGTCTCAGCTCGTTGTTTCCCATCTGACCAGTTGGAGTGGATCTAGTCCTGAACTGGAGACACCGCGGGGGTCGAGGGCAGATCCTAGGGACTAGGGCAGCAGTGGGTTGATTAGGAGCTTCCTCACCCTACTTGAAATTTTAGAATCGCAGAAGAGGGGAGACCGCAGTGCACCCCCTTCTGTGTCCACTGGCCCAGAGGAGGTCGCCGAGAGAGTTCAGCTGAGGTGGGTCTGCACAGCCCAGTCTCAGAGCCCCCAAGATGTCCTCTTTCCGGGCATCCTGTGAATGCAGAGTTGGTTGTTTATTTAATGCCTTCTTTAGAATGAGAAGCCCTTGGAGTGAGGGACCCTGAGCACCTAAGTTAAGATTTGGGTCAAAATGGGTACTCGATAAATACTGGATGAAGGGATGGAAGGGAAGGAGGATTAAGTCATGAATACATGGATGGATGGATGGATGGATGGATGGATGGATGGATGGATGGAGTGAGTGATGGGTGACTGTCCCCTGCACTGGGAGGCATCCAGTGACCCACGTAGGGAGGAACAGAGGATTGACTCTGAGGTGTGAGCAGGCAGGTCACCCCAAGGCTCCTTCCCCCCTCCCTAGCATTTTCATTAGGACCCATCTGCTGCACCTGGCCCCTTGGCCCTCGCCCCTGAAAGATACAGACGCCTCTGCTGACTTTATTAAGGACCTATTAACCCAGTGTCTTTCAGACCTGGGTTATAGAAGCCAGCCCTGGGCAGGGCTAATGATGCTATCACTGCAGACCTTGGTTTAGAGCCCCAGAGGGGCTCCAGTGGGGAGGGCTAGGAACCTAGGGTTACAGCGAGGGCTTTAGAGCCACACAGGTCTGCCTGCTTTAATCCTAGCTCCTCTGCTAATTGGCTGTGTGGCCTTGGGCCACTCACCTGCCTTCTCAGAGTTGCCGCTTCCTCACGTGTAAAATGGGCCAGTGATGTGCTTGTTTGAGAATTTACTGAGCTAACGCATTGTATCACTCGGCACAGAGGAAACACTTGCTATCACCAGTAACATCCTGAGAACCCTCTGGAGTCAGGCAGGGCAGAGGACTCACCCACATCAGCCACCTGACCCCTTTGGGATAGGCAGGTGCTGTAACCCTCCCTAATTTATGGATGAGCAAACTGAGAATAACAGGGAGATTAAGTCACGCAGCAGCCACACAGCCGGGAGGTGACAGGGCCAGGATTCAAATGTAGGCAGTGGACGTCACAACTGGGCAATTTCCTCCCTGGCTACTGAGCAGGAACAAAGCCTAGGCTGGGTGGGTGGGGCTGGAGGGGCACCTCTTCCACCTCCAGTGGCCCCTCTAGCGCCTTGAGGTGACAGCACAGCAGAGCAGAAGGAGAGCTGGGATAATAACAGAGATTTACAGTTTCCAGCGCAATTAACTGCACCATCTGGATGCCACACGTCCACCTGGGTGTGTGTGTTAGGAACCCCAACCCTTCGGCAGAAGTGGCAGGAAGGGATGGGAGGGGGTGGGGGGAGCTCTCACACACTGCCAGGTTGCCAGCAGAGTCCGTGTGGGGCCCACCTGGCTCCCCTCAAGCCCCACATACCCCTGAGGGGATCTCGTGCTAAGGGAGCTGGGTCCCTGCCAGTTTCAGAAGAGTCCAGAATGGCTGAACCCAAGGATACGAATGCAGAGGGGGCTGTGGCCTGAGCCAGGAAGAGGTCAGAGGAGGAGCAGTAAGAGTGACAGTAACACAAACACGATGCTTGCTTTCAGGAGTGCATGACGGTCCAGGACTCAAGCACCTTGTGTTCTGTGCCACGTTCCAGCCTTGTGATCCCCAGCAAGTGGCTTTGCCTGTCTGAGGACCTGTCCTCTCATCTGTGAAATCAGGAGCATCGTGGTACAGATCATGGCTGTCCTCACGAGGGCTGTTTTGAAGGCTAAATTGGATAAGGCAATGTACAGACCCCAGTGAGGTGCCTGGTGCAGAGTAATTCAGGGGTTACTGTGATTATCATCCCGAAGATGGACCTGCCCTAGGACAGAGCCAAGCCCAGAGTCTCAGGGCTCCCAGGTGGCAGTCCTGGGTCACACCAGGGAGACTGGACAGCCCCTTCCAGCTCCAACAATAGTGCCGTGTTCTGAGTACCGACTCCGCGCCAGTCGCTGCTAAGAACATTTACGCATCACTTCGAGGGATGATCACAATGTGGGAGGCGGGCATTGCACTGTCCCTACTATCCAGATGCTCAGGCTTCAGTGGGGCCTGAGCTGGGATTCATCCCCAGGACAGTCTGGTCCTGAAGCCCTGGTTCTCAGCACCAGCTACTGCCTGCCCTTGGACAGAGGTGGGGTCTTCTCTTTACTGTCGCAACTGCTCCCAGCTCCCTTTTAACTACGTCTTCGTTTCCTTCTAGAAGGAGAGGGCTAATAACGATGCCAAGTCGGCATGGTGGACCTGACATCTTCTGGATGTTAGAAGCTTCGCCTTCAGGGGATCCTCTGGCACACGTGGAAAGGGGGCCAGAGGAGAGAAGAAGGAACATCAATCCATGACCGCCCCCCACGTTCTTTCCTCGGTTCTGTGGAGGCCAGGTGGCCAGAATCCCATGGCCAGCACAAGGCCACCACACAGGGGACCAGGCTGGCTGGGGATGCGGGAGGGGTGCAGAGAGAAGAGCTGGAGGAGGTTTGAAGCAGTGGTTCCCCCTTCCTCACACACTGGCTCCCTACATTCTCATCTGGTCAGCCTGGACGCTGCAAGTCTGAGTCCACCCCATACGAAAACAAAAGCGTTATCATTTCCATTAGAGAAACCCCCAGAGACATGAGCTGCTCTGCTTGCCTTCCCTCTTGGCCAGTGTGGCCAGGGCAGGGGCCAGGAAAATGAAAGCTGTCCTGCCCAGGGGAGAGAGGTCCCAAAGTCCTTGGCCGGGGCCCTCTCCCGGGCCATACCCTGGGGAGCAGCCCAGAGGGCCTGGCGCCCACTTACACCCCCCTGCCTGCAAGGAGCAGTGCCAGATGGGGAGGCTCCGGCTCCTGGCCTCTGCCCCAGCTCCGCAGGCCCCGTGACCTGTCCTCCTGGGACCCCCTGGCCTGTCCATCTGAGGTGACCCTTCCCCCTTCCCCGCAGAAACCCAGACCTCTGACCCTTATTAAAAACAAACCAAACAAAATCTGGAAAGAAAAAAACCCTCCACAAACAGCCTGGGAGATGATCGTGTGTCTGCCCAACACACACACACACACACACACACACACACGCACACGCACACGCACACCCCAGCTTCAGACGTGCGCGGCTGCAGCCAGGCTTTCACGTAAACAAGTTGCTGGAAAGTGCTTTTGTTTATGAAACATTTAGGTTTCCCTCAACTTCCTTGGGGGGAGGGGGTGGACTGGTTCATAGTTTTCTGGCCACCGGGGAGCGGAGAGGGAGCCTGGGGCTTGGCGGGGTTTCATCTCTGCCGGTTGGGATCTGGGGAAGGGCAGGCGAAGAGGAGGCGCAGGAAACCCGGGAGGGGGGCCCGGTCCCCGCAGGGCGTCAGGCTCCGCGGGGTCGCGGTCGGCCCGGGCTCCCCTCGGCGGCCCCCGCACGCGGCCCGGCGCTCGGACCACACGGGGGACGCCGGCCGGTGCGTCCCTGCCCCCTGGGCTCCCGCCTCCAGCGCCGGGAAACCGACGGACAGGCCGGGAACAAAGGCGGACAGCACAGTTTTGCTTTTTTTCCTTTTTCTCCGCCGCCCCCCCCAGCCCCCCCCCCGCACCCTAGCGTGCGGCGGGGCAGCTCCCGGGGCCGGGCGGCGCCGGGGCCGCGGCGGGTGCCTCCGAGACGCCCGCGCGGGGCAGGGCGCGGGGCGCATGCGCGGGCCCGGGCGCAGGAGGCCGCGGCCGCCCGCGCAGCCTCGCTCGCGCCGGTCTCCGTGGCAACGGGCTCGCGGGGGGAGGGGCCGGGCGGCGTGGGCTGCGGCGGCTGCTATTTCTGCCGCTTCCTGTTCCTCGCGGCCACGTCGCCATGGCAACGGTGTTACTCACCGCGGCCGCTTCCCGGCTCGGCTGGCGCGCGTGACCCCGGCCGCCCGCGCCCCCTAGTCTCTCACTTGCGGCGCTGCCCCCCCGGCCCCCGCCCCGCGGCGTTCTCTTCCGGGACCCCGGTCCGCCCGGTCCGCCCGGCGCCCCCCCTTCCCCCTGCTCCCCGCCCCTCTCCGCCGGTGCCCGCGGCCCGGGAGGGAGGGCGGAGGGGGGCGGCAGATTGATGGGGGACGCTTATTAAAAAACATTGTAACCGTTTCCGTTTTTATTACGTTGACAAGGGAGCGTTATTTACTGTTATTGTTTGCCGAGCGGGCCGCGCCGGAGCGCGGGCGGCCTCCCGGGAGCTCACCTTTCGGGCGGGCAGGGGAAGGCGCGGGGGGGGGGGGCGCCCCGAGCAGACGCGGCCCCGGGGGTCCCGCCCCGCGCCCCTTCCCGGTCAGCCCGGCCGACCCCCGCGGCGGGGCGCGTGTGCGCGGGGAGGGACCGCAGAGCCCGGGTGACTCGTGCTGGAGAAAGGCAACAAAACATAAAAAAAGGAACGGATGACTTCATTCTCGGGAAGGCTCGGTCCTACGTGGACCAGTTTCCTGGGGACTGTGGTGGAACAGCTCCGCTGCCGTTGGAAGCACTTAACACTGAACCAGATAAAGACCAGAAAATTCTCAGCCTTGCCCGAGCCGAGCAAGGGCAGGGTTGGAGGTGCCGAAGCCCTGGGCGTGCAGGGAGGAGGTTCGCATTCCTGCACCCCCGCTGGGGCTTGGCTTCCCCACAGCGCCCCGCCTCCCCCACTTACACAGAGGCCGGTACCCTGAGAGGGTGAGCAACCGTCCCAAGGTCACACAGCCCGTGTTGGTTTTGCCTGAGATACCTGCAGGGACAAAACCCGTTAGAGGCTGGGCAACGAAAGCCATAGCTGGACTGGGAGCCTTGGAATCGGGTGAGGCTCAGCTGGAGGCCTAGCAAGGGAAGATTAACTCGGCAGGTCTAAGCTCTGGCTGGCCTGGCTCCTGCTTACCCCACTGGAGCCTTCAGCTGGGGGGTTTGCGGGAGGTGTGTCCACAGGGATCCGATGGGCCTGAAGGATGCCCCCACCCCCCAAGCCCCTGCTGGGATGCTAATCTCATCCTGCTAATTAAAGTTTGCAATTCTGTCCCTAACTCAACTCCCCACTCTTGAACATTATTAGCTGAAAGGCAAACAATTGCTGCTCCAGACCAGAGCCAGAGGAAAAGGGGCCTCTGGAGTTCACATTATAAAAAGGATTTTTAAAAAGATGTTTATACTTCTAAACAAATGACTGCTAATGAACAGACCGGGTTTTGGAAACTGAATTTTCAGAGGCCCTCCCCCTAATCCGTTTTGTGTTTTTATCCCCCTTCCAAGGACGGGAGGCTTGGGATTTGGTCACCACAGCCTCTCCTGGTCTCTTGGCCTTAGATGATCAACCAGGGCTTTTCCAGGGCCGGTTTCGCCTCTCCAGACTCTCTGGAGTCTAAAGCGACAAGCGGCTAAGGCCTCTGGGTCTGGGGCGCCACGGCAAGATAAAGTTATCTTCAGCTCTGTTCCCAGCATCCACCAGCTCTGGGCTGCGGAGCCCTCCCTGAATGCATGAAGCTAAAGTCTTGGGCTCCGAGAAGAGTACCCCGCACCCCCACCTCTGTCCTGCCCCAGTACTTTGCTGCCAGCTCCCTGATACGGGAAGGCTGCACCACCCTCCACTCCTCCCCCCCACTCCCGGGCTGGCCTTCTAAGCACAGCTTATCTCTGGTCACTGGTTTAGAGTTTAGCTGATGTGAGATTCCCGCCCCCCCCCCCCCAGGCCAGGCAGTGTTTGAATAGGACTGAGATGACAGATGACACCCCAGTATCATCCAGAGCTAGGAAGACCTTGGAGATTATGCAGCCCAAACACTCCTGCTTCCCTATTTTACAGGTGGGCAAACTGAGGCCAGAGAGGGCAAGAGACCTGACCAGATCTGCCAGTGGGTAGAGGCGTGACCTGGACCTAGACCCTGGCGCCTTGCCTTCCATTAAGGTGCTCACTGCACCACTCTGATCCTTCTGTGGAATTATCTGTAGGATCAGAAGTTCAGGAGCTGAGGGGGCAGCAGGCTCTGAAGTCAGACTCCTTGAGTTCAAATACTGCCTTTTTTTAAAAAAAAAGATTTATTTATTTATTTGAGAGAGAGTACAAAAGCAAGTGGGGGGAGAGGCAGAGGGAGAGAGAGAGAATCTCAAGCAGACTCCCCAGTGAGCACAGAGCCCCATGCAGGGCTCCATCTCATTACCTGAGATGAAATCAAGAGTCGGATGCTTAACCTGCTTAACCGACTGAGCCACCCAGGCACCTCCAAATACCTTACTTCTAAGTGATACCTGGGACAAATGAATTCTCTTTAAGTCCCCATTGTCTTATGTGTTAAGTGAGGATAATAGTACCAGCCCTGGGTTGTCTTAAGGAATAAAGGTGATGCAAGAGAAGTCCTGGGACTAACACCAGTGCGTACTAGTACTTAACTAATGTTGGTGATGATGTTGATGGCTGATGCGGGGGAAGGAGGGATACTGGCTATTGTAGTGGGTTGAATGGTGGCCCCCCAAACAATATATCCACATCCTCATCCCCGGAACCCGTGAATGTGACCTGATTTGGAAAAAGCATCTCTGTAGATGTCATGAAGTTAAGGATTTCGACATGCAATCACCCTAGATTACCCAAGTGGGGCCTCGGTGCCATCACAACCGTCCTTATATGAGACGGAAGAGAAGACCGGGACACCGAAGGGGAGAAAGCCAGGTGCAGAATGAGGCAGAGAGGGGAGTGATGAGCCACAAGCCCAGGAAAACCTGGAGCCACCAGAAAGAGGAGGGAACAAGGAAAGATTTTTCCCAGAATCTTGGGAAGGGATGCAGCCCTGCTGACACCTAGATTTTGGCCTTCTGGCCTCCTGAACTCTGAAAATAATCTTGGTTTAAGCCACCAAGCTTGTGGTCATTTGTTACACAGCCAGGGAACTAATACAGGGGGGATGCTGGCCGTGAGGCTGAGGGGGTGGCCGTGGTGGCCGCAGTGATAGTGGTAGTGATGATGGTGGTGCTGGTGATGCTGGTAATGGCTGTATTCATTTCCTGGGCTGCCTAACAAAGTGCCAGCCACAAACCGTGTGGCTTAAAACACCTGAAATGTATTGTCTAAGAGTTCTAGAGACCAGAAATCCAAAATGAGATACCAGCAGGGCTGTGCTCCCTGGAAGGTGCCAGGAAAGGGACTGTTCCAGACCTCTCTCCGGGATCCTGGGGCCCCAGGTGTCCCTTGGCTTCTGTATGCATCATTCTCACCCTCCAATCCGGGGTCCTCATGTGGCATTCCCTTTGTGTATCTTCGAGTTGTCTTCCCTTCACATGTATCTTGTCTGTCTACACTGCTCCTTTTTATAAGGACACCATCATATGGGATCAGGGCCCGCCCTAACAGTCTCAGCCTGCTTGATCACCTCCAGAAAGACCCTATCTCCAAATACAATACGGTCACATTCTCAGGTGGGGGGTGGGGGCAGCAGTGGTGGTTAGGACTTACACATATATTTTTGGGAGACACAATTTACTCCAGTGGTGATGGTGGTAGTGGTAGAGGTGATGGGCTGATGGTGGTGGTGACAGAGTCGAGAGAGAGGGACAGATGGTGATGGTACTAGGCCTCAGCCCTGGACCCCCAAACTCTGCAGGAGCTACGCAGGAGCAGTGGTCAGTTCACAGGACACTCTGGAGCCCAGGAATCTGTTCCCACAATGAACTGCTGGCCGGGCACATCCCTCTGAAGGAGCAGGGAAATGTGGAAGATGATCCCAGCACCTGTTGGCCTTGGGGTGGACCCAATACCTGGGACGGGCCTGGTTGCTGAGAGTTGTATTCTGGGGCCACTTCAGGCCAAGGGGATGCCAAGGGGATGTCAGGGTGAGGAAGGAGGAGCTCCCTCTGCCTCTGCCTCCTCCCTCTCACCGAGGAAGGAGGAACGTGCTATTTTTGTGTAGAGCCAAGTCGTGGCTGGCCCAGCTGCCAGAAACCTCCCTGAGAGCAGGGACTGGGTTTGCTCGCAAGCCCTTCCCTCCTCTTTCCCCCCGGGGCCCCTGATAGAGATAAGACAGGGGGCATGGCCACCTGTTTGAAGCGCTTTCTCCACCTGCCCCTGTGTCCCTCCAGGGAGCAGAAGAGCCTTTCTTCGGGAGCCCATGGCATAGGCAGACTCAGCCCTGATCCCGGAAAGCCAACGTCTCCAGCAGAAGACAGGGCTGGGCCGCTGGTATTTTCTTACAGGATACAATTATATTACCTCCCTTCTCAGCCTATCTTTCTCTAGGTTTCAAAGAGATAGCCTGATAAGGACCGTAGCCCTCATTCATTCATGTGTCCAATTGTGACAGTCACCAACTCCACGCTCTTGCCAGGCACCCTCCCATGCACCAGGAGACCGTGGGCGACAGGACTGGCTTTCCACGTTTGTGCCACTCATGTTCTAGGGAAGGGAGAGACAAAGAACAAACAAGCAGGCCCATACCAGCATCCAGGGAGTAAGACAAGTTAGAGAGGGAAGGAAAAGAAGGGTGAGAGGCTGGGCTGGGGTTTAGAAACAGGCGTCACTGAGGTGAGGAGGTGACCATGGTGACCATGGACTCGGTGCAGTGAGGGAGTGAGCCCCAGGAGAGGTCCGCAGCAGGGAAAGCGGCAGGTGCAAAGGCCCTGAGGTGGCTTGTCCTGCTGCCCTGAGCCCTAAGGCAGGGAGCAGAGTGCGCAAGTCACCTTGAAATCTCAGATTTTTTTTCTAGGTATGCCTAGAAGCCAATGCAGGGTGGAGGGCAAGAGTGAGTCAAGGGTTGATTAGCGTTTTTAAAGAATTTCTGGTTTCCAAGCAGAGCACAGACTGCAGGGGCCGGAGGGAAGCTGGGAGGACAGTTTGGGGGCTGACGGTGTCCAAGCAAGAGATGGTGGTGGCCTGGTCCAGGACAGCAGTGGCGGGGAGATAAAAATGGCTGAATGTAGGGTGTATTTTAAGAAAAGCCATCAGGATTTGCCAAAGGATGGGCCGTGGGTGTGGAAGGAAGAGAGTCAAGGATGACTGCGTCATCGTGAACAGTGGGAGGTACCATCTCCGGAGATGAAGAGCAGTGGGGGTGTGGGGGAATGGAGAGTTGGCATTTCTGAAAAGCTTGTCTGATACTCACATAGGGTGTACTTAGAGCTGTCACATGCTGTCGCTTAATCCACATAACCCCCCAAGGGGCAGACCCTACTAGTGTCCCCCTTTCTCAGATGAAGAAACTGATGCCCAGACAGGCTAAGTGATTGACCCAAGCATGGGAGCTGGTAAGGATACAACCCAGCTAGTCTAATTCCAGAGCTCATTTTCTCATTTGTTCAATTGTTCGTCCATCTGCTCATTCATTCATTCACTATCGTGTGTACTATATGCTAAGCCTTGCTCCATGCTCTGGTAACGCAGAAGTTCTTTCAAGCTCTGGGCTATGGATGAGCCTGGGAGGGAGGCAACAGTGAGCAAGCCAGATGCAGGCCTAACCTGCATGGAGCTGCCTTTCTTTCTTTCTTTCTTTTTTTTTTTTTTTTTTAAGATTATTTATTTATTTATTCAGAGAGAGAGAGAGAGAGAGAAGCAGAGACACAGGTAGAGGGAGAAGCAGGCTCCATGCAGGGAGCCCGATGTGGGACTCGATCCAGGGTCTCCAGCATCACGCCCTAGGCTGCAGGCGGCGCTAATCCGCTGCGCCACCGGGGCTGCCCTGGAGCTGCCTTTCTATGACAGGCAGGTGCCAGGCAGAGAGGAGCACAGAGATGAGACGCTCACAGATTGCTTTAAGTGCCAATGCAGAGGGTGGCGGTGCACTGATTCAAGGCCGTGAGAGGGGCGCATGCTGCAGGGTGGTTGGGGCCGCCGGGGAGGAGGGAGACAGGTCAGAAGCAGCCAAGCCAAGAGCAGGAATATTGGCATTCCCAGCAGAGGGAAAGGCAAATGCAAAGGATCTCTTGGCAGGAGAGTCAAGAGGGACCAGGGCCAGGGAGTAGTCAGGGGGCTGAGACACCAGCCACCAAAGGAGGCCAGCTGGTCCAAAGGCAAATGAATGGGGAAGAAAACCAAAGCAGGGGGTGAGGGGTGCTGGCCCCACAAAGCAAGTAGCCCTGGGACTCCCAGAAGGACATCAAGGGAGCAGACACCAAACCTGAAACGTGTGTGCAGGCCACCACCCCAGTGGAGCCCGGGAGAGGGGTGGCCCAGACCCAGAAAGGGTGAGAACACCCCCTAGGACTTCTGCTGTCCTTGAACCCAGGGCTGACCCCACAGCTGTGCTACAAAGTACCAGATGATTCCACCCCAGGGTTTGGGCTACCCATGGTCTTCAAGGAGACCCAGGCAGAGCAGCATCCACCCTCTGGCACCGCTGAGTCCAGGAAAAGCCAGGCTGAGCCTGAGGTCAAGTCATTCACTTGCTCACTTACTCATCGGACAACTAGTGATACCTCAATGCATCCTAGCCATCCTGGGATGCAGCAGGAAATAAGACCAAGTCCCTTCCATCAATGGGGGTGCAGATTTATAGGTAAATATAAATAAAGTCAGGTAGAGGTACAGGTGCCATGGGGAGCAGGGACGTACAGCCAGACAGAGGAAGATGGCTTTCCCTGTGGGAGCTAGAAAGGTAACTCAGCTTTTGGGACTGAGCCCTGCTGAATGCTCCCTTAGTCTGGGGGTTCTCCTTGCTCCCACAGCCACGGACAGGCCCCTAGTGAAGAGGGTTCTCAGAACCTCCTACCCTCTCCTTCCCACACTCAATCCTTCCTCCCGGCTCTTGCCCATCCTTTCCTTGGGGAGCTGCCCATCTGGGGGTAAAGCCAGATTGGCAAGCAGAGCAACTTCCCCATGATGCCCGGAGCCCGTGTCAGAGCCAGAAGGGGTTTAAGGCACCTGCTCCCCAGCCATAGTGGGGGGAAGGCTTAGCTCCCACAGGCCCTATCCCTCTCCTCCCCACCACCTGGGCACATAAAGGGTGTGTGTGGGGGAACAGGGCCCCTGTTCAGTCCTCCAGGCTCAGGAGGCTGAATACTTCTTGGGGGGGCCAAGGGTAGGGCCAAGTATTTAAAAACACACACCCAATAGATAAAACAAAACAGCTAAGGACAGCCACTCCCATTTAAACCCTCAGCCCTAGTTGGGCTAGTATTCCTGGATGATCTCAGCGCAGCCGCACCCCCACGGGGGGTTACTCTCATTAGCCCCCTTTTACAGAGGAGGAAACAGAGCCTCCGTGGAGCCGATGACTTGCTCGTGTGGTAAAGCCAGGACTCTAACTCAGGGCGATGACACCCAGCCAGTGTTGGTGGGATGGTGGAGAGACGGGGACTCGTCAGGTGGAGGGCAGCAGTGCCAGCAGCTCCCACAGATGCCGTACACGGAGGGCTGGCAGCTGGTTAGCCTCATGCTACAGGCCAAGAAACTGAGAGCCCCTGGGGAAGGAGTCAGTTACCCCCAGCATTGCACAACTAGTGAGAGGGGGTAAGACTCGAACCCAGAACTGTCAGATTCCAGGGCCCAGGCTCCGGTGAACCTAGAAGAATGGGAGGGGTGAGTTAGGTGAGCGGCAGGCCTCGCCATGTCCACATGGTGCCTAGGTGGCTGCAGGGTGTGGAGGACCGGGCACCTTCTGGGCCCCCCCGGGGGACACCCACGCGGGCCTGAGGGAGGGCCAGTCTGGCTACTCTCTCCTCGCATCATTTCATTGTTACAACCTATGCTGCCCCAGCCTGGATCCAACTCCCCTGCCTGCAGAGCCATGCTCAATGGTGGGTCCCTGCAGTATGATGACAACCAGGAGGGCACTCTGGGGATATCGGCTTTCCAGAAGCTTTGGCCTGCTCAGGGATGCCCCTTGCCTCAAGGCTCCAGAAAAGGCAGCCGCCAAACCCTGGAGCCCACCAGGCCTAGGATCCCATGCGAGCCCAGACTTAGCTTAGACTGAATTAGGAGGTGCCTCCAAGGGAGGGGCCCTGGGGAAGAGGTGTGGGGTCCCCTTGCTCCTCCTGGGGCCATCCCTCACCTCCATCACTGCTGTGGTAAGGATGGGTGGCAGAGCCCTGAGGAGCAGAATGGGGAGAGAAGAGGAGGGGAGGCGGGGAAGAGGAAGAGGTGCCCAGGGGACGGCTGGGGGCCCGAGAGGAGGGCTGGGGGGCCTTCGGGGGCCCAGATGGACAAGGCCAGCACTTTTTCCATGTACCATCCTGAGTCCGCATCCCACCCTGGGGCTGCGGAGAGGCAATGGCCAGAGGTGGCTCCTCAGCAGCCCCCTCCCCAACTGACCCCAGGAGAGGACTGGCACTAGGATGACAGACAAGAAGGACACAGTGGGGGCTCCCAGGGCCTCAAACTCCCCGCCCTTGAGTCCCCGGATCCCCAAAACTGCTCTCCCAGAGCACTAACCTGTGTTGGGGACTTTGCCTCTGTGGGCCTCCGAGGGCTTGGAGGTGCAGAGCTCAGTATGGAAGTAAGTGCTCAGACAGGCCCGGGTGCTGTGAAGAGCCGGCAGGGTGTCTGAGCCCAAGGTGCCTGGCCTCTCTCAGCCCTCTGCCTCCTCCACAGTGCCCAGCTGCGGTAACAGTGAACAGAGCTGTGCAAACTGTGAAGTGCGGAGAGCAATGGTTTGCTTATCTTAAATGGTCATCCACAAAGGTGAGTTTAGGTTTGTGCCAAATTGAAGGGGAAGGGAGGTGCATGGAGAAGAAGCCCCTGAGGGACCCAGACCACCTGAGTCAGGAGGACTCTGCAGCCTGGACCCATGGAAGGGCGTCCAGGAAGGGGGTACAGAAGGTCCCACTGGGGCCAGGAGTCTTGGAAATGCATGAGCGTCCTGCAGGTTCACCCTGGGGACAGAGGCTCGGGACCCCCCCCCAAGCCCCAGGATCCCCACACAGTCCCCCACTCCTGTTGTCCAAGGGCAGGAGGACATAGGAACAGGGAGGAGGCCAGGGTCCCGGTCCATGGGGGATTTTCCCCTTTTTTGCTAGAGACAAGGAGGGGTGAGGAGAGAGGAGAGCAAGTGGGAGGCAGGGAAGGAGAAAAACAAGGGGAGAGAGATTGGAACCTTGAGGGAAGCAGCTCTAGGAAAGGAGTAATGAGAAGAGGAGGGAGCAGAAGCAAGAGGCAGCTCTTCCCGGCTTGTGGAGACAAAGGCCTGAAGGCCTAGGAGGGGAGAGGAGGGGAGAGGAGGGGGAAGAGGAGGGAGGGGGAGGGAGGGCACAATGTGCCTGGGCTCCAAACCAGGCCAAGACCCTGCCCCTCATCCAGCTGAGGCTCTGACCCAGGGGAGAGGGAGAGCGCTCCAAACTTAAGAGGGAAAAAGTCTGCCAGCTGCCCTTGGGGCTGTCACAACAGATAAAACCTCATCCAGGCTTCACCAGGAGCAGCCCTGCACACTAATGCACAGCAGCGAGCTAAAAATACTGGCTTGAGTGGGGAGGAGGGTGACAGAGGGAGGAGGGGGCAGGAGGATGGAGGAAGGAGGGAGGAAGACAGAGAGGAGGTAGGAAGGTGGGGAGGAGGGAGGAGGATGGGGAGGATGGGGAGGATGGGGAGGAGAAGGGAGGAAGAGAGTGGGGAGGAGGGAGAAGGGGAGAGATGAGAAGGACAGAGAAGGATGGGGAGGAGGAAGGAGGGAAGAGAATGGGAAGGAGGGAAGAGGGAGAAGGATGAGGGTGAGGGAAGAGGATGGGGAGGCGGGAGCAGGATGGGGAAGAGAAAAGGGAGGAAGGAGAAAGGAGGAGAGATAAGGATGGGGATGAGGGAAGGGGAAGGGAGGAGGGAGGAGGTGGGGGAGGAGGAAGGATGGAGAGGATAGGGAGGAGGGAGGAAAGCTGGGCTGCCGGTCTGGGCTGGGGCAGCCCCGGTGTTCCAGAGTGTCCTAATGACCCAGATGTGCGGCTGCAGGAGATGGCTGCTTCGGGAGCTGCAAATCACCACCCCCAGCTGCCCTGCCTGGGACAGGGTGAGGCGGAGAGGAGAGCACTGGGGAGAGGCAGGAGCAGGGAAACCTAGGAGACCAGCTCTGAAGGGCAGGGGTGAGGATGGAAAGGGAGGCGGGAGGAGGGGGGCAGAGAAGGAGGGAAAGAGGAGGGAGGGAAGAAGGGGGATGGAATGTCCCTGGGGCTCTGGGGCACGTACCTGCAAGGGTCCATATGCTCCACATCTCCCGCCTGTCCTTCGCCTTGGATACTGGGGAGCTTGGCGCTGGGTATCTGGGTTGATCAGGTGGGCCTGTCCCCAGGCCTGCCTCCAGTAGCGGCCCCTCTTTGGTCGCCTGAAGAATGGGCCTGGTCTGGCTCCTTGAAGAAGACCTGCTGGTGATGTAAGTGGGGCCCGGAGCCCAGCCCCAGCAAAGCCTTGACATCTGGTGCCCAGAACATTCTAGAGAGGGAGGGACCCGTGTCATCTGCATTGGACAGATTCACTCATCCATTCAACAGCATCCATCGAGCACCTTCTCTGGGCTGGCATGTGCAGGGTGCTGGGGGTACGGGGGAAGTGCCTGCCCCACATGGAAAAGAAGCCCTTAGACCCATAACCACGCAAATAAGGGAGAGAGAATATTAGCAGGGCAATGATGGGAGGGTGGTCACGAAGCCCTCCCAGGAGATAACATGGACCTAGACCTGAGTTTTAGGCCACAACCTAGGTCAGAGGATACAGCCTAGCAAATATCCAGAAAGAGGGGCGCCTGGGTGGCTCAGTTGGTTGAGTGTCTGACTCTTGGTTTCAGCTCAGGTCATGATCTTGGGGTTGTGATCTCGGGGTCATGGGATCGAGCCCTGCATCAGGCTCTGGACTGGGTGTGGAATCTGCTTGAGATTCTCTCTCTCCCTCTCCCTTTACCCCTCCCCCTGCTCCTTGTAAGCTCTCTCTCTCTCTCTTTCTCAAATAAAGAAATAAAATCTTTTTTAAAAATCCAGAAGGAAACCAAGGCTGAGAGGCACAGTGAGGTGGCTAGTCCAAGTGGTCAACAGCAAGGCAGGAATCAAACCCAGGCCTAGCTGAACCCCAGCCAGACAGGTGACCCCATCTCTCCTGCCACTCCTGAGCCAGCGTCGCGAAGGGCCAGGTGGGTTGGGAGGCCAAGGGCCCCAGGGCCCTAGAGTTGTGTGAAGCAAGGCCTACTACCTCTCCTTGGTTCCTGAGCAACCTGGAGGCCTCATCCCTGTGCATGAAGCACAGTCCCAGCATGCCACCATCTATGGAGCTGTCCCCGCGGCGGTGGGCAGATGTCCCTGTGCATAGGGACAGCCACCACAGGACTTGAAGGGTTGGGGTACACTGGGAAACCTTAACTCTCTGCAAAGCAAAGCCTCTGCTTTAATTCACTAATCTTTTTTTTCATTCTGAGCTGCCACCCTCGTGCCAGGAACTGTCCCATGGCCTTGTGCGGGCGGGCGACACGGTGGCCTCGGGGAGTAGGAGGAGATTTGGTCTGAGCCCCAAGTTACTCTCCCTGGCTACAGGAATTCAGGCCTGGCTCCCACCATCCATGTGCCTCAGTCTCCTGTTCTCAAAACTGGGCTGTCATGAGGTGTCAATGAGAGATGCCTGCATGTAAAGCTGGGCACCAGCCCAGAGCACACACAGTTGGGGTTTGGGGGTGCAGCTCAGCTCAGACACCCCCTCCCTAGAAATGACCATCTTGACCACCCTCACCCTGCCGCTTTACTTAGTTCCTCAGCAAACCCTCTGGCTGCTATGTTTGCACTCAGGGAGCCTTGGGCAGTTAGTTGACCTAACGGCCTGGGCCTCAGTTTCCCCATATGCAAACAGAGAGGGACCTTGGTAAGAGAGCTGGAGGTGACTAGCCATCAGTCCCATGCCCTCAGGCCCCGGAGCATCCTCAGTCTCCCCGACATCGCCTTCCCCTTCTCTCCCACTGGACCCGAGCCTCCTCTGGGGGTGCCTGCCTCCCCTGCACCCCTGCATCTGGTGCCAGGCCCGCATTCAGCTCCTGCTGAGCTGGCTGGAGCTTCTCCCTCCCATGCCCCCTCTGGTTTCTCCGAATTCACTCCCTATGCTTGGGACAGAGCACAGGGTCCCAACCCTGCCCTGGGACAGGATAGAAGGGCACCAGGCCTCCTGCCCTCTCCTGCTTGCCCAGCGGCACCACCAGAGCTCTTCCTGTCCCCTCGTCTTTCTCTGTATCTTCCATATCTTCCAGATCCCCTCCTCTGCCACTGTCCTGTGCTCTGCCTCCCTCCCCCCTCAGAACCCCCCTGGGTCCCCAGCATGGGGGTTGGGGATGGTGACAGCGGCCACCTGCTGCTGGGGTCTCCTCACACCAAACGCAGAGCCGGAGTGGGCTCTGAAGAGGAGCAGAAAGAAGGAGGAGGAGACAGAGGGTCTGAGAGAGACCCAAAAATGATCACCGGGGAGACTTGGCAGCTGGACTGAAGTTATATTTAAGTTCCATGTCTCTGGCCTTTCCTTATATTTTTATCCTGCTGTCTTGCTAACCATTTAATGCAGCCCCTGATTCTTAGAGTTTTCCCACCCTCCCGGTCCCCCCCAGGCTGCCATGCTCCCTCCTGCAGCTCCAGCTGTGTGCATGTGCATGCATGTGTGTGCACACGCGTATTGTGTATATGTGTGCACACGAGTGCACGTGTGTGCATGTGTATTGTTGCACTGTGTGCATGTGTTTGTTGTTGCATGTGAGTGCATGTGTATGTGTCTACCTGTGTGTGAGACTGAGGCTGGGGAGTCTTCCTCTGGGGACCAGAGGGAAGGAAGTGTTTTCGCCACAGCTGAGCAGACCGGACAAGCGCCCAGGTCCCTGGCACCCGGGGCCCAGCGGGGCTTCGCCGAGGTGCAGAGGCTGGCGAGGCTGTGGCGGCTGTTCCATCTCTCCCTACTTCCAAACTCGTTGGAATTACACACCGAGCATCCATTTAATTAAGTTTTCTGGTGTGTGGCATAATGAGTCAGCCACAGGATGGTACAGGGTGGGCGGTCCCTTCCCTGCTCTCGCCTGTTAGAATCCTCAGCCCTCGGGCCACAAAATATGGCAAGTTTGTGATATGGGGGCTGGAGGCGGCAGGTGAGCCAGCGGAGCTGTCACCTCACCCCCTGTGCGGCCTTCTGCCTCCGTGTGAGGGCAGTGGGGCAGGTGGCCCTGTTATCAGGGAACCCCCCTTCCCTGGTGCCGGAAGCTGAGTGCGGACGAAGCCCTGGGAGACCTGCTCCTTCACGGGGACCTCACAATGGGGCAGGGTGGGGCCGCAGAGCGAGGGATGGGCTGTGCCCTTGCTGTAGAGTCAGTGGCTTAGCCACAGTGGCCCATCTCCAGGACAGTCACCCAGGGCCTGTTAGCCACAGGGCTGCTCAGCCTCTCGGCCCCAGCGGAATCACAGATGTGCAGGGCGGTGGGGTGCTCCCCTCCCGTCCACCCTGACGCCTTCATCTCTCCCACGTGTGCGGGCTGGACCTCGGGAGGACAGGCCAGAGGCCCGGCGGCTGCTTCTCCAGCCCTGCCGGGACAGGGGGGACAGGTCCCCTGTCCGAGGAGGAGAAAGCTCTGCGCTCCTGGTGGCCCACTGAGCGGGCGGGACGCTGTCAGTGCAGCTCCCCTGCTTAAAAGCACCTCGCATGGCCACCTTGTCTGGGCCCCCACTCCCTCAGGCATGGACCTCAGCTGTGCCCCTCACCCCTGCTCCTAGCTTTGCCCCCCACTTCCAGCATTGCACCCCTCAGGGCCGAGTGAGCCTGAGTGGCTGCCGACGCCCTAGCCCTGTCCTGCGTGCCCTGTGACATAGGTCCCAAGCCTGACTCACCACCACGCTCCCTGTTTTCCCCCTTCTCCCTCTCAACTCAGGCCACCCACAGGCCCTGCTCTGTCCTCCCAAGTGGCCCTGGGCAAGATCGATCACCTTGCTCAGGACACTGAGCCCCTGAGGGCAGCCCGGTGTTTAACCGATCACCGTGTAAGGCTGGGTTCAGGACACAGGATGAAATCATAGAGCAAACATTTATTAAGCTCTTACTGTGTGCCAGGCCCCATCCTGCCCACCAGGCTTTGCTTTACATGCGAGTGTCCAGGTTCCGGCTCCCTCCATCCTCATCCCTCCCCAGGCTCCTGTCCGGGGAGGGATTGGAAAGCCGGTGTCTGTCATCAGCGCACACGGGCTTGGCCACCCTCTAACAGCCTCCCACCATCCTGCCAGCCAGCCTCCTGTTCCCTCTGTGATCCAGCTTGTTGATCTTCCTGACCGTCTCCCATCCAGCTTCCTCTAACCTCCCATCACCTTCATGTCCGTCCTCCCTGCTGCTCCCCTAGCCAACCACCCACCTGTATCCCATCCATCCTCACTACCTCCCAAGCCCCAAGCCTTCCCTCAGGCTTTGTCATGTCCCCAAGCCTGCATCTGGGCTGTCCCCTCAGCCAGGCGTGCCCCCCTGCCCTGGAAGGCCTGGCCATAAGCTCTCCTTGATCTGCTGGGCACCCCCATCCCTGAGCCCCGCCCCTGCAGCTCCAGCTACTCTGCCCCTGATCAGGAACCCGCGGGCATCACTGGGCTGCCATCTCGTTGGGCCCCTCTCTCTGCAGTGGCAGGAGCAGTGCTACCTCAGGGGTACTCATGGGGGGATGCGCCTTGGGGGATGCAACTAATTTTAACAACAGCCTCAGGAAAAGACAAATCTGTCCCTTTTTTCTCCCTTGGGGAGAAGAAATGTATGTGTGTGCACACGTGTGTTTATGCACACATGATGCGGAAGCCTCCAACACCAGAAGGCAGTGACTCAGGCACCACCCAGCCACATTGGCTGACTCATGGCACCCAGGGATCTGCGGGTGCTCAGACACCCCAACTCCTGGCAGTGCTTGGACAGGCCTGCCCTGGTGCCCAGCAGTGTTGTGGTGACCTTTGACCTGCCAGGGAGGCAGCTGGGCAGAGAGGGGTGTGGGAGAGCCGGGCCACTGGCAAGCCAGGTGCCCTCGAGCCAGCTAGTGACCCCCGTGGACCTCAGCCGCCTCCCGCAGTCAACTGAGGAGGAGGCCAGATGAGGTAGGGAGTGTGCTGGGCACATTGCAGGTTCCCCGACCCCCATGTCCCTCCTCTCCAGACGCGGGCTGACTCCCCAGGCCAGGCCAGCTGACGGACAGACAAATGAGGGCATGTGGCACGGACTCTGCACGGACCCACCTTGGAGCTTGGGGTCCTTGCGGGGCTATGAAGCATTTGGAACCTCTCCCCCGCATACCTCCCCCCACCCCGCCCCATCCTTTTCCCTTCCAAAGCAGGATCCGGCCTCTTGAAATTCTGCACACTAATAAAATTGTAACTAATTTACATCCGAGATGGGGAGTGAGTGGCAGCGGTTGTCATGGAGACCATCTCCAGGGCCCTGGCTGCCTCCACCTCCTGGTGCAGCCGAGAGATCAAGAGATCCTCGCTCCAGCTCTGCAGCTGGGGCCAGTCCTCCTGCCCCCCGGGCACCCTGCCCTCCTTCCCCCGCCCTGGGCAGGCCCCTAGGGACCGGGACCAGGGCAGGCACCGTCACACACACACCAGAACTGCACACAGTTCTCCTGAGCTAGGGCCGTGCATCTGGCCCACCCTCGCTTCTTGTCACCCGTGGGCCCCACTGGTTTTTCTCACTTTGGCTGGAGGCCCCCAGAGGGACAGAAGGTCCTTTCCCTCAGCATAGTAAACAATGTGGGAACAGTTTCCAGTGATAGGACAGAGCAGCAGGGCCCTGAGCTACCCACACACCCTTCCTCCTGGGGTCCACTCCAGGAGAGGTCCCACCCTGGATCTCCAGGGGTCCAAAGATGCAGAGTTGCACTGCCTGCCAAAGGGAAGATGGAAAAATAATGAAGCACTAACTACACCATGCACTGGGCTAAGCCCCTCATGCATGGGATCTCATTTAAACTTCAAGGTAACCCAGTGCAGAGGACAGTATTTTAACCCTCATCCTATCAATAATGAAAAGTTCTCAGAGAAGTGGGTGGACAACACACAAGTCCAGGCCCCGGTAAGCATGGGAGCCAGAGGCAAAGCCCCATTTTCTGATGGGGATCCCATCAGAAAAACCATCACTAAAACCATCGTAGTGGGGATCCCTGGGTGGTTCAGTGGTTGAGCATCTGCCTTTGGCTCAGGGTGTGATCCTGGGTCCAGGATCAAGTCCCACATCAGGCTCCCTGCCTGGAGCCTGCTTCTCCCTCTGCTTGTGTCTCTGCCTCTCTCTCTCTGTGTCTCTCATGAATAAATAAAATCTTAAAACAAAACAAAACAAAACATCGTAGTGAAGATCATAAACTGCGTCTAAGGAAGCAATTGAACAAAATCATCATGACAAAGCAGGGTGCATGCAACCGGAGAAGGGGTGAAGGCACAGAGGGGCCCTCAGCAATCATGGACTCTAAGTAGGTTTTGAGGGATGAATAGGAGTCCCCAAGGGGATATGAGGAGGAAGAGCATTCCAGGCAGAGGGAACATGTACGAAGGCATGGAAGCAAGAAGTTGCCTGGTACATTCAGAGACTGTAGGCTGGATTCTGGAGGGGTCCAAGAGGGACTTTGAGGGTCCTGAGGGGCTTTGTTCACCCAGCTAGGCCCCCTGGAGTTTATCCTACAGTTGAGAAAATAAAGCGCTGAGGTCAGAGCAGGTCCACCCGGGGGTGGGGGACCCGGGGCAAGAGTACATATGGAGGCATGACTGGCTGGCTCAGTCGGTTAAGGGTCTGACTTTGGCTCAAGTCATGATCTCAGGGTCCTGGGATGAAGCCCTGTGTTGGGCTCTGTGCTCAGTGGGGAGTCTGCTTCTCCCTCTCTTTCTGCCCCTCCCTCTGCTGTGCTCTCTCTGTCTCTCTATCTCAAATAAATAAATAAAATCTTAAAAAAAAATAAAAGACTACAAGTGGAGGTGCACATACCAAATGTCTAGAATTTGACAGATTTAGTGATCTGGCTAAGAAAAGTGCTAACTGGAAACCTGTCCTGGCTACCCTCCTTGACAACACACCTTAGCGCTGCTCTGGAAGGCCTCGTGTCCTGGGAAATGCAGGTTCCTGGGCCCTACTCCAGACCTAGGAAACCATACTCTTTTTTTTTTTTTAAGATTTTATTTATTTATTCATGAGACACACACACACACACACAGAGAGAGAGAGAGAGAGAGAGAGAGGCAGAGACACAGGCAGAGGGAGAAGCAGGCTCCATGCAGGGAGCCCAACGTGGGATTCGATCCCAGGACTCCAGAACCAAGCCCTGGGCCAAAGGCAGGCACCCAACTGCTGAGCTACCCAGGGATCCCCGGAAACCATACTCTTGAGGAATGGGTCCCAATATGGTGACATTTTAACAGATTCCAGGGTGATAATTATATATAAAAAGCTGGAGGGACACCGGGTGGCTCAGAGGTTGAGCATCTACCTTTGGCTCAGGTCATAATCCTGGCATCCTGGGATCAAATCCTACATGGGGCTCCCTGCATGGAGCCTGCTTCTCCCTCTGCCTGTGTCTCTGCCTCTCTCTCTCTCTCTCTCTGTGACTCTCATGAATAAATAAATTTAAAAATCTTAAAAAAAAAAAAAAAAAGGACTGGAGAAGCCCCAGTTGAAGGTAGTAGGAGTCTCTAGGAGGGGGCGGATTACATGATCAGATTTATGCTCTAGAAAGATAGCCCAGCTGTCGGGCATTAGAGGAGAGGCAAGAGGAGCAGGAACGGGGCTGTGAGACCATCATCCAGGTGAGAGAGGTCAGAGCTAGGGCCAGGGCAGGGACAGTGACAGGTTGCCAGAAGAGGATGTTTGAGATTCAGGGCCCATTGCTCATAAGGTTTAGGGGTGAGCAAAGATCCAGGGTGGCTCCTTTGGGATCATAAAATCTAATCAGGCTGCAGGAGGTCTGGGCAGACTTCATTAGGCGAGAGGCTGCTCCCCTCTGCCTGACCCCAGCCTCTCTGGGGCCCTTCAGTGTCACACTGAGGATCAACTTAAGGCTATGATGGGGGATCAGAATTAAAAGCCACCCCCCTTCCCCAAAGCCTGTGGCCCTGTGGGGAGGCTGGAGTGAGCTGCGCAGCCTCAGCCTCGGGCCACCAGCAGGGCATGGAGCACGTGTTCCAGGAGGTGGTTCAGAGGGGGGATGGAAAGGATGGGAGGCTTACTGCGGGGGGGGGGGGGGGGGGGGGGGGGGACTGGCTTCTCTGCGGAGAACAGCAGAACCTCTCACCTCCCCGTACCCAGTTACGCTGCTCCAGAAAGCATCTTGGGAATAAAAATAATAGCCATGAAAACAACAGTAGCAATTCTGCCCACTGCTCGAGCATTTATGGCATGCCAGGCACTGAGTCCCACAGCAAGGAAGTGGCGGAGGGGGGTCTGTTGGCCCCTGAGCCATGGGCTGCGAGCCAGTCTTCACCATGCCAGGCAGAGGGGGAGTTTAAATTCAGCCCCTGCCCTCAGAGTACTCACAACCTATTTGGGGTGGAGATTGCTTTAGATGCAACCCTGGGTGCATCTAGAAGATTCTAGAAAGTCCATGGATCTCTTGAAGGCTGCCAAACGCCAGCTTTTCAGACCATATGGGACTAGGCTGTATTTATCAGCAGCAGGAAGAGGAAGAGCTTGTAGGAGCTGCTGGGGAAGGCCTGACTTGAGTTGGATGCTGGCACAGTAGTCACATTTGAACAAGTGAGAAGAAGCAGTGATGGTCTCCTGGGCAAAAGTGTGGGGTGGAAATGCACTAGGAACACGGAAAAGGTCAACGGGCTGCCATGACCAGTCACAAGAGGTAGAGACTCCAAGTGCAGAGCCAAAGATGGACACATATCAGCACAGGCTGGGCATGTACCCTCATACGTGTGTTCCATCAGGAGGGTGTGATAATGCGACATGGAGCGTCCATCGTCGTCAGGCCCAGATGACTCCCCACTGTTGGGGATACATTTGGTGAGTTCCCAAGAACAAGAGTTATCCAGGAGGAGGCATCATTATAAGGGGGACTGAGTGGAGGCTCTGGGGAGAATGGAGGCCTCTGAGCTCTCCAGAATCCGAGACAAAAGCTCATATGCCCCACCCTCACCCCACCAAGGTCTCATAAGCAGGTGGCAGAGCAACAGTGTAGAGCCAGCCATTACTTTGGGCCAACTGTCCCCTGCCTGTCTCTAGCAGAGGTGGACAACATGAGTTCAAATGTCACTCCCTCATTTACTGTGTGAATTTTGGCAAGTTTCTTAACCACTCTGAGCTCAATTTCCTTACCCATAGGGTGGGCATAAAAACATCAATTTCTAGGGACACTTGGGTGGCTCAACAGTTGAGCATCTGCCTTTGGCTCAGGGTGTGATCCCGGAGTCTCAGGATTGAGTCCCGCATCAGGCTCTCTGCATGGAGCCTGCTCCTCCTCCCTCTTCCTATGTCTCTGCCTCTCTGTGTGTCTCTCATGAATAAGTAAATAAAATCTTTTTTAAAAAATCAATTTCTAAAAGTCTGTTGATTGGCTCTAGGAATAAATGAGTTGGTGCAAAGAAAGCATTTAGTGGAATACTCAGTGCAGAGTTCACATGTGATGAGGGCTGGTTCCCTCGCTCCCAATCCTCAAACCCCAGACAGGCCAGGTGTGGCCACAGAAGGTTCCCACTTGACTTACCATTCATGCTTGCATATCTCACCACTTACGTGTTATCCAACAGTGGGGTCAGATCATATGACATAGATGCGGTTGCTGGTGGCCTTTCCAATTCGATTTAAATTTATGATCCATTGTGAGTTAATTTTTGTATAAATAGGAGGATGAGTTCATTTTTTATCAAACAAATGTCCAACTGTTCTAACATCATTTGTTGAAAAGAGTATCTTTCCTCCTTTGAATTATATACAATCTTGGCCTCCTCTACTTTGCTAGCCATACTACCTGCTCTTTTGTATCTTTCATGCTTTCATTTAATAAATACTGAGGGACAATTGACATCCATATAAAAGAAGAAGGAGGGGAGGAGGAGGGGAAGGGGAAGGGGGAAGAGAAGAGGAAGAGGAAGGAGAAGGAAAAGAAGATTGATACTTACCTCATACTACATTAAAAAAAATTAACTCACAGAGGATCATAGCTCCAGATATAAGATCTATAACTCTGTAACTTTTAGAAAACAGGGGAGAAAACTTCCAGAACTCCGGATTAGGCAAGGAGTTCTTTATAATAATAAAGCACAATCTGTCAAAGAAAGATGGATAAATTTAACTTCACCAAAAATTGGAAAACTTTTGCTCGGCAAAGGACACTCTTAAAAAACGGAAAGACCAGGGTCTCTGCATGGCTCAGGGGTTTAGCGCCTGCCTCCAGCCCAGGGCATGATCCTGGAGTCCTGGGATCGAGTCCTGCATCGGGGTCCTTGCATGGAGCCTGCTTCTCCCTTTGCCTGTGTCCCTGCCTCTGTGTGTGTGTGAATAAATAAATAAAATCTTTAAAAAAAAAATGGAAAGACCAGCTGTAGGGTGCAAGGAAATATTTGCAAATCACACCTCCGACAAAGGACTTGTATCCGGAATACCTAAAGAAGTATGGAAACTCAATAGTGAAAAAGCAATCCAACTTAAAAATGGGCAAAAGACTTGAACAGGCACTTGGTCAGAGAGGATACACAGGTGACAAGTAAACACACGAAAAGACACTCAATGCCATTTGCCATCAGAGATGTGAAAGTCAAGACCTCAATGAGATACCAGTCCACACTCCCTTGGATGGCTAAATAAAAAATAGCGACAGTACCAAGTGCCGAGGAGCACACAGAGCAACTGCAATGCTGTGGGAGAGAATGCAGATTAGTATAGCCACTCCGGAAAACAGTGTGGCAGATTCTTTAAAAGTTAATCTATCCTTGCCATATGGTGCAGCTGTTGGACTCCTGGGCAAGTAGCCCAGAGAAATAAGTGCTTAGGTCCACGCAAAGTCATGTGTGTTCACAGACACAGAGGCATGCACGTTCACAGCAGCTTTATTTGTGACAGCCCCAAACAAGAAAGCCCCAATGTCCTTGGGTGGGTGAGTGGATAAACAAACTTAGTGTATCTACACCATGGAGCGTTACTCAGTGATACAAAGGAACAGACTATTGATACACACAATGGCCTGGATGGATTTCAAGGCCACAGTGGGCAATGGAAAAGGCCAATCTTAAAAGAGCATCTACTACATGATTCTGTTAAAAGACAAAACTAGAATGATGGAGAACAGACCAGTGGTTGTTAGGGGTTTGGAGCAAGAGGAGGACGTGACTACAAAAGCATGGCACATGGGAGTTTTTTTGGGTGACAGAACTGTTTTGTATCCTGCCTGTGGTGGGTCTTACACAAATTAATGCGTATGATAGAACCCCTAAATTGGACCCCAAAAGGAAGTCAATAAAAATGCAGTTAAAAAAAAAGACTATGAAGATGCCTGGGTGGCTCAGCTGGTTAGGCTTCTGCCTTTGGTTCAGTTTGTGGTCTTAGGGTTTTAGGATCGAGCCCCATGTCAGGCTCCCTGCTCAGCAGGGAGTCTGCTTCTCCCTCTGCCTCTGCCCTTCCCCCCTTCCCTATGGTGTAGTCTCTTTTTCTCAAATAAATAAACAAAATCTTTTTTTTTTTAAAGGCTATGGGGGGCATCTGGGGGGCTCAGTTGGTTAAGCATCTGACTCTTGATCTCAGCTCAGGTCTGGACCTCAGGGTCGTGAGTTCAAGCCACGCATTGGCCTCCATGGTGGATATGGAGCCTACTTAAAAAAAAAAAAAAAAAGAAAAGAAAAAGACTATGGATGTCCTCAAGTTCTCAGAAAGCTTTTTCTGCAACCCACACAGGCCACAGCCCTTCTTTATAGCTCCTTTGAATGCGTTAGAAGAGGCACCATCCTGTGTGGAATGCAGCCCAAGCCAAGCCCTCAGTTTTGCAAGCTGGGGCCTGGCTGAATTGCAGCTCCGCTTGTCCCCTGAGCAGCACCATTGTACAGTGAACAACCTATACAAATGTCCATGTGGGCCCAGCACCTCCATGTTTCTGTCTCAGCTTCTGTTCTCCCCCTAAGGACAGAGCTTTGACAAGCAGCCCCCAGGGAGTGGGAGTAAGGGGTGGGCTGTGCATTAGCCCTGACTAGCCAGGCTGGGGCCTCTTGCTAATGGTTGCGAACGCATTTAGTGCTGAGCCTGCAGGCTGCTGCTTTCGGGCCTGGCGCTTAATGGCTCGCCTGCCAGGGGGAAAGAAGGATGGCCAGTTAGCCAGACACATAGCCGGGTTCAGATGGATGGAGGGGGTGGGGGACTGGCCCCAGCATGGAAACCCCCCTCCCTCAGACATGTGGGTGGGTTGTGAGCAGGTGCAGGAAGAAGGAGCTTGCTGGAGGGGCCAGCATTACCCGAGCCGGGGGTCCCAGCAGGGCCTGTCCCATGGCCTGCCTTCCCTGCTCATCGACAGTGGAGGTATCACTCCTTTGGGCAAGTGGACTCCATGCCTGCTCTGCCCCCAGGGAGCTGGGGATGATTGATTGGGATCCCAACTATTATTTCTGAGCACCTGCTGGGTGCCTGGCAAGGTGCTAAGGGCTCTGGCAAAGTGGCCATAATAACAAAGTCACCATAGCAAGAATATGAGTAACAAGTCATGTTTACTAAGTGCATTGGAGGGCTGGGCCCTGATGCTCCTAATCACCCCATAGGCTGGTTACTGCCTTTATCTTCCAGGGAGTAAGCTCAGGCTCAGGGAGGGGAAGCCAGCTTGCCTGGGGCCACGGAGTCTGCGGCTCTAGCCAGGTGTCTGCAAAGTGGGACTGGACTCCTTGGCCCATTTTTCACCCCATGGGCTATTTCAGCATCTTCCATCCCATGACTGACCTGTTCTGAGCCTCAGGATTCAGTAGAGGTAAGAGGGTACTTTGCTTTCTCAACTCTCCCTGCAGGTGGTTAAGATCAGTTCAGGCCCCACCTCCTCCAGGAAGTCTTCTTTGATCTCCTCCAGGCTGGGTCAGAAGGACTCTGAGAAATAAGATTCCCCACTCTTCCTTGAGAACCAAGAACAAGCTGGTCTCCCCTCCTTTGATGGGGTGCAGTATGAGGATTGCATCTGGGACCTCACCAGCCCTTGCTGCTGACTAACTCAACCAGCTGACACAGCAAGAAGGGCCGAGGAAAAAGAATTGCAGAGAAGCCAACCCACAACCTCGCCATCATGAACCTCTGGATCAAATCATGCCTGAAACCCACAACGACCCCTGCGCTGTTCTATTACATGAGCGCCTAATTCCTATTTTGATCGGATTTTCTATCTGTTGTAACAGATACAGGAAATGCGGATAGGAGCTGGTTGGGGGGGGGGGTGTGGGGGTGGGGGTGGTGCAAATAGTAAGGGAATTTTTATTCTCCACTGTCCATGTTTTATATTGTCTGCTGTTTCACAATAAGCTTGCAGCAAAATCAATGCTAGTATTTCCAGCTTGAGCAAACGAGTGGGCTCTGAGCTTGTGGCTTGAAGAATCGGGTGGGAGACAGTGTCAGTAACAAGGGAGTGAGATGGGGGGGCGGAGAGATGGTGGTTTTGACATGGGGCATGGGAGGCCCCGTGGAGCCCCCATGTTAGGACTTTTAGGGGCTGGTGCACAGGAGGGAGAAACCAGGATGAAGGAAAGTCAAGGTGGGGGCCAGGTGACCGGGCTGAGGAAGGTCACACACACAGCCCATGGCCAAGGCCTTACCCATCAGCGGAGATGATGATGCTTTTCCCCCCAAAATTCCCCCTTTGGGGGCTGTCACAGTGTTCTAGTCCCCCCACTGTTGGAAGTGATGAGTAAGGCCAGCTGTGAGTGGCAGGAGCCATCAAGCTGTACATTTGTTGGAAGTGGCCTTCCAGCCACCTCCTATTAGCGCAGGTGGCAGGGACCGCTCGGATCCAGCTGACAAGTTGATTCCTCAAGCCTGAGTCAAGGCTCTGAGGATGGGTATAAATCACCGCAGCAACATGCTTTCATCTGTGGCTTTCACTGCTCCGAATGACATCTCTCCCCCAATCTGCTTTGTCCTCCAAGAGCCCTGAGATGTAAGCCAGGCGGCCTTCTGCCTCAGTTTCACAGAGAAAGAAGCTTAGGCACAGGGAGGCCAAGCCACTTGTTTACAACCAACACAGGGAGGCAGAATCTGCTGGAATTTGAACCAGTCCTCCTGGCTCCAGACCTAGTCCCCTTTCCATTGCTTCCTGCAGGTTCTCACAGCAGGGGTGGGACAGGGAATTGTTTGGGATGAGGGTTAGCCAGTGAGGCCGTGAAGAGACCTTGGGAGGGACTGAGGAGATCAGAGTGAAGAGGCCCCTTGAAGGAGGGAGGGGAGAGACCCTAGGCAGGAGAACCTTCTGTCCAATCTTCACATGGGCCCCAGGCCCACCACATATGCCCAGTTTCATGCACTACATTCATCATCACCTTGAACCCTCAAATATCCTATTATGAGCCCATTGTACAGGCAAGAAAATGGAGGTTCAGAAAAGGTAAGTAATTTGCCCGAGGTCACTAACTTATTGAGGAATGGCAGCCTCTGGCCCACTGGAGGAGTCCAGAGCCTGTGCAAAGGCCCTGAGCTGGGGCCTAGGAACAGGGTGCACCGTAAGGAGGCCAGAGGGGAAGTGGAAGAGGTCCTTGTCGGCCCCAGCCAAGTCTTACTTTCCCAAGCGAAAGGCTGGGGCCTCCACAGCTTGTGGCTTCCAGCTCAGTGGAGCAAGGGTCCATCCATCCCCGCCTCAGCTTCCTATTTGGGAAGTGAGCTGAGGGGGTGCCCAAGAGAGGCCTCTGGAGTCAGGAGGAGCAGCAGCGGCTTCAGGGGCGAAGTGTTGTTTTTTTAATGACCCAAAAAAGCAAGGAGGTAGGCGGGGCCTGCGGGGCAATGCCTGCTCCCGGGCCTTGTCTCCGGTCTGCTCGGCCCAGGACCCACACCTCCGGGAGCCGGGAGCCGGGAGCCGGGAGCCGGGAGCCGGGAGGCCTGGGGTGCCAGGCGGGGTGTCCTGAGCGAAGGCGCAGGCGGGGCGGGCCGGGGGGCCAGAGCTTCCCGGGGTGGGAGGCCGGGCTGGGCAGCGTCGCGCCCCGCGTCAGGGTTCAGGACCCGAGCGCCCTTCCCGCGGCCCCGGCGCGATGGCTGGGAGCGGGGCGGACACACGCGAACGCCACACGCACACACACGGGCACACACTCACGCGCACGCGCGCTCCCGGGGCCGGCGGAGAAGCCGAAAGGAACCAAGAAGTGAAAGTGAGCAACCTCTAGTGAAAGAAACAGACATGCACAGACAGCCGGGAAGTGCGGCGGGGCGGCGAGCTGGGCACGCCCGGGCGGGCACACGCGGGCGGGCACACGCGGCGCGCTCCCGGCAGCCGGGCGCGTGCTGGGCGGGCCCCGCGGGCTTCCCTGGGCTCCGGGGCGTCCCCGAGGCCCTGCGGGCGACCAGGCTCCCGCTGCCCTGGGTTCCGCCCGCCCCGGCCCCGGGCCTGGGCGGTCACAGTGCGCCCTAAGGGCCCTTCGGGTTAGGGTCCCCGGCCTGTCCTCTCCCCACCCGCCTGCACCACTGTCCCTCCCGGCGGATCCGGGAGCGCCGAGCCCCTGCAGTGGTCGTTGCTCAGGTGGCCTTGGCCGGGGGCGGGCTCCCAGGGAAGGAAGCTCCGAGGGCAGGGCCGGGCCGCCTGCCCAGGGGAAGAGCTCCGGGCGGCGGCCCTGGGGCCTCGGAAGGGCGCCCTCCCCCATCCTTTCGTGCGTAGAACCGGCTTTTCCAGCTCGGCAGCTCCGTCAGGGTTCCGGGCGGTGGGGATTGTTTTCTGCCCCTGGGGCCTGGGTGGGAAGAGTGAAGACGGAGAAGTGGGTTGCCCACGGAGTGTTTTGCCATTCTCTCCCTCACCCCCTCCTCCAGGGGCGCCCCAGGGCCCCTCCCGGCTGAAAGACAGAAACCAGCCCCTTCTTAACCAAAAAAAAAAAAAAAAGCGCAGATACCAGGACTCATCAAGCAGTGCCTTTTGGACAAAGCTCAAGTGGAGGCCGTGAAGCTCATGGCAATGGTTGCTGGAGTTTGATGCCCTTGCTGGGCAGTGAGCAGCACCAGAGGTTCTCAAGACACAGGGAAAGGCGGGGCTTCTTCCCCCTGGTGAGCTGATGGGTGGGAGAGTTGGAAGACCCATTCCCGACCTTGACCTTGTCTCAGCTGGGTGAGGCCCCAGACTCTGACCTGCAGGGTGTCCCCCACCAAGCTAGGATGCCCAGAGAAAATGTCTGGCCCCGGCTCTCTCAGATCTCTTAGCCTAATGGGAGACAGGTAAACAATCAAAACACGGGATGGTGAGAGCTCTTGAGCTCCAGAAGAGGCCTGAGCCAGGGAGGCATCTCAGAGGAGGCGTCATCAGTACTGCTCTGGCAGGGATGCAGGGCGGTCCCAGGAGGCTGCAGACCCCAGACTGCCAAGGTGCCCAAAGCTTGGGCTATCATCCCAACAAAATAAAGGTGAGAATCCCTCAGAGACTTGGGCTGCCTTTCACGCTAAAGATGGAGAAACTGGGGTCCGGAGAGACAGAGCCAGCTGCCCAAGGTGGCCCAGCTAGCCAGAATTTGGGCTGGACCCTTGCACACAGTAAGCACCAAATAAATGGAACTGTGAGGCTTGGAATCCAGGCAGCCAGACCAATGTGCACTGCCCCTCCCTCCCTGCCTTCCTACAGAACTTTCCTGTGTACCTTCCACCTGGTGATTAAGACTCAGAGCCCTGTAAACAAAAGCATTAAGATAATTTTAGCTATTGCTAAGTGGTGTGATAGTGAGTGACGGGGAGTTCTTGAGAGAGCGGAATCAGCAAGGGCCTCTCAGATGCGGGTGCCTCTGAGCTGAAGGACAAGACGGAGCCAGCCATAAGATGGTTTGGGGACAGAATACTGCCAGGCACAGGGAATGGCAAATGCAAAGGCCTGGGGGCAGGAATAGGCCCCGAGTGTAAGAACAGAGTGGGTGTGGCTGCAGCAGAGGGTGGGAGGTACAAGCAGGCCACAGGGAGGAGTTTGGGTTTGATTTCAAATGCATACCTCACACTCAACCAGCATGGAGAGGTCAGAGACAGCTGCAGTGAAAGAATGAACGCCCTGACCACGGCGGGCCAGAGAAACAGCTCCAGGATAAGCACTTGGGCTGAACATCTGCTCTTCACAGCCCTGACTCCTTCTGCTGCAGCGTTTTTTGGGAGCCCCGTGACCAGAAGGGAGGGTTGCAGTCACCCACCAGGGGCAGAGCGCTGCTTTGGCTTGCCTTCCTGGTGACTCAGAACGCTGTGTCCCCTGGGTCCCGCCCCCGTTTGCTGCCCCCAGGGGACAGTCATCACCATATTGCATCAGGGAGCATCACCGTGGCACACTCACCACGTGCCAGCCCTGTATGTGGGTGTGTGAACTCGGTGCCCACTTTACAGATGAGAAGACAGAGAGAGGCAAAGACATCCGGCCAAGATGGCATGCTTGATGTGCTCTGGGGTCGGCTTCATGCTGCACGGTGTGTGGGCTCCAAGTGCAGCTGGCTGGAATGTCAGGACTGAAGCCTCGCTGGAGTCAGAGTCTTTGGGGGGGGGCCTTGTAGGGGCTGGAGGGGTGTGGACGGGGATTGGAGGATCCAGAAAGCAAAAATCTGGAAGGCAGGCTGCAGGTCCAGGAGAGAGTAGACATGAGAGAAAGGTATGTGGACTCCTCCAACCTTGAGCAAGAAGCGGCATGCACAATTGGCACGGGTGAGCACACACATGGACACGTGGTGAGCACACTCGGGCACATGCCAGCACGTAAGGAAGTATGCACACACACAGCACCTTGGTCCATGCACAGGCACGCATGGCACACACTGTGCGCACACGCACACACCGTGCACACATGCATACAACCGTGCATATGTGCTTACGAATGCACCACACCCACGTGAGGTGTGCACATGTAAGCATACCTCGGTACACATCCACATGGGCACGAACACAGCACACGCTCACAGAACCTCACAACAGACCATCTGCACATTTCTCTCCTTAGCAATTATCGTGGTTCATCCATTCATGCGACAAACCATGTTGAGCCACTTTGGGTACCTGGCCAGGGGGTTGGGTGCTGCAGACCCAGCCAAGGGGACCCAGGGTCCCACCCCAGCTGTCCCAGAGCTTGCAGTCTCAGCCAGGAGAAGATAGTCGGTAAGCAGTGAACTCAAATCTTTCAGGACATTTGTCACTGGTGCCCTGGAGAAGTACAGGGAGCTGGGGTCCACACAGGTCCGGGGCACCGGTTCCCTGCGGGAGGGGACTGGGGTTCGGTGACAGGACAAGTCAGAAAGGAGTTTGGCTGGGAAGGAAGAGGCTAGTGTGTGGGTGGGAGAGGCCCGGACAGGCTGGGGATGTGGGCCTGCTGAACCAGATAGGCCAGCCTTGGGTCCAGAGGGCACCCACACTGACTCCCTTCCCACCTGGGAGCTCCCAAGGGTGGGGCTGCGGAATGTCCCTGTCCCTTCAATATGGGGTCAGCAGCTAGGGGAAGGAGGGAGCTAAGGGGAGTGGCCACAAGCAATGCCCTGTCTCTCTCCCCTACCCCTTGCTTCTCCCCCTCTTCCCTAAGCCTCTCACTCCTTCCCTCCCTCTTTGTCACACACACAGCCCTCAGTTTCCCTATCTGGGCAATGGGCGGGTGCCAGCACCTTCCTCACAGAGCTGTGAGGAAAATCAATGGGAGATTGCTTCATAGAGGGGGCTTGGGCCACTGCCCTTCCTCTAGGCAGGGATCAGCCTGTGCCTCGTGTGTGCCAGCAACACCCCCACACCCTACCCTGCACCCTCTTGTGCCCCATGTCATACCACACACACACAGCCCCCCACACCCCCTACACCACCACGCCATGGGCCACCTCCCAACCCCCCCCACACACACACACTTGGCCACCTTGGGCAGCCCGGCCAGTCACACCATCTCCACCCACTGACCTCCCCCTTAGGTCCTGGGCAGTGACAAGTGTGCGGGCCGCCCGCGGACCCCCCCTCCCACCCCCGACCCCGGCTGCAGGGCTCTGCTCATTGATCCAAAGATGCTCTTTCCTTTCCCTCAGGCGCTTCTCTGAAGGATGGAAAAATCGATGCCCACAGAAGAGCGGGTGCAGGGCAGGTACAGACACCACGCTGGGGAGAAGACCAAGGGCAGGGGGGATATTAGGCGCCTCTGGGGGTTCCACCAGCTGGGGCGCTGCTCCCCATCTCCCAGAACAGACTCAGAGTCGGGTGTGGTCAGCGCAGGCACAAGCCCTGTGGTTTTGTTTGGTAGTATTTTGTTCTGATTACAAAAGCTGCCTATATTCAGCGTAGGAAATAAAAATCACCCAATCCCTCCCCAGAGGTAACCTCCCTGTTAACGCACATAGTAAATCCTTCCAGCCTTTTTTCTCTGCACATCGAGCACACTTTTTATTTTTGCAAAACTAGAATGTGCTCAACTGCTTTTCTTCACCAGTGTGCTCCTGTGCCGTGATGGGGCGCAGTTTCACCGTATCTGATGGCTGCGCCAGGGGTCATCTCGTCCGATGGTCGAGGCCCTGCACGGGGCCTGGGGTCAGAATCTTGGTCCATTGGCTCTGTGACCTCAGGTAGGTGGCCTGACCCTCTGACCTCAACTTGGTCCTCCTCTGTGTGGCCGGGCTGCTGATGCCTGCCAAGAGTCACATGAGACAAGAGTCAGAATAGACTCATTCCCTCGGAGCACATCAAGAGTGTTTCATCAACTGTGGGTAAAGTGGTGTTTTTTACATTTACCGTTACACACCCAACCCATCATTGTTTAGCCAATCCTCTGTTATAGAACATTTGGGTTGTTGATGTCCCTTAAAGAAGAGGCCTCGATGAATATCCTTGCCAAGAAATCTTTGACAAATCCGCAATTATTAATTCTGAGTAATTTTAAGGAGGAAAGTTGTACACGTTTTAGGACTGGTGTGTCCTACATGTGCCCAACTGCCCTCCGGAAACCTTCTGGTGACACTCTTGTATGAGTTTCTCAAGGTAACAAATTACCATAACCTTAGTACCTTAAAATAACAGAAGTGTATTGTGTCACAGTTCTGGAGGCCAGAAGTTCAAAGTCAGGTGTCATAGGCAGGGCTACGCTCCCGCTGAGGACTCCAGGGGAGGGTCCTTCCTGCCCCTTCCAGCTAGTGACAGCCGCCTGTGCCCCTTGACCTCTTCACTCCAGCCTCTGCTTCTGGTCTCCTCCTCTGTCTGTTTCTCCCCTGTGTGTCTCTTACAAGGACACTCTCCTGTAATCCAGCATGATCTCCTCATCTCAAGATCTTTACTTTAATTACATTGGCAAGACCCTTTTCCCATAAAAACACAAAAAAACAAAAACAAAAAACATTCCCAGTTCTAGGGATTAGGACATAGTCATATCTTTTGGGGGGCTACCATTCAACCAACTACACACTCCTACAGAGGAACAAGGGTCATGTAGAATTATTTTTCCCCTCACCACACAGGACATTTCTATTTTAAAAAATGTTTGGCCAATTTAATAGGTAAAACAAAAAACAAAACATCTTATTTTCAACTGACTTCTTTTGCTAGCAAGGAAGAGGAATCTGTTTTCAGATGCTTTGGTTGGTCACTTGTATTTCTTATTTTCTTACTGATTCAGGTCCATTGTCCAATTCCCTTTTGGGTATTAGTGATGAAAGAAAACATTTGCCAACTTAAGCAGTCTTTCAGCTAAACTATTTTTCAAGCCTAAAATCAAGACAGTTCAAAGACTGAGAAACTACCACTCACAGAGCTTTGCTGAAAGAACCAATGAAAGATTGCCTAAAGAAGAAGGAAACCAAGCCCTATATCAAGTATGTAATGAGCCATAAGCAAAGATATTAAAATGTAGGTAAAATCTAAGTAAGAATTGGCTATTAAAATCAATAATAATGACAAATGTGGACTCGAAACAAGATCAACCCAAAATATAGGCAATCATACATGGTGATTGGAAGGTATGACTAGAGTTAAATCATGCTGAGACCTTCACTGTCTAGGAAGAGGGTGGGGAGTATTGATTTAGATCATGGTAAGTCAATTATGCATGCTAGAAATTTAAAGATAACCTCTAACAGGCAGAAATGGAACATAAAACTTTCAAACCAACACAGGTAAAAGGGAAATAAAGAAAACACGATGGGTTTAATAGAAAGCAAAAAAGAAGAGGCAGGGAAGAATGCTATTGATTTTTGTGTTTTTGTAGGATTACATGTTATTATTTCATAGTTTTTTCTGCTCCCCTTGAGTTGTTATGCAGACAATTATATGATCCACAAATAAGGATAATTTTGTCTCCTTTGTAGTTGCTGTTCTTTAATTGATGTTTCTTGTCTTATTGCATTGTCTAAAAGCTTCAGGGCTATGTAAAGTTATAGAGGCATTATTAAGCATCCTCGCCTTATTCTGGACATTACTGAGAATGCTCCCAGTACTTTACCACTCAATGTGATGTTGGCTGTTGGTTTGAGACAGATATTCTTTGTCATGGAATCAGTCAGGATAAGTTAGATTTGGCTGCAGTAACAAATCATGTCACAATCTCATGGCTTGAGAAGGGTTTATTTCCTGTTCATATTAAGTCAGCTGTGGATTCAGGCAACTGTCTCTCAGCTACAGCTGTGATTGGCTCAGGATTGTACCTCCACATCATCAAATGTTCACATGCTTGGTGTCTCAAGAGAGAGAATTGGAGAGTCTTGTGCCAGCAATTAAGTTCTTCTACCTGGAAATGACACACATTACCTCAGCACAGGGCCCTGCCTAAACCCACTGAAAAGTGCAATCACAGCCTGGAAGGAGGACTGGAAAGATTGACAAGCATCGTAGATGTCACCATAAACACATTAAGGATGCATCCTTTCTTTCTTGCTTGCTTGCTTTCAGATTTTATTTATTTATTCACGAGAGACACAGAGAGAAGCAGAGACATAGGTCGAGGGAGAAGCAGGCTTCCTGCAGGGGAGCCCGATGTGGGACTCCATCCCAGGACCCAGGGATCATGCCCTGAGCCAAAGGCAGACCCTCAATCACTGAGCCACCCAGGCACCCCAGGAAGCACCTTTCATTGCTGATTTTATCATTGGGACCCCAAAAGTCGACCTGAAAAGTCATTAGGCCCTGGCTGTGTGATGAGTAGCTCAAGATGCTGGTGTAAAGAGGAAGGTGAAGTCCTGCATTCACAGGCTATGATGACTTGTGTCTCCATTCAAGCCTGGCTGCACGTGTTACCCTCCAATTCTGCGAAGTCTCTCAATCCTCATACCCAATCTCCTCTTTTTCCTGAGTTCATTTGAGCAGATTTCTCTTTCTTATGACTTGCACAATGTCACCCGGGATTATTTGCTGCTGTTTTGTTTGGAATTTCTATCCTCTTCCTAAGCAAGACCTGTCGTTTTCCGCCAACTCTTCATTCTAGGGTTATTCCACATTCTTAAGATAACTGGGGAAGCTTTCCATCTTTCCTGTGTCCTGAAACAGAATGTCTGAAATATGTGAAGAGTTGCCATTAGAAGTGTCGGGACCCCACACTTCTCTAGGAAGTAGCTCTTTCTCTACCTTTTCAATTTACTCTGTAGTAATACATTTTTTGGTTCTCCTCTACTTGTTGTTTTGGGTTATACATATTTTCTGATAAAAATATCTGCTTATTCATTTTTTCAAATTTATTATCATAAGGCTTTACTTAATATAATTTGATTTTTAAAATATTTTTGCTCCTATTGTGCATTCATTTCTCTCTGCTTATTATCTTTGGATCTGCCAAAAGTTTACCTAACTTATTAGACTTTCAAAAAGAACAAGTCATGGATTTATCTTTTATTTCTGGTGTTTTTCTCTTCTGTAATTTATGAAACTCTGCTTCTTATTTTTATTGACTTCCACCCTTTCTTATTCAAGAAATTCACAACACTGAGCTATGAATTTTCCTCCTTATAACATTTTAACCACCTTCCCATACATTTAGATATGTGGTATTTGCAGTGTTTCTTCTTTTTTTAAAAAATAGTTTGCCATGTAGGTTCTATTTAGAGTTATTTACAAAAGTGGTTTTTAATTTTCAAATGGTTGGCTTTTTAATTTAAACTTTTGTTAATAATTTCTAGCTTAATTGCATGGTGGTCAAACAATGAGGCTTTTGCTATATCTGCTTGGGGGATTATACTGAGTTTTTCTTTATGGCCTAATATATGATCAATTTTCATAAATGTTTGATGGGCCCTGGCACATAAATGAGCATCTTTTATTTGTAAGGTACAAAGTTCAGTTATTAAATCAACCTTATTAATTCTATTCTTCCAATTCCACACAAGTGTGTTGGGGGGGATAGGATTTAAAGATACCAAAGACAGAAGTGTGTTAAGGCTCGTCTGGAGGTTTTTTGTTTGTCATTCTATGTGTGTCTAAGTTATTGCTCCCTGGGTTGGGTCTAATGCTGTAGAGGACGTAAAAGATCATGACAAGCAGATCTTGATTCTGACTTGTATTCTTCATCAATACAAATGACCTTCTGGCTCATGTCCTGATTTTTGCCTAAGATCCTTTATCTGATATAAATACTACCGTTCGTCTCATTTGACTTGAACTTGCCTCATATAACTTCCCTCTGATCTTCTATTTTTCACCTTTCCATGTCCCTGGGGTTTTAAGCTTCTTTCTGGTAAGCACTGTCTAGTTGGCTTTCCATCTTAGTTTTTGTTTTATCCAATCTGAGAGTCTTTGGTGTTTTACTAGGAAAACCTCACGCATTTATATTCCTAATTCACATGGACCTGCGGGGGGTGGGAGTGGGGGTGGGGCTTGCTCCGGGGAGGGGACGCTGTTCTCACTTTGATCCCTTCACCCCCAGCAGTTCTTCCTTTTGTTTCCTGCAAGTTGTTTGACCATTCTGAATGTTGCTTTGGTCTTCTCCAGACTTTGGTCAGTAGATATTTTGTTTTTTATTGTACTAAGTAGATATTTTGTTTCTCATTGCACTAGAAAGTTACCAGGTACCTTGAAAAGCCTCATTTGTAGCTGCTGGGCCCTCTGAAGGCGCCTGGTGAACCCCTCTTCTGCAGAGCATTCTTGAAGGGCCCCGCCCGCCTCAGATCCATGTTGATGTGACTTAAAGCTTCAGATCCAGATGGTTCGATTATTATTTTTCTAGTCTATGATTTGTCATTTAACAATAATTTTTGACATTTGTATTCAGTCTGGAAACGATATTTACAATAATTCTTCCGACTCGCTGCTTTTTAACTAGTTTCGGTGCTAATGCCCAGACTTTTTAAGCCACGGGGTTATCATTCTTAGACTCCCAGCTGATGGGAGCATATCTTTCCGTAATAAATACTTCAGCATTTCCCCCAAACCTCATAAACATGGCTCCCTTATCACTTAGCATCCAGTATAACACAATCTAAACCGGCCTGGGTTTATTCTTGCCTTCCTGGAGGCATGTAGGATGTTGTCCTTATTTGCATAAGTCACACACTGTTTTCCAGAACATGTCTCCATAGAAGTCTCTATTTATTTTCCCCAGAATGCAGTGAACCTTTCTGATCTGCACAGTCAGATCTTTTTGTTTCATTTTATTTTTATTTTATTTTTTTATTTTTATTTTTTTTGTTTCATTTTAAAGCACAGGTGAGTTTCCATTCATTATATCTCTAAGTCACCTCTTATTCTGGCCTTTTCTTCAAGAACCCCAGCTGTGTGGGGGCTACCTCCTCATCCCCATGAACTTCTCATGCTTTGTTTTCAGCTCTTGTCTGCTGTCACACTTTTTAGAATTGTCTCCAGGTTGGCCTTTCCATCCCTGATTGCATTTTCTGCACTACAGTCTCTGCTTTTTACTGCCTCCAGCGTGGATTTGAATTCTGTTTCTGTGCTTTGTCCCTTCCTGGAGTCCTTCCTTACCCCATCAGCCAATTCCTGGGGTTGCTGTACCAATACAACTGAGGGTGGCTTACAACAACACAAATGAATGTGCTTCTTGCTTTCTCTCTCTGTGACTTCTCTTCTTAGACGAACACTTATCATTGGATTCAGGGCCCATCCAGTTCACCCACGGTGACCTCATCTTGAGATTGTTAATTAAATATGCAAAGACCCTTTCCCAGATAAGGTCATATTCAGAGTTGCCAAGGGTTAGGACTTGGACGTATCTTTCCTGGACCACAAGTTCAGTGCAGTAGGCCATCCCCGTCCCTGCTCATATCCTGCTCTGCCTTTTCAGATTTGTCAGGGCTGCCCTATGGTTCCTGCTCCTGGTCTGGAGAGCCATGTCTTTCTATTAAAGTTGCCACAACGTTCGTTTCCCAACGTTTCCTTCTGGTTGCTTCAGGAAACCTCTTCCCAGTCTTCAGCGTTTCAGAGTGCTGATTCCTTCTCCAGGTTCTGTACATGTTTTGCCCACCATCCTTAATTGTTGATATCCTTCTTCTGGATTGTCCCTCACATACAGTTAACATTAATCCTCACTCCAAGATCACAGGTAGACAGGATAGGATCTGTACATGGCCTTTGCTCCTTACTGCTCTTGTCACCGCCAATTCCCCTCCTCAGTGTTTGGCTTGGGGAACAAATCCAGTGGGCTTTGCTCAATCCATTTCCCCATTCCCTGCAGGTTCCTGCCAACCGCAGCTCTGCCAAGTGAAGGTGGTATATGCTCCTGTCTGGCTATCTGGTTCTTGGACGTTCTGAACGGATGAAACATGCAGAAGTCCCAGCATGCACTGCTCCTGGGGGGTTTCCTGCTATCCCCTGGCCCCCTACATTCATGTTTGCTTCCCAGGATCCGCACACCATGAGGGCAATTTTGCCCTGCCCACCTACTCTGAAAGACCAGGGCACATTACTCCAAGATCATCTCTGGGAGGACAACTCAGACTGGCACAGATTCCAGGGTACTGGGTGGGGGCAAGTGATGGAGGAGGTCTGAGCACCTTCTTACATTTGTACCCGGTTTCTATGTCCTGAAGCTTCTCCCCAGCACTGTCCCCGCCATTATCATCAGTGCGATAGCTCCTCCCAGATTCTGGCACAAAGTTGGCAGTTATTCCCCATGTTGAGTGAGGCTCTGTCTTTCTCTCTGCCTTCATGAGTATTTAATGGAAAAACAAGAACAGCTGTATCAGGGGGTTTCTAGTTAGATGCCATTTTATATGGAAGTCCACAGATTGTGTGTGTGTGTGTGTGTGTGTGTGTGTGTGTGTGTTTTCAAGCCCAGACTCACTCATTCATTTACATTTATTTATTCCAAAAAAAGTGCCTTCCCTGCTTGGCTTCATAGTGGATGTCAGGATAAATCAACCAATAACCCAGAAGAGAGTTTTGCAAAGATGCAGGAGTGGGGGAAAGGCCCCAGGCCCCTATCCTTTCCTCCCTCTGCTTGGCAAAGCTGACCTCCCCAGCAGCCCTTCCAACTCGGAGACCTCATTCCTATGCCCTCAAATCAGCAGGCTGTGAAATCAAACACACTTCTGGAGCACCTAATTTGCTCTAGGCACCAAGTGGCTCTAAGGGAGAGAATCATCGAGAGAGAATCATCGGGTCCCTGCCCTCTGAGCACCTGCTTACATTTGTCCCTGGTTTTTCTGTATCCTGAGGCTCTCTCAGGCACTTCTTGCTTTAGAGCATGGTGTCCACCTCTTCTGATGGTTTGTGATGGTTATTTGATTGATGGCCTCACGAGACTCCTGCCAGACCGGCACCCTACGAGGGCTGGGACAGCATCTGTATCCTTGGGTGGTTAGCACAGCTAGGACAGGGCCAGGGCTGCCTGGAGGAGTGGCCATTGGAGCTAGGCTTTGAAGGGTAGACAGGAATTCGGTGAAGATAAAGTGGGGTGGGGGCAGGAAGGAGGGATGAAATCTCTTGGTCCAAAGCTGGCACTTCCTCTTGACCTTGTTCTTGCTGTGGTTTCTGCTGCTACATGGAGAAGATGCCTCTCTGGATCTTCTGAGAGGCTGAAGAGCCCTGGGGTCTCGGTGGTACTGGGGGAGCTGGGGGGGGGGTGTGGGACTGAGGTTGAGGTCGGTATTTTCCTCCTCTGGGTTCCCTTTCTTTGGCTTGCTTCCTCTTTATCTTTTTAAAGCAGATATAAGTGCTGCCCATCCCACCATGGAAGCCTCAGGGTTGTCATTACGTTTCCAACAGGCACGTTCATGGCTGGGTCTCCTGGACGTGAACCAAAAGCCATTTGGTTCAGAGGGAAGATTTGAGTCAGGCCCAGCTGGGTTTTCCCATCCTTTATTTGCCTGATCCTATTAATAATTAATGGTACAGTAATGAGTATTGCTTTTAATAGAATCTGCTGCCATCACTGCATTCTGTTCCCTGCCAAGGGTTTCCCCCAAAAGGATTCACGCTCACAAGGCTGAGTTTCCTGCCATGGGCACCATTGGGAAGCGGAAGGTCCCTTGCTGTTGTCCTTCCCAGCTCCTCCTCTCTTCTGGGACCCGAGCCCCCTGCCCGCGCCCCCTCCCCCCCCAGTCTGGAAGCCCCTCTTGCTACCATTTCCTATTTCCTCCCTGAAGCCCCACCCATCATCCCCTGGAGGTTCCCACAGTGAAGCGAGACTGCCCCATCCAGCCCAGCCAAGCGGGGCATTGTCACGCCTCATCTGTCACCAGGGCAAACTGGTCCCATTGGGCAGGGACAGGGCAGGCTAGAAGCTGCTGCATGCCCAGCTTGTCATGGGCGTGAGACCCACACCGTGCACGCAGGAGCCCACATTCTGGATGAAAAAGCCCACCTCTACAAAGGCCAGTAGGATGGGCATGGGGGAAAGGTTGGGTCCTGGCTTGGCCTCTGTGACACCAGGGGATAGTGTTATCGACCTTGCCCCACATCTCCACTTACTCATCTGTAGAACAAGGATGTTGATGGTCCTTACACCCCCCTCCCCTAGAATGTTCTGGGTGAGAAAGGGAGTGAATGTGGGGGAAGCTAAGTTCAGGGAAGCTCCTTAATATTCACTCCAGGAAAATATCTGTGATGTGCTCAGGGTTTTAGCTATTCACGATGCTATTCATTGTGGTGTTATTTACGACATCATAAGTTGGAAACCACCTCCTTGTTCAGTAATAGAGGACTGGCTTAGTGAGGGTGAGCGTAGCTCCACAATGGGGCATGGGGCTGCTCGGGGAAAGGGGGGCTTTGGGACTGCTCCCCCAAATGGTACTGTGCTGAGAAGCCCCCTGGGAATGCTGGGGAAATGCATGTTCTAGGGATTGGGGCTGAGATTCTGCACTGCTGACAGCTGCTGGTCTCTGAGGACCCTCAGTACTGGTGGGGCAGAGGCTCTGGGTGGTGTAGATGTCTGGGTCCTGCTGGTGGATGGAAAAACTGGGTTGCAAAACAGAGTGTGTTCTGTGATCCCCATGCTGGGCTCAAAGCAGAGCCCACGCTCCACATTCATTACCGAGTCTGGAGGCTAGGAGCTCAAGTGCTCAAAGTGCTTCTAGATGGGTGATGAATTATAGATAATTTAAAATTTTCTCTTTGGTTTATCTTAATTTCAAAATTATCCACAATTAACATGTATTACTTTTGTAAATGGAGAAAAATGTTATTTTTTTAAAAAAGAACAAATGTTCTCTTCCCTTCCCTACAACACAATCAGGGTAATATTCAGCCTGGAACGACGGGAATCCTGAGAAGACAAGGATTCTGGCCTCACTCCAGAGTCGTCGTGCAGGGCTGTGGCCTAGACCGAGTGGGCCACGGGGCTCGGGTGGCCCCTCCTCAAGTGCCTAGCACATGCCTGACACACCCAGTGTCCCCCTGCCCCCCACAGCTCCCGGGAACAGGACCATCACCATGGGGGCTGGTATAATGAGTGCCACTTTGCAGCCAAGGGAACTAGTGGCTCTTGGAGGTGAGTGACCCACCTTGTCACCCAGCTCCCTGTGGGGAGACATATGGGGAGCAGTGAGTGAGGGGCCAGCTGGAAGGAAACCTAGTCCTCCTTGAAGGCCTTTTTGGGCCACTAGTCAAGGCAGCCTCTCCAGAAAATCCAGACAGACAGGTGAAGAGCTTTGAAAATTAGCTGGAGTTTTTATGTCCCGGGAGTGGCGATGGGGAGCCAGTGAATGTTCTGCGCGAAGACGAAGTGATTCAGGCTGTGAGCAGCTGGTTGCAGTGAGGAGACCCAGCTGCAGGTTCGAGGTGATCACAACAGGCCAGGCTGGGTGACACACAGCAGCTGCGGCAATGTCAATAGTGGACACTCCGTGAACTCCCATCCCATCCAAGGACCTGAAATCACTCCTCACTTAATCTTTATAAGGTCCTAGGATGGCCCTGCTGCCCTTCTCCCTATTTCGCAGATGGGAGAACTGAGGCTCAGCACCATGAGACAGCACAGCTGGGGTGGGCACTGGTTCGGCGTGACTTCAAATTGGATATTTTATTTTATTTTATTTTTATTTTTATTTTTTAATTTTTATTTATTTATGATAGTCACAGAGAGAGAGAGAGAGAGAGGCAGAGACACAGGCAGAGGGAGAAGCAGGCTCCATGCACCGGGAGCCCAATGTGGGATTCGATCCCGGGTCTCCAGGATCGCGCCCTGGGCCAAAGGCAGGCGCCAAACCGCTGCGCCACCCAGGGATCCCCAAATTGGATATTTTAAATACAGTGCTCCACTGCAGAGAGAACAGAGAGCAGGAAAGGAGGATGAGCCCCAGGGGAGGAGTGGGGAGTGGGCAGGAAGGGATGGACTGAGCCATACTTCGCTAGCAGCCTCAGTCCCTGATTGGGACTTGGGGACCTGCAGGGCCAGGTAGGATGGGTGGTCCGAGGCTGGAGCCAGCACCGTAGGTGGGAAGTGAAGGAGGAGCAGACCAGGGTACAGGGGTGCGGGCCGATGTGCGGTGCCCAGGGAGTAAGAGTGGCTGCGGGCTGGGGGAGGTGAGAGAAGGAGAGGAGGCAAGGAGGCTGGGAGCATGCGGTGGGGGATGGCTTCCAGGATGGACTGTGAAGTATGGGGACTCACCATCTGTGAGCAGCACCAAGAGGCTGGTATAGAAGACCCACCTGGGCACTCCTCTCTCTCCATGATGCCCTGGTGTCCCATACCCCAGCTATTCCTGCAGCTCCTGCCCCCAGGCCCCACCCCTCGGGCTCCGGCTGGAATCCCTGATGGGGGAGCAGGCACCCACTTGCACTGTGCTGGAGCTGCCTTCAGCTGAGGCCAGGGCAGCATCTCATACAATCCTTCCCCCCAGCCACTCAAGGCAGCAAAATCTCTGGGGTCATACAGAGGGAGAAACTGAGGGCTGGTATCCCAGGCCCAAGCTGGAGGGTGAAGGGGTCCATCCGAGAGGCTCAGAGACTGTCCCTAGGGTGGTTTTGTAGGTCCGGGCCAGGGAGGGAGGGCTGAAGAGGGGCTGCACTTGGTGACTTCTGCTCCCCAGGAGCCAGCCCTCCCCCTTCTGCCTCTGCCAGGCCTCCTGGAGCAGCGGTGGCAGCTGGGCCTGGCCCAGGACCAGGGGAGGAAGGGGAAACAGCCAGTGGAGTGGGGGAGGGGGATGAACCAAACCTTGGAGCTCACTGGCAGGGCTCCCCTGCTCCCTGGGGATGCACTGTGCGCAGCCCACCAGGTGCCAGTCATGCAGGCACTGCACCCAGCAGAGCGGCCCAAACTGTAGCCCCACCCACTGGGCCCACTCTGCCAGCAGCCAGGACCAGGGTACATGTAGGCTTTTGTGGTCGAGACCTTTGGACTGGATCTCCATCTCTTAATTCCATGCCTCTTACCCAGCCACTCCTCACTGAACCTCATGCAGTGGGTACCATTGTCATCCCCATTTTATAGACGCTGAGGCCCAGAGAGAATGACATGAGCTAGAGCCTGAAACTTGCTGGGTACAGGGTCTGCCTCCCACCCCCCCCACCCCCACTGTAAAGACTGGCTCCTTGAGAAGTGTCCTCATGCACTACTGGTGAGAGGAGCCTTCATCACCCCACACTAGTGAACTGGAAACAGAGGCTCAGCCTGGGTGGAGACTGCGGCAAGGTCGCACAGTCAGGCAGCGAGGACCCTTCAGCTGCCCCCAACTAGGCCCCCAGAGATGGGAGTGCCAGGAGGCCCAAGGGAGGAAGCCCCTTCCTCAGGGTCAGGAAGGCAGAAGAGAAGGGGGAGGGCGGTGATCCGAGGTTGTGGTCACCTGAGCTGGTGCGACCAGGCCCAGCCTGCTAAGGAAGATAACCCTGGCTGGCAGGTGTCCCTGGAGGGTGGCAGCAGCCACAGACAGACCCAGCTTCATCTCATCATATCTGTGCCTGGTACTCTGGAGGCCAGATCTGGAAGTTCAGGTGCAGAGATCCGGTGCTCACCAGGAGCCTCAGGCCCCTGAGCCTCCTAGGTCGAGTATCTCCCACCCAAGATGTGACTCCCTTGGCCATCAAACCAAAATTAGCTGAGAACTTCTACAAGCTCCTTCCCTATATTAGAGCCAGGCAACCACATCAGCATGTGAGGGCTCTGAGAAGTCCTGCAGGACAGAATCCTTTTCGATTTTGCTTAATCCAGCCTTTCCTAAAGCATATTTAGCTACAGACTCTACTTTTTCTATGAAGTATATATTAGCATCTAGGGCAGATTGAACAGGGCCACAGAGTCTTTGCACTGCCATCATGGGGTGGGGGGTAGGGGAGGGGACTCCCTTCTCTCTGGCTGGGCCACGTGGCCAGTAGGGCCTGGAGGAAGTGATGCAGGAGCAGTTCCTTAACTGGTCTGGCAGCTTCACTCTGGCAGCTTCACCTCTGGCTTCTCGGAACCTTGAGCTTTGATATAAGGAATCAGCCTTGGCTGCTGGAAAGGGCAGAGGAAACCCCAAGATGAGGCTGCCTTGGGCACCCGGCCCAGTGGAGCCTTCAGATGACCCCATCTGACTGCAGCCACAGGACAGACCCCAAGTCAGGACCTCCCAGCTGAGCCCTGTCAACCCCAGCATTACACGAGAGACTAACTATTGTGACACAAGCCACTGCGTTGGAGGCGGATTGTCACACAGCAGCAGCAAACTGGAACAGTGTCCTGCAGGACCCCCCGGGGGGACAGGAGGTGCCCACCCCATCCTCACTGCCCACCACCCCACGCTAGCCCTTCAGGCCCAACAGCATTGTGGCACTCCCCTGCTTCACCCTCCCCCCATACAGGGCATGCCCTCCACCTGGAGTGTCCTCAACCACCTTTTCCACTCAGGAAGATCCTTCTAGACTCAGCTTCTAAGAGGCCTCCACTACGAGGACTTTTCTAATAGCCCCCAAGGTGGCTGCATTGTCCAAGCCTGGGATCTGCCTGGGCTCACACTTGCCAGCTGGATGAACTTGGATGGATACCTGCCTCTATGGGCCCCAGCTTCTCACATGCGAAATGGGGACAGTATTGTTAACAAGTGCATGAGGCTGTTGCACAGACAAACAGGAACGGGGTAGAGCAGACAGTGCATGCTGAATAAACTGGCTGTCATTATTATCTGCCCCATGCCTCCAGCAGAGTGGGTCCCCCTTTGCCCTGCAGCTCACTGCCTGCTGCACCCAAGCACAGCCTTGTGAAGTTACTGCTGCCCAAGAGAGGTTTGGTGGAGGATGAAAGACTCAGAATCCTCGACTAATTCTACTTGGAAGGATCCTCAGAAAATAGGGAACACAGCCCCCTTATTTTGACCAAAGGCCAGAGAGCTAGAGGGCCTTGCCCGAGGTCACACAACTCACTGTGGAACTAGATCCCAGGCTTCAGCTCCCTACCCTGTGCCTTGTCTGCAACCCCAGAAGGCCCAGAGGAAACCCCAAACCAACATTAGAGAAAAGGCGGTGGGATGTATTTGAATGGCTCAGGCTGCAAGTGACCAGCATGGAGGGTCAGCACCACTGGCAGGTGCTGCTGAGCTCACCCATTGTACAGATGGGAGACCTGAGGTTGGTGAGGTGCATGGGGCCTGGGCCCCAGAGACTGCTCAAAGCCCAGCCGTTCCTCCTGGTAGCTAGAGAATCTTGGGTGGTTTACATCTCCCAGCCCCACTGTCTTCATCTGCAAAATAGGAGTGAGAACACTTCCACCAGGGACAAGCTCAAGCATGGAGAACCCTGGACCACAATGTGCACGTAGACCCACTCCCCTCCTTCAACACCTGACAACCACTCACCAGCATACTTCCACCCGTCCTTTTGGTCAGTTCCTAGGTGGGCCCGGGTTCTAAATACACTTGGGGGGTCCTGTGGGGTTCTGAGGCTGTGGGGTTCTGGAAAAATTCTTCCTGCAGAATAGCTGGTGTGGGTAGGCCAGACCTTGGACTAGGGGTTTGCAGGCCTCAGATGCACAATCTGGTCCATGTGGGAATGTTGGGGGAGACAGGATGAATTTCTGTGTTTGTTGCACAGAATGGTGTGTGTGTGTGGGGGAGTGCACTTGCCCAGGATGGGGGGCTGGGTACGGGGAGGGGTGGCCCTGCAGCTGTACTCAGCACCGTGAGAGCTCTGCAGGCCAGGCCTGTCCTTGCCACTGGAGCAACCCCAGGACCCTGATTTGGAAGGATTAGAGCTGCCAGCTTCAAACAGAGCTGCAGCCCCAGCCATGGGGCTTAAAGGGGCCGCTGCAATGATAAAGAACCACCTTCGTGGTGACTTACCTGACCTTCCTGGGAGAATGTTCCACCAGCCCTTTCACCATCTTCCAGTACAACCACCAGCCAGCTTCAGGAGGGAGGCACTGGGCAAGGAGGAGCTGATGCCTGTAAGAGGGCTGTGCTCCAACAAACCAACCAGAGTTCGCATATTAAATAACACACTTGGTTTTAAGTTGCAGGGAGTGGGAGTGTGTGTCAAGAGACCCTTCCAGCTGGTGACCCTGAGGACGCTGCCTGAGGATTCCTCCATTATTAACGAACATGCTTCCCTCTCCCCAGCTCTCTGGAGCTTACATGTCAGGCTCAGAAATAGCTTAAGGGGAGGGCCTGGCATCCAACTTTAGGTCTAGGCAACTGTGCCATCCAGCTGGCTTCTCTGGGACTCAGTTTCCCCACACCTGGAGGAGAGGAGACACAAAGGGAGCAGGTGATACAACACAAACCCAGGACTGTTTCTGGGGGTCAGGTGCTGTCAAGGGCGGGGTCATCTCTAGTCCAGGTTCCGGCTCACAGAAAGCATGCCCGAGCAAGGAAATTCTGTTGAGCTTGTTAAATGGCCAGTGACCCTCCCAGGTCCGTCGGTGACCTCCAGGGGCTTCCAGTCTCAGGGCCTCCATTTTCCATCTGTGAATTAAAGGGGCGGAGGGCGAGTGATGCAGGCAGGGGCTGCCGTAACCCCAGGGCGCACCCGGGAGACCCCAGCCTGGGAGGTGTGCAGGGACCTACTCCCTTAGGGACACAGGGTTGGGGGGGGGGAGGAGAACTCCATCTCATTCCACACCCCCAGCTCCTAACTCCTGCTCTGTGGACCTGACTGCTCCACCAATTGATTAATCGATTGGTTAGCGGATTGACCGAGTCCCCGCCGCGGAACCGCCTCCAGGCGGGCCTCCCAGGAAGCCCCCTTCTGCCCCCGTAGCCCCGCCACCAGTCTCCGAAACCCCCTCTCAGGTGCGCTTAGCAGCGGGCAGGGGGCGTGTCCGGGGCGTGTCCGGGGGCGTGGCTCCCTCTGTGCCCCGCCCCCGGGGTCGGCGCGTTAATCCGCCGCGGCTCAGCCAATCAGCCGCCGGTTGCCGGGGCAACGACCTCTCCCATCGGAGCCTTCAAAGTGTTCCCCCTCCCTCCGCGAGGGCTCCACGCGAGCCCGCGGCCTTCGACCCCGGGAGGGGCGGGCGGGGGCTGGGCTCCCTCGGCGGGAGAGACCCCCCACGGGCGGAGACCCGGAGAGAGACACAGAGACTGGCAGGGCTGGAGACGCGCGCAAGCCGGGGGAGACTTGGGTCGCGGACCCAGGTGGAGAAAATAGAGACGCGGCCGCGAAGGCGCGCCCCCGCCCCCACCCCAGTCTCCGAGGCCGAGAGGGCGAGCCCGGGAGAGACAGTCCCAGCCAGGGACAGAGACAGCTGGAGAGATCGTGGGAGAGACCGAGACAGCGCAGGCAGGGGGGAGGTGGAGGCCGCCCCCCGCAAAGCAGAGACCAGGGCCAGCAAGGGGGAGAGCGTCGGGAGGGGGCGAACTTGTGAAAATAAATATTTATAAATTGAGAGTTTCTAAATTCTTTTTGCATTTCTGTAGTAAATTATTCATCTGTGTATCTCCCTCCCTCCTCCTATCTGCTTGGGGAGCTGCCAAGGGGGGTGTTCCTTCCTATGCTCTCCCTCCGCCGCCCCCTCCCTCCCTGCTCGTTCTCCTCCCCCTCCCCGTCCTCTCCTTCCTGCCCCTTTCTGCCCTCCTACTCCCTCTTCGTCCCACTCCTCGTCCTATATCCCCTCTCCCCACCTCCGTCTCCTCCCCCCTCCTCCCCTCTCCGTGTCCTGCCCCTTCTGCGCTCTCCTCCTCCTCGGTCCCTCTCCTCCCCCCTCTTCTCCCCCCTGCTTCCCGTCTCCCCCCTCCCTTTCCTGCTCCGGCTGGAGCTGGGCCCCGGAGGCTGGCGAGGAGGGGCCGCCGCCCGGAGGTGACTGGCTGCCACGCTCTGGCGTTTCGTCCCTGCCTTAAATAAGAATAATCGTCTAAGTCAGCGGGGCTGGGATTAAAAAAACACTCGTCACTGGCAGTCTGGCACCCCCAACCGGGATCTCGGAAATCTTCCTCCAGAGGACTGGGGACACTGGAGTTGGGGTGGGGGGATGTGGGAGCTGGGCTGAGAGGGTCCGCAGTCCCAGGAGGGCCCCAGGCTGGAGCCAGAGGCCACACGCTGCCCCCAGAACCTCGAGAACCTCGGCTGGCCGGCCTCGCTTTACTCCTCTGTAATATGGGCCTGGGGACTGACTTCCTATTCTCAAGAGCCAAAACCACTCTCAAGTCTGTTGGGGAGTCTGAAAGCTTTCAAGGCCCTTCTGAGAATCTCCACAGCTTATGAGGCACACAGGATGAGTAAAGGTATAAGGCCAGTTCCTAAAAATCAGGCAAAAGGGCAGGGGAGGGAGGGAGGGTCAGGGCCCAAGTCCTAGTGTGCTGCACCCAGCTCCTGGTCTGTGAACTGGGCCAGTGATGCCCCCTCCCCTCAACCAAGGAGGAGAGGAGCCTGGGCTCCACAGGGGTACTAACTGCTGCATGCTGTGCATAGGTCGGTGTCTGGGCAGCTCTTTTCCCCCCGCTCCACATCTCCCATCCCCACTACCCCTGCCTCCACCCCAGGCAGCCTCCAGGTTGCCCAGAATAAAGTGCAGCAGAGAGAGGAGGCAGGAACTTCTCCCGGGTCAGGGAGTGGTCAGCACCAAAGAGCTCCCCTGCCCCTGTGACCAGCCCAGAAGCCTCAGGCAAGCCTTTGCCAAGGATCTGCATCCTTTCTCCCCTGAGATGCTGTAGGTAGAAGGCAGCCTCCCCTCAACTGGCCTTCCCTTCTGGGCACATAGGCCTGGGCATTGGGGCCTGAGTTCTGCCCCTGCTATCTGACCTCAGCCCAGCCCAGTCCTCTGGGGTGAGGGTTCCAGATTCCTTTCAGCCCTCATTTGGGTCTGGCTTTGGCAGAGCAGAGGGGTGTCCTCACCCAGCTGCCTGTGCTTCCCACAGGAACATTCTGTCACCATGTTGGTGCTGCCTGGAGGGAAGGGGTGCCCAGCCTGCCCCAGCCCAGTGACCTCAGGCCCTCTAGGATCCTCTGAAACACCCATCTCTCATCCGAAGACTTCCCTGCCTTCTGTGGTCTTTTTGCAGAAGCACAGTGAGAAACGCTTCGGGGGAAAAAGACCCTCTGCTGGGTACCTGTCTGCCACTCTACTTCTGTGGCCAGTCACACCTCTGTTGGCCTAAAGCAGCGATTTTCAAGCCATTCAAGCCATTGGCCTAAAGCAGCGATTTTCAAGCTCTAGGGTGTTACTGGGAATGGGGGTGATGAGGGCCTCCCTGATTCATTTAGGAGTGATCACCTGGGTGAGATTTATTTTGAGAAGGAATAAAGAACAAGATTGAGACTGGAAAGTGGGTATAAAAAACCAGTTTGAAACCCACTGTTTTAAAATAATTAGGAGCCAGGAACTCCTAATTAAATTAAAATAATTGGGACAGGGAGTTGGGGCTTCCTGAAGTCCCCCCACTTGTGTAACTCAGTGCTCCCCCATCCACCACCCCAGGAAAAAGCAGACAAAACCCGAACTACAGCTTCAATGTCGGGAGGCCTGTCTGAGGATTTGCAGGGCCCAGAAAGTTGTCAAAGTCCTTGTGTTCAGACCCGACTATGGGCCCACCTAAGTGGATGAGAAACTGGAGCTCAAAGTTGCGCAGCCAGTACGGGTTCCTCTGTCTGACTCCAAGACCCGTGCTCCTGATGCTGACCACCCTCCCCTAAAGAGGTAGCAGAGTCACCCCTGCGTGCCATTGGCTCTTGCCCTTGTCCTGCTCATGGTCATTGTCAAGCTGTGCCCTAGGGTTTCTTTGGTCCCCAGGAAGGACTCACAGGTGCTAATGAGGCAACCATGGCCCTGGGCAGAGTACCCCTGAGTAGGCACTGCTGTGTCCCCCACATACCCAGCCCTCAGCCCAGGGGCGCCTGCCATCTCCACTGGGGATGACAGCCACATCTGCCACTCCCGGATAGACATTGTTCCCCAAATTCCAGAGCCCTCGTGCCTCTAAGAGGCCCCAATGCATGGCTGGCTACTTAGGTCCCCATGCACCTCTTTTCCTTAATCTCTCTCCCTGTCACATCTGCATTGTACTGGGTTCTAGGAACACCACCACTGTGCTGCCCAAGTCATGGCTCCTCCCAGAGAAATAAGGCCAGGCCCTGATCCTGAGCTGTGGACCCTTCTTCCCTAGAGTGAAGGTCCTCCCAAGAGGGAGGCGTGGCCGAAACAGCCTGGGGGTGACCTCCCTCTACCTTGCCAGAGAGACCCTGACATGGCAGGCCACCCAGGAGGAGCCAAAGAACTGGACCCTGCCAGTCCCTGAGGAAGTGAAGATGAATTTCAGAAACTTCCCGAAAGAGAGCTCTTGGGAGACATGAGTGTCTTTGAGAGGAGCCGATAAAGAAAGGATCCGGGAGGTCTCCAGCTTGGAGGTGAGATCTTGGATCCAAGAGAACTCAGCCCAGACTGGAACCTCGGCTCAAATGCTACTTTCTGGGCAGCTGCAGGCAAGTGCTCAACCTCTCTAGAACTCAGTGTTCACTATCTGTAAAATGGGCACAGCAGAACACTAGTGTTAGAACTGGGATCGGAGAGTCAAGATGGGAAGGGCATCCCCTCTTCCTGCTCCCTTTCCTCTGTGGCCCATCTGGAAACTGGCCCCACAACCCCACCCCAGGACAGAGAACTCACCCTGTCCCTGGAACTCACCAGGCTCCGTTAGCAACTATTCTTAAAAGCTCTTCCTGACCCTGGAAGCAGCACCTGCTGCCAGAGAGCTGTCAGATTGTTCAATGCACCTGCCCTTTGACCTAGCGATTCTATTTTTAGAATTTATACCACAGAAACACTCACACGGGTGACAAGGGAAAATGCACAGGAAATCCATTGCATCACTGTTGATAATAGCAGAACTTCAGAAACCATCTAGACACCCATCCCGGGAGCCTGATTATATAAATGTGAAGGCGCTGCCTGATGGAAGAGCAAGAGGCCATGACAAATACTCACCTGATTCCTCAAGGAGTGAAAAATAACAATAAGCCTTCATTTGTATTTCAAAAGGGTCACCTGCACACACACCCTGCTTGCAAGCTCACAGAATCCACAGGGAAAGGGTGGCTCTGACCCAGGAAGGGGTGGGGGGGTCGGATGGGAGGAGGAATCATCCCAGCTTTAAACCCTTTGCTCTTTGACTCTGTTTACTGTGAGTGTGCTCTCCACTGGCCTTCATCCCTCGAGGATGCTGAGTAGCAACTTCTGATACTCACCCACAGCCAGTTCTCTCTTTCTTGGGACCTCCCACCCTTGCGTCGGGTAAGGCCACGAGACCCATGCTGATCAGTAAATTGAGGGAGGAAGTGATAGGATGTGGTTTTCCCTGCCTCAGTGACCGGTAGATGGAGGTACCACAAAACAGAGGCAGCCTTGATCCCTGGGCGCTTTCGCCTGGAGGGCAATTGCCCTGGAGAACGACTTGGACTCGGAGCAGAACTTGCTGTGTGCAAAACAAACTGCTGTTGTGTTGAGACACTTTGTTGTGGCGCTCGTTTGTTACTGCAGCATAACCTAGCCTGGCTAACCCTTACAGATTGGGAAAGCCATGTTCTGGTTCAAGGGATGCCAACAGACCTTAGGCGAGTCCCTTGACTCCTCCAGGCCTCAGTTTTTCCCTGTGCAGAGTGGGGCAAGGGGTTGTTATCTCCACTGATCGGGGCCTGTGCTGCTCACACTCCCAAACTACAAAGGCCTGAGAAGTATACGCCTACACTGAGGGCTGCTGGATGCTGAGCGCTCAAGGAACACCGGCCACTGAGTGGACCATCTCGGGGACCATCTCGGGGACATCATGCCATACCATGGGATCCTCTGGGGCCCCAGGAAGGAGGCAACGTCATGATCCCCAAGGCCCCATGAGGAAAAAGGAAGCTCAGAGAAGTGAAGTCACTTGCCCAGGCACACCAACATCTGTGACTCTTAACTGCTCTAATGATAACTCCTATCTGGTATTTTAATTTATTTCTTATAAATGCAACTGAAAAGAAAGTCCACCAGTGGCAACTTGAAAGAACTTAGAATAAGGATTTTTTTTTTAAGATTCTATTTATTTGAGAGAGAGAGAGAGCACACCAGTGGGAGGGGCAGGGGGAGAGGAAGGGAGAGAATCTTGAGCAGACTCCATGCTAAGTTCAGAGCCAAATGCGGGGCTGGATCCCATGACTCTGAGATCATGACCTGAGCCAAAACCAGATGCTTAACCAACTGAGCCACCCAAGCTGCCCCTGGAAATTTTAAAAAATTTATCATCGTAACCACTTAAAAAAATATTTTATTTATTTATTCATTAGATACACACACACACACAGAGACAGAGACATAGGCAGAGGGAGAAGCAGGCTCCCTGTGGGGAGCCCGATGTGGGACTCGATCCCCGGTCCCCGAGATCACGACCTGAGCCAAAGACAGATGCTCAACCACTGAGCCACCCAGGTGCCCCCATCTTTTAAGCGTGCAGTTCAGTAGCAGTAAGTACGCTCCCAAGCTTGTGCAGCCGTCACCCCATCAATCTCCAGAACTCTCGTTATCTTGCTCAAATCTTCCCTATGAAACACTTGCTCCCCATCCCCCCCAGCCCTGGCCCCCACCATTCTATTTCTGACCCTGTGACCTTGCCCCTTCTAGGGACCTAATACAGGTGGAATCATGCTGTATTTGTCCTGTGTCTGGCTTATTTCACTTAGCGCAACGTCCCCAAGGTCCATCCACACTGAAGCACGTGCCAGAACTGCCTTCCTTTTTAAGGCTGAATGGTATTCCATCGCAGGTCCAGACCACATTCTGTTGATCCACAGGCCTGTGGACAGACACTTCCGTCGTTCCTACCTTTTGGCTATGGTGAATGATGCCGCGGCGAACACGGGTGTACATATATCTGCTTGAGCCCCCTGCTTTCAGTTCTTTTGGGTATATGCCCAGAAGTGGAATTGCTGGATCATATGGTAATTCTATTTTTAATTTTTTTGAAGAAACGCCATACTGTTTTCCACCGTGGCCGCCCCATTTCCCATTCCCACCATTGGGGCACGAGGTTCAATTTCTCCACATCCTCACCAACACTGGTGATCTTCTGTGAAGTATTAACTCATGTGCTTTTCATTTTCATTTCTCTGATGATCACTCGGGGAATAAGAATCTTTAAAATGCAAAAAAAAAAAAAAAAAAGAGTTTTTAAAATGCCGCTGGTGAGTCTATAATGGTGTAATCATCAGGTCCTGCTTCCATGGGAGGGAGCCAGGGTCTGGGGTGCTGCCCCCTTCCTGGGGATGCTTCACCCACATCTCCAAGTCCTTAGCTCCCCACCAGGTGAGCGAGGCTCTGCGTGACCTGCACCCCCGTGAACGGCCTAGAGTGGAGGCCCTGCCCTCCTTGGGTCCTGACTTCTCCAGAACCACTGTCTCTAATGTTGCAATCTCTACCCCCCCTCCTTGTCCAACCTCCACCCTGCCCCTGCCCCACTAGGCCTGACAGGAACTGAGCTGGGCCTTTCCAGTGCTGGCTGACTCTGTTACCTAGAGTGTCTGCCCTGGCCTGGGACACGGAGCAGAGCAGAGTCAACACCACACGGCGAGGCATGGGGCAGGGAGGGGGCGGGGCGGGTGTCATCGGCAGGTCTCTGGGTCTCTCATTTCCAGATGGGGGCACCTATAGGTGTGGGGAAAGAGCAGGGCCTCTGGAGCCAGATGGACTCAGGCTGAGTTCCATCTCTACCATTCCCCGGCTGTGTGACCTTGGATAAATCACTTCCCTCTTCCCCTCCTGCCCTCATTTTTTCACCTGGAGAATGGCTGAGATGGTGCTTGGCACATTCAAGCACTCCCTCAAGACTTTCTAGAATTACCAGCATCAGCCTCATTATCACAATATCCACACGACTAGTCAGCTCACGTCTGTGTCAGACAGTCCATGGCTCCCTACTGCTGGCAGAAGAAAGTCTACCACGCTCATAGACTGGTGGATGCTGCCTGACTGGCCCCTGCCAACATCTCCAACATCCTCTTCCTGTCACTCAACACATTCAAGTCACCAGGACCACCCTCCTTTCACTCAGACACCCAGCACTCCTTTCTACCACAGGCCCTTTGCATATGCTCTTCTTCCTGCCTGAAATATGCTTTCCCCACCCCACTCTACTCCCATCCCTCCAACAATTAATGCTAAAAGGCCCTGTCTCACCTCAGATATTACTTCTTCAGAGAAGTCTTCCTGGACACTCCCACACCCATCCACTTGGGAACCTTGCCCCTCCCCCCATAGCACTTCCCATATGCACTCACAGTACTGAATTGTGCGATTACTTGAGGAATGTCAGCCACCCCACATGAGCTCCACAAGGCCAGGATCATGCCTGTTTTGCTCCTCGCTATAGTGCAAGCGCTGAGGACAGGTTGATCCAGGTACCCCCAAAATATCCATCAAATTGAATTATCAACTTCCAGAATCTCCCTGATTTTGGAAACTCGGATTTGTTTCAACAAAGACAATCCATTACCCACATAGCTAAATGAGCTTTAACTTTCATACCTTTGATGAGACAAATCTGAGAAAACCCTCAGCTAGATCCTGTGTCCTAATTTCTCTGCTCAGAAAAATATGGTCACTGAACTCAGAGCAGCTGTTCACAATTCCTGCTGTGCCTCCTCACCATCCAGCCTCCTGTCCCCCTTGCTCAGAACGCACAGGAGGCTCCAGGTTGCTCCACGCGGGTCACCCCTTGCTTGGGGATAAACGCCAACTATGAGTAATGGGGGGTTTGCAGAGGGAGATGCAGATGCATTTTTGGCCCCATCAGCAAGATCAGCAAGAGCCATGGTGGCCCCTTGCCTGGGGTTAGGGCCTGACTCAGCTGATGCCCACATGGTAGCCCCCCAACCAGCTGGGGAGTAAGGATGTGGACCCTAAGGGGGCCACGGGGCAGGAGGCTTCGTGTTGCCAAAATCCATGTGTTTACCAACTGGTCCATCCTCACGCTCATCTATTTCAATAGCTGTGGTGCAGCTACTATCCTGTGCTGGGCGCTTTGTGGGAGGACCTCAGTGCAGACCCGGTCCTGCCCTCCTCTAGCAGGAGAAGGACCTCAAGGACCTTGAAAAGTGATTACACAAACACAGGAATTATTTCTAAGGGCGTCCAGGGCTCCACCCCTTTCTCCAAGCTTGCTACCCCTGCTTCTCTGGGCTTAGGGCCTATGGGTGGTGGGGATCCTTTACAGGATGCTCCGGGAGGCCCCTGGGGGAGGCGGTATCCAGATGGGGAGAGTGTGGATATCCCTCCGAAATGTCCTCAATGGGGGCACTTGTGTGGCTCCGTGGTTGAGCGTCTGCCTTTGGCTCAGGGGGTGGTGATTCTGGGGCCCTGAGGTTGAGTTCCACATCGGTCTCCCACAGGGAGACTGCTTCTCCCTCTCCTAAGTCTCTGCCTCTCTCTGTGCGTCTATCATGAATAAATAAAATCTTTAATAAATAAAATAAAATAAAATAAAATAAAATAAAATAAAATAAAACAAAACAAAACATCCTCAATAAAAAACTTTCTTGACTCTGAGATGCGAACTAGTTATGGGTAACACCCACTGTGGGCACTAAGGGCTGATAGAGGTTGGAGCCAACTTGGGGAAGTGACACTCCACCCTGAGGAGGCCCGGAAGAAGGGTGGACTGTCCCAAGACACAGGTGAATTGAAGGACGACTTGGGATCTGGGGTCACTGCCCGGTTGGGCTCCATGGTGTGGCCTGGGGGTGTGGATTGTCCTGTGTGAATGGGACTGTCCCATTCACACGCACATGCACACTCCCACATGCGTATGCACATGCACATACCCGTAGAGGGCTTCTCTGGAGAGCCTGCACCCCATTTCTTGCCCAGAATTGCCAGGCTTACCCATCAGGCAGCAGACTCCACTCATCCCCCAGTGGTCAACGTCCTCAGCTAAGCTGGGGTGCCCCAGCCTTTCTGGACCCTCTGCCTTCTGGCTTCTTACAGCTGCCTGGCTGCCATTCTGCAGCTGGGGCCACGGAGGCTTCTTCTGGAAAGGGGAGCCAATTGGGGTGGGGATGGAGAGGCAAGAAGCTGCATTTCCTGAGAAGGGAGGCCTGAACCGCAGGGAGATGGAGACCCTCAGGGAAATTCGCACCCCAGCTGCTTACAGCCCGAAGACAAGAATTCTCAGCTGCTGTCACATGGACACACACACACATGCACACTGACACACATGGGCACGGACGCATACAGTCCTACCCTCCCACTAGCACACGCTGCCCTGCAGATACACACTGACACACTCATAATGACATGCCAACACAATGCTCCAGTGCTCACACACACACACACACACACACAAATGTAAAACTCTGTCTGCCGTCTGCTTCAGAACAGCCCTCTCCTGAGGCTACAGCCTCCTCTGCTCACCGTTCCCATGATCCTCTAGGCTGCCCCCCCAGCTGCCACATCGCCCCAAATCCTGAGAAATCAGGAAAGATTCTTTTAAAACTCACACCTCGGATTTTAGGCTTAAACAATATTTTGAAAACTTGGGGCTCAGCTCTCAGGCTCAATCAGAGGTGATCTTGTGTTCCCAGGCAGGTGGGGGCTGGTTGGAGGCTGGAGCCCCGGTTGAGCACCCCGGGCTACAGAGTGGGGGAGGGGCAGCGCCCATGGGTGGGGGAGCCCCACCAAACTCTGCTGGGCGAGAGACGGCTGAGGGCTGTGGGGTCAAGGACACGGGTCTGGGAGTCCCAATCTCCCCTTCTCACCGCATTCATGCTGCAATCCTTCCCAAGGGGCGTCTCTCTGGAGAGACTCAGTTTCCCTATCTGCACAGTGGGTGCGACCTACCCCATGGGGCCAGTGTGAGGCTTAAATGACATCACACCTGTGAAGTGATAAGCCCTGGAAGCCCCAGAAAAGAAAGTGAGGGTGGGATGGGCAAACCTCGTGCCAGTGACACCCCCTCCTTTCTCCCGCCTCCGGTGGAAACCAGCCTGAAAATAACCAGCTTTTTCCTTTTCACTGCGGCTGAAGCAGCGCTTCCCGTAGGACTGTGCTTATCAGAAGCAAAGCCGCTCTCTCTGCCAGAAGGTGACTGTGGGGGCTCCGGCTCCCCCTCCAGCCTCCAGCCCGACTCCCACGGAGGAAACGCTGAATTTCCTCCCGCGTTCAGGCCTCTACCCACCGGCCCCCAGCCCCCCAAACAATTTTGCATATATTTAAATCTCCTCTGCTGTTGCCAGTCTGAGCCGCAACCCCCCCACCAGCCCCCGAAAAAGAGAGAGAGGAATTACAAAGCCCATCATTTGTCTCCGTCCCCGCACCCCATCTATCAGGGCCCGAGCCCGTCGCCTGCGAGGAGGCGCGCGCCCGGACGGCCGCTTTAATGGGGCGCCGCGTGTGACTGTGCGGCCGCGGCGGGCGCAGCCGGCCGGCATTTGCATACATATTAAACGGAGCAGTAAAAAATGCAGACATGCAAACCATTTGGACGGGCTCCTCGGCGCAGAGCCTGCCAGGAAATCAATCTTCTGGTTTCTTAAAGGAAACCTGCTCGGGAGGAGGTGGTGAAGCGGCGCAGCCTGCAGGCCCTGGGAGGGGGCGGCCGTCATCTGTCCATCTGTCCGCCGCAGCCCAGCCGGCCGTGGGGGTCCTTGCCGGCCGCGGCCTCGGTGGCCCTCGGACAGGGAGCAGGGAGGGACGCCGAGCCACCGTCCGTCCACCCTGGGTGTGGGCCCTGGGGCCTGGCTGGGCTGGCCGTGTGCCCTAGAGCAAGAGGCTTGGCCCCTCTGAGCTCCCCTCGCCCGGTGGCAGTGATCCTTTCTCTGGCTGCGCTCCCCACCCCCAGGGGATGGTGAAGATTCTTCCCTCACTTTGTGACTCTGGGACTTAAAGGATTCAGCGGAGGTGGCCCAGCCCCTCTCTGCAGAGCCAGGATCCCAAGCCAGGTGTGAAGGAGACTGGCCAAGAGCAGAGGCTCTGGAGGCAGGTGGCCTGAATTCAAAGTCAGGCTCCACTCTTTCCAAGCTGTTTGACCCTGGGCAAGTGTGCTAACCTCTCTGTTTCCTGGGGGGGGGGGGGGGGGGATGAGGCTCAATCCACCTCCCTCTTAGGTGTGTTGTTGGATTAAAGTAGGTCAGCCATTGCCTGGCATGAAGTAAGGAAATCCATAAATGATGGTAGAGCAGAGTGGAGGAGGGTTCTTGGTGTTACTGGTATGGTTTTTCCAGGTTAAAATCCCTCTCTGTGTCTGCATGGCCTGGTGAGTCATTCCTCCCTCCAGTCTTCTTACCTATAAACACGGTGTTTGAGTCTCATACGAATGTCTCACTAACATGGATCACCTACTCCACCCTGGGTCCCAGTACCTCCACTGCTGTTTCCACCAGATGCAGCCAAGGAAGCCCCTCAGAGGGCTGCTGAGCCCATCATCCTCTGGCAGCTTAGCAAAGCCCAGGGCCTGAGTGCTGGGGGATACCCTGTGCAAGCCCCGAATGGATTGAACATCTGTGGGACCAAGAAAGGCAAATGGCCCAGAACCTTAGCACAAACAGGCTGCTGCTGCCTGTGCCACCTGCCCTCTCAACTTCATTCCACTTTACAGGTAAGGAAACTGAGGCTCAGCAAGAGGTGCCAAGGCCGGGCTGTGGTGGTCTGACTGACTATAGGCTGCCTCCCCAGACGTCACTGGTAAATGCTGTCGGTGGACTGAGCTCATTCTGGGGTCCTAGGGATGCTGCGCCTGCCAAAAAGGTGTGTGCTGGTGAAGAAAGAAATCTGTCTTGTGCCTGGGCGGTACCCCTAACGGTCCTTCCTTGACGAAGTGGGAGTGAAGAAGGAAAGGTTTGCCTTCCCTTGGTTCTCACGCCTGGAGGTGAGGAATGGAGGTGACCAGCATCCCCAGGACAGGCTAAGCAGTGGGCAATGCTAGGGAGCTGATGGGGGTGGGGGAGTGTGCCCAGGCTAGGGAAAGCCACCTTCCTGTCTGAGCCCTGAGGACTGGAGTGAAGAGCCAGGCCAGGGCTTGGGTTGCAGGGGGGGGTGGGGGGGGCACGGGTGTTTGCCTCCAGTGGAGAGCGCTTCCCATCTAAGCCCCTGGTGACCTCCACGCATGTGGAGCTGTAGCCTGGTGCCATGGGAACAGAAAAGACTGAATCCAGGGTGTGGTCCAGTTCAGGGGTGCCTCCCTGTGTGACCCTGGGCAAAGGCCCTGCTCTCTCTGGGCCAAGGTGGCTGAGCCATCTGTATTCCTTCTCTGTCTCCCCTGGGAAACCCCTCCCTCTTGCCCCCCGCCCCCCCCCCCGCCCGCCCCCAGGCTCCAAAGCTCTCTGGGCCTCCATCTCTCCATCCCTCCACCTCCCTCCGCCTGCTCTCAAGTACAACCCCCCCCACCACCACCACCTACTGCCGGGCAGGCGGGTAAAGGCGGGAGGGGCAGGAGTTACAGGAACCGGCTGGGCCCAGGCGATTGCTCAACTGGGGAGCCTGGCCCTGCCGGCCTCCACAGGCCTCCACTTCCACCAGCCCGCCCTCCCTCCCAGCTCTGCATTGCAAACATTCCTCGCCAACCTCGGTCGCTGCAGCCCCGGAAGAGGGAACTGCCGCAGACACAGCATGAGGCCGCCAGAAACGCTTAACCCCTTCTGTCCTTCCAGGGAGAGGCTGGGGGGGGGGCAGGTGGGTGGATCTGGGTGGCTGCTGGGGTGTCCAGGCTCTGAGTGACCTGGTCAGGTGAATGGCCGGCCACCCTGGCTTGCCCCGGGTTACTAACCTTAATCAACAGGCTCTCTCCGGCCCTGGATTCACTCAGCAGCCATTTCCAGAGCTCTCCTTGGGTGCCAGACCTGGGGGATCAGACATGGAGGTCCTCATGGTCTAGTGTGTGCGGGGTGGGGGGTGGTGGTGGAGAGAGGTTGTCAGATAAAGAGGAGTTTTTTTAGATCATCACAATGATGAGTGCTACAAAAGAGAAGTACAGGGTGAGCCTGCGTGTGAACTAAAGTGGCTCAACTAGGCAGGGAGGGCTTCCTGGAGGAAGTGACATTTCATGAACCATGAGAAGAAGAGAGGGAGGGTTCTAGGCAGAGAATGCAGCAAGCAGGAAGCTCTAGAGAGAAGGAGGGAGAGGTCAGTGTGTTCCAGTCCCTATGTCTGAAGGAGAGCGGGCAGGGGGTGGAGAGCCCTCAGATGGGAGGCTTTGGCCTGTGCCAGGCTCCAGAAGGCCTTGGGGCCACTCCCAGGTGTAGACTGTCTTCTGTGGGTGGTGAGGAGCCACAGGTGGGTTCTACGTGGGGAATGACAGTCAAATCCAACTCTAGGCACCGTGATTCCTGTGAAAAACGGAACCTTAACAGAAAGGGGGAGCTAGCATGTTTTCAAGTACAGACCAAATACACTCTAAGGCCAGAACACCTGAACCACGCCAAAGTGCCACCAACAGGAGACATTTCAAATGGCAGCCTGGCAGCCGGGCCTGGCACTGGCTTCTCTTGGGGCCTGGGTGGCCACTCCGAGGCTTGCTGTCCCCAGCCCAGCTAGAGGCAGCAGGCTCGGGTTGGTTCCTCCTACCAGGATGGTACATGGGCCCTTCCACACTCCTGACAACCACTCTGCAGACAGCTGGAGCTCAATAAATGCAGCAGCTAGAGAGCTGAAGTTAACAGGCTGAGGGATCATCCAGGTCCTCAGCCTCCTCACTTCACAGGTGAAGGAACAGACCTAGAGGCAGGAGTGGCAGAGCTGGGCTGGCCGTTGTGGGTATGCCCCGGCACAGGGGCGGAGGGGCATGCATGGCCACAGCACGCGTCCAGGGAGGAGACCAGCCTGCCTGTGACCTTGGCATCCACAGAAGCGACCCTCCAACCCAGAAAACCAAGAACCATTTGGAAATGGGCAGTAACTAAACCTGGCTCATGGAGGAGTCTACTCCTCTGTTCCCTTAGAGCTCGAGGGAATGAGCCAGAAGACAAAGTAAGCTGGTAGGAAACTTCTAGGCCGTATTGATTTCACTGTGGACATGTTTTCTTTTCTTCTTCTTCTTCTTTTTTTAATGAAGTATTACAGCATCGACATACCAAGAAGATAAAAATGGAGCTGCTCTGATTGGAGAGGAAGGGGGTATCCTTGGACTTACCCCATGCACACCCACACAGGCTGTGTCTTCCTGACGAGCCCCAGTCTCTTCAGAATGGACTGAGGATCAGCAGGTGAGTCCCTCCCCGGATTTTAGGGATGGGGAAACTGAGGCCCAGAGAGGCAACTCTTGCCCAGAGTCACACAGCCTCAAGGAACGGAGCCAGTGTGCCCCCAGGTCAGCCTGTCCCAAAGACCTGCCATTACTCGCTACCACTCAAACTCCCTCCATCAGCCCAGGCCTAGGCTGAGAGATCAGGAACCAGTGCCCACATTCCATTTTCTGAGAGTCCAGGACTGGTCTGTTTGTTGGGATAGCACAGTTAGCCAGAGCTCCCCAAGTGCTGCTCAGCAGGTTGAGACTTCTGGAAGGAGAACACACCCAGGATGCTCCCTCTATTAAAATCATGCCCCAACAGGACAGGAAGGGGCTGGGCACACTCCATGCCTACACTTGCCTCAAACAGAAGGAGTGGCTGAGTTCCAGCCCTCTGGGGTCACCCCTGCAGGAGGCCCAAACAACAGCTAATGTCTGTGTTGTGGCTCCGGGTCCACTCTTGGTCACAGAGCAAGGCTCCTTCCAGGCAGTGATGGTTCTATAAGGGTTTTTGTTTTGTTTTTTTAAGATGTTATTTATTTATTTGACAGAGAGAAAGCATAAGCAGGGGGAGCTGCAGAGAGAGAGAGGGAGAAGCAGGCTCCCCACTGAGCAGGGAGCCCGACTTGGAGATCCATCCCAGGACCCCAGGATCATGACCTGAGCCAAAGGCAGTTCTTTGAACCCTGCCACCAGCTTTGTCACAGTAAAGCATCCCAGAGCCCTTTTGCTGGGCCAGGGATCGTCTCTCTGAATCAACACAACCTGAGGGACTCGCCAGCATCACCCCATTTTGTAGATGGGAAACTGAGGACTATGAGGTCACTTGCCTGGGGTTGCACGGCTCATAGCAGAAGGGCAGGCCTAGGAAATCAATATTTTATTTTTTATTTTTTAAAATTTTATTTATTTATCCATGAGAGACACACAGGGAGAGAGAGGCAGAGACACAGGCAGATGGAGAAGCAGGCTCCATGCAGGGAGCCCGATATGAGACTCGATCCCAGAACTCCAGGATCACACCCTGGGCCGAAGGCAGGCGCTCAACCACTGAGCCACCCGGGGATCCCGGAAATCAATATTTTAAACTCATCTATTTATTATCAGTTTATCTTTGGCATTTCTCCAAAGCTTACTCTCTAATCTTCCCCACACACGGGTTCACCTGGGTCACTGATTTTGTCTCTGAACTTCCAGAAGGCAGAGATGCTTGGGTTGTCATAGCCCTCATCCCGAAATAATCTCATTTTGTGCACTTTTCAGAAAGGAGTGGCCTAACGTGGAGGTACTCGTGGAACGTCAGGGACAAGGATTGCACAGTGCCCTGATGCCCGAGAGGCGCCCGGCACATGGGGGTGGGGTGGGGTGGGGAGGTGGGGGCAGGGAGAGCTCTTGGCAAACGGGGCAGGATGAATACGGTTGCTGTGGTTGGCTGTGTTCTTTCTCCTCCCTTAGATCACAGGGCAGCAGGTTCACTTGTCAGAGTTGCTAACTGGCACCAGATGTTAAGACCCAACTGCATGAATGAGACCCGCTTCCTGGCCTTCTTGTGCTGAAGTGATGGCGACTGGCCAGTCAGCCTTCGAGATGGTCTCCAGATGGCTCCTTCCTCCTGTTCACATCTCTGTAGGCCCCTCCCACGGTGAATAGGGCTCCCTGTGTGACCAACAGGATGCTGTAGGAATGACCCAAGGTTAGGTCATAAAAGGCACCATGGCTTCAGTCTTGCTCCCTGGAGTCACTCCCCTGGGGGAAGCCAGCCTCCATGTTGTAAGGACACTCAAGCAATCCTACAGAGAAGACCCTGTGGTGAGGAACCGAGGTCTCTGCCTTGCCAGCCTTGCAAGTGCACCATCTAAGGAGCCCATGGTCCAGCCCCAGTCAAGCTGTCAGATGACGCAGCCCCCACAACACCTTAGCGGCAATCCCAAAAGAGACCACAAGCTGGAACCATCCAGCTAACCCACTTCTCAATTCCTTACCCACAGAAACTTGGAGAATAAATGCCAATGATTTTAAGCCACTAAGTTTGGGGTGATTTGTTACACAGCTATAGGTAACTAACACGGGAACAGAGAGACTTTTTATTATGAGGGTCTTTCACTAACTTGGTTCCTGAACTGTGCTCTGTGGAGTACTGATTCCAGAAGAGGCTATGGAAAAGCACAGTCTGTCTTGTGTGGGCAGACCGTGACTTGAGTCTCTCATGCCAGATTCCCAGTGCTCCTTGGCATGCCATCCAAGCACACCCCTCTGGGCAAGGACACCTAACTTTCTCCTAACCCTGCATTTCTCAGGAGTCTTTGCAGAGCTCTGACACCAGAGCTTCAGAGCACTCTTTGGGAAACACAGCCCAACTGTCATGGCAGCAAGCTCCTTGAGCACATTGAATTATTGTGCCCGGTACAAAAACAAAAACACCTCCAGCCTGATATTCAGAGGAGTGTGGCCTCCGGTATTCTTTTTGTTTTGTTTTGTTTTGTTTTAAGATTTTATTTTTTTATTCATGAGAGACACAGAGAGAGAGAGACAGAGACAGAGATATATGGCAGAAGGAGAAGCAGGCTCCCTGTGGGGAGCCCGATGCGGGACTCTATCCCAGGACCCTGGGATCATGACCTGAGCCAGAGGCAGATGTTCAGCCACTGAGCCACCAGGAGTCCCGGCCTCTGGCATTAGAGAGCCACAGTGGCTGGCCTGCCAGGGCAGACAGCCTGTCTGGGCTCCTTTTCCAGGGAAGGGGCTGATTTGCCCTGTATCCTGCCAGTCCCACCAGTCTCACACTCGGCGGTATTGGTCAGGGTCCCAGACCAGTGTCTGGCTGTGGACCTCAGACCATTAAGGGACCCCTGAGGACTCAGATTTTGGTTTCTACCTCTGCAGCTCCAGCTTTCCTGAGCTCTGTAGCCCCAGCACGTGGGCCATGCTGCGCCCGTGAACTCCCCACCCCTCTCGTTGGCGAGGGCCGAATCCTCAGTGCCAATGCCTCTGAGTTGAATATTTCTCAGTGGGCGTGCTACCATGGTCTTAAAACACGAACCACTGGAAAATAGCATTTGATATAGAAAAATTCATTTTACAGGCAACTTTTCTAAGAGCGAATCCACCCCCTTCAGCGAGAGAAGCTGTGCTGAGAAAACCCGCATTCTTTCAGGCCCCTGGGGCTGCGTGGGGGTGGGAACAGAGAGCTTTCTACATGCTAGGAGGCAGAGGGCTTTTCTTTTGTTGAAAACATAATTTTACCCTCATGTCACTTCATTTTTCCCCCGGCATGGACATTCAGGGGCTCTCAGGCCTTTCTGGAGCCTTCCAGTGGCCTGCCTTCCTCCTGGGGCCGGAGTGTGATCCCAGCAGTTGCCTCACCCCAGAGCCCCTGCTCAGGCCTGCTGCACCCAAATACACATTTGGACAAGATCCCCAGGTGATCTGGGCCACACTGAAGTTGGGGAGTGCTCAGATGCCCCCCAAACTATCATCCCCAGGTGCCCCCAGCCTGCCCACCTCCGGGCTGCCATGCCTGGCCTCCTCACTCCCCTTCCGGGCTCTCTACCCCATCACAGATGGCTTCTCATAGGGGCGTCAGGTGCCTTCTATACCTCTGCACCCCCTTTCATCACAGACATCCAGTGACATGGTCAGGACAAGAGGGGTGGGAAGTCAAGAGACCCAAACAAGAGGTAATGCCAGCAGTAAAGACACCCGGGCCTTACAGAGTGCTCACAACCCAGCAGGGACATGGTGAGAGCCAGAAACTCAGAGAGGGGAGGCCATCTACCCAAGGTCACACAGCCAAAGAAAGGCAGAAGCCTATGTCTCATCAGCCACTGAGCTCTCCAGAACCCCTTGCTCACGTGTGAGGACTCCCTGGATGGGGGAAGTGGGAGTGGCTGTGGAGTTGTGGAAGACTTACACCTCCATCCCAGCTGGCTCACCCCACGGTTCCCAAGCTGGGTTCCCTGGGACAGTGGGGGGGTGCCTCAAAAGCCGTCTAAGGGGACTCCATGCTGTTTACAGCCTCCTGCAATTTCCCGTGGTTATTGTATCTTTACTGATGGCCAGGCCACCTCGAGCTACACACACTGTCATGTTGCTCGGCTTCGGGTGAGATTCTATCAACCCACCGAGCTCATTCAGACTCTCTGGGGATGATGGGATTTGAACAGGCATCCTGGTTGCCCATGATTAACCTAAAATGTGAAAGCTTATATTACTTAACAAATGCAGGTTTCTTGTTGGACAAACATGGGCCTTGGGGCAAGTACCAGCAGGAAGGGCTTTTCTGGTGGGAGCGTAGAGAGGAATGGTCTAGAACTCTCAGTTACTGAAGGGAGGGCATTTGTCTCCATTTTTTTTTTTTTTTTTTTTCAGCAGCGGCACCTGCTTTCCCAGATCTTCTTTAAAATGAAGCAAGTGCTTCCCCGTCCCCTCCCAGCCTTGCGGGTGCTGAGGTGCTGGGGTGCAGAGACAGCCCCGCCGGCGGCAGCAGCAGCGCTGGGCCTCCACAGGCTGCCCTGGGAAGCAAGGGATGGGCGGGGCCGACCGTGCACACAGCCCAGCTCCTCGCTGGATGCCCTTCAGGCCACATTCTCAACGAAAGCTGTCCTCGAGGATGACGTGCGGGCTCTTGTTTGCAGGTTTTCAGAGGAGCATGGTGGAAATCAGCCACAGTGGAACTTGAATTTCTTGCAGAAACCTGCAAGATGTGGCTTGGGCCTCTCCGTGCAGCACCTTCCTTCCCGTCATGGGCATGTCTGAGGGCGCAGGTGGGTCTGGGCTGGTGCTTCTCCTGCTCCTTCTAGGCAGACCCTGGCCTCCACCCCTCTACCCCTCCCACCACCACCCCAAACCCACAGGAGGTTTGCAGCCTTGGAGGTACTGGCCAGGAGCCCTCAGAGGTTGCAGACCAGGCCTCTGAGGTCTGATGGATGCAGAGGACTTGAAATCAACTGACAGGCTCACCTTGCAGCCCGTTTGCAAGACATGCTTCCCCCATCTCAAGATGTTTCATTGGTGGTGGGTCCCCACCAGAAGGACCCGGGGCCACTGAAATATGTCCTTCCAGCTGGGACCTTGGGCACAGGACTGGAGTGGGGGAGGGGCATGGTGATTTCTTAAAAACAATTCTCACATATCTGAGTAACGGGACCTGGAGACCTAAGTTCAAGAGCAGGGACTAGAACACCACAGTGAAGGGCCAAGCACACTAGGCTTCAAGTCCAACTCAAGAGGAGTCCGGTTTGAGATATGAAAAATGCACCATCCATCTCAGCCACAGCAAACGGCTTAGAACTCTGACGTCAATGCACTAATAAGGGCACTTTTCATAGCAAGGTCCTGCGGGAGGGAGTCTCTCGGTGGTTCTTTACTTACATGACGGGTCAGTTTCACAGCCTTGGGTGGCTGCTGGTCCACCAGGTGTTTTCATTGGCCTGTCCTAGGAGATGTGGCTCCTCCAGGGCAGGGACCACCTCTGGTTCATCTTTGTGCCCTAAAAGCCCACCTGGTGCCCTATAGTCAGCACTCAAAGTCCCAGTGGTGTGTCTCGGCCACCAAGCTGAGCTCCCTTTGGCAGCAGGGCTCCATTCTGTTCGCTGAGAACAAAGTGTCCACCTCCGAAGCCTGGCCTCTCAGTTTCTCCCAGTGGGATCTTAAGCCAGTCACTTCCCCTCTCTGCGCCTACTTCTCTTCACTCAGGAAAAGGTGATCCCAGTCACTCAAGTCTTGTGGGATTGCATTAGGGCGGCCCGAGCAGGTAAAGAGTTTCACTCACACCTAGTGTGTAGGACATACCCTGGGGAAGGATATCACCGTCCAGTCTTCCAAGGGTCCCGTGTGTTGCTGGGCACACAGCAGGTGCTCAGATGTGTTCAGGCAGATTTCTTTAAACCCACATTTCTTAAAGTATAGGGATAAAAATCTTATGTTATTTGTGGAAATTGGGGGGGGGGGCACAGAGGGTGAGGGAAGGAGAGACTCCTAAGCAGGCTCCATGCCCAGTAAGGAGCCTGACACAGGGCTCAATCCTACAACCCCAAGATCATGACCTGAGCCGAAATTAAGAGTCAGACGCTTACCCGATTGAGCCACACAGGAGCCCTAAAAATGTATTCTTTTAAAAAAGAGAGCTTGACCTCTTTCTCCCCATCTACAGCCAGGTATTAAGATAGATACAGGCAAAAAAAAAAAAGATAGATACATGCACGTCCCCATTTTATGGATGAGGAAGCCAAGGCTCAGAGAGGTCAGATAGGCTCCCAAGGTCACTCAGAGGTAGAGTCAAACTCTTAAATATTAGCATCTTGGGTTCCTAACCCTGGCCTGTCTGAGATGCTTGCTTAAACCCCCCAGAACCAGGAGCCCCATCACAGAGAAAAGCAACAGTGACCACCGGCACATATGAATTAACCTGGCCAGTAATCCTATAGTAAGGTCACATCCCCTTCAAAGATTTCTCTGAGTGGAAACTAATACAACAAAGAAGGGAAATTTGAATCAGGTCACACACACACAAACAGCACCTCTGGAAGAGTGCAAATTCCCTGAGACTGAGCTAACTCTGGCCAACTTTCATCTCATTCCCTTGTAAGCGTGGAAGAGGTGGGGAAGGGGCAGGTTCAGTTTAGAAGACTCCCGGGTTTCAGTAAGACCTGAGAAGAGTTGGTGGAGGGTGAGGGTGAGGGTGAGGGTGGGGGTGGGGGTGGGGGCGGGGGTGGGAGGACCGGAGCTCTGTAGCTTTCCTGAAGGGAGTCTCAGACAGGGTCTCTCAAGCAGCTATGTGAGGTGGGATGAGAATCTGGGCTCTCAAGCCTCAGAAACAGGGGTCCCTCCTGGCAAGCTGTGGGACCTCCCTGACCTTCGGTCTCTTCACTGAAATGAGTCCAGCAAAGCTTTGCTGTCCCACTGCATCTTGTGGAGCTGGATGCTGAGGTCCCGGTAATACATGGGACCCCCCCCCCCCTTTCCTGATGGGAGAAATGGTGAATGTAGAGACCAACAGATTCAGAGATCAGTATGGAAATAACCCAGGGCTGAGAATAATGTTTATCTGCGGCTGGTGGTGAGGGCTCAGAGTGTGCATTGGAGGTGAGGCTTAACCCCATGTCTGCCGATCATGCGCCGAGTGCTCAGTCGGCAAAAGCTCCTCTGGTCTCTGGGGGTGTTGTTATTATTATCACTGTAAACTGAATAAAACTGGGCAGCCCAGGGGACCAGGATCATCACCATGGGGCCGTTCAAAAGAAACACCCCTCTGACATCCCCAAAGCCCTGGAAAGCAGTTTAAATCCTCCCGATCTCTCACAGAGACACCAAAGGGGAATTCCTAGGCACACCACCCACAAGAGCATCAAGACTCTCTGCCAATGTGTCTGCCTGGGAGCTCTGACAGCAGTTGCTCTAGCAACATCATCCCATTTGGCCGCACCTCTTTCCCTCTCATTCTTAGAGAGGCAGGGGCTGCTGGGCCTGGCCAGGATGCCGGCTCTGCCCTCACTGGCCGCATGCCTCAACTGCTTCAATAACCTCAGTTTTCTCATCTGCAAAATGTAAACAGTAGTCCTGCCTGCAAGGAGTCGTCGTGGGGGCTCCGTGAGATAATGGCTTGGAGCATTTCACATGGGCAGACACAGCCAGGCTGGGAAGTATGAGTGCAAACCGGGAGGATTTCCTTCTTCTGCCTTCTACCCGCCCTTTGCATCCCACCCCAGTTAGGAGCTCTGGACAGGTTTTCTGTTAGTTAGTCTGGGCTTGCCAAATCCTAGCACCCAGGCAGCTCCACGTCCTGCCCCACGGAGCACAGGAAAAGGACCAGTGCTGGACAGCAAACTCTGGAACTTTTTAAGGAGGGGGTAGCAAGGGGCAGGGCCATGCTATGAAGACAGGATTCTCCCTCCACTCTTTCCTGTACAGAGGCAGTGTCCCCCAGGTGTCACCACAAAATGTCAGTGTGCACAGGGCAGGGCCAGGTGTTCCCCTGGGGTCTGCTGATATGTAGGGGAGATGGCTCCACACCTCTGACCGAGGCCACTGACTGCCCTAAGCCTGGCAGCGTGGCCCAAGGTGGACCCACATCAGGGACCTGCATGTTTCCATTTCTGAGGGGCCTTGGGCCAGGCCCTCACAGGGTTTACCCGCCATCAGGGCCTGAGCAGAAGGTGAGAGCCCCAGGCGTGGCACAAGAGGACCCGCTGGGGTGTCAGGGAGAGCTTCCCAGAGGAAAGGCACAAAAGGGAAGGGCCGGGGAAGAAGGAAGGGAGTTGCAGGCAGAGGCCTGGGAGGGAGAAAGTGGTAGGTTCCAGCAACAGAAAGAAGATCTCTCCTACCATCACCTCCACCATCCCACCTGCAGGGGACATGCCCCCTTCGGAGGTCAGAGGACCAGAGCTCTGTAACTCTCAATCACAGATGGGGAGACCAGTTCTAAGAGAGACAGGGAACCAACCCCGGCTGGGACTAGAGCCTGAGCCTCCTGACTCCCCACGCAGGTGAGAATCAAGATGCTAGCCTGGGCCCCACGCACCCCTGAATCTGCTTTGCCGTCATTGGGCCTGCTATCTTCACCCCCATTCTACTGATGGAGAAACCGAGGCCGAAGGACACCAGTCCCGCGGAGTTCGTCTATCTCCTGGGATCTAGGACAAGCCCAAGGTGCCCAGATGCCCTCCCCAGGTGGGGCAGGACACAGCCAGGAGCAGGTGACCCCCGGAGTGAGGACGGAGGGAGCCCCGATGGGTTGCAGAAGCCAGCATCAAGCCAGGAAAGGCCGAGGAATGTGGGTGGGGATGGGGTGGGCCTCTGCAGGGGGCCAGTCTGGTAAGGGCCCGGGACTCTTGGCAGCCCCCTCGCTCAGTCCCGAGTGAGACCCCGGCTTCCCGAAAGACACCACCCCCAGCTGGGCGGGGAGAAGGACCGCGGCCTCCAGGCCGCCCAATCAGATGCACTTCCAGTCTGATGGAGGAGGCAGCCCCGGCGGAGGGCTCCCGGGACCTCCCCCGGACTCGGCGCGCCCCCAGTCCACCCACCCCCACCCCCACCCCCACCCCCAGCCTCATTAGCACCGACGCCCGTCGTCCTCCCCTCGGCTTCCGGTGGCTCCAGAATATAAAGGTTAAATCCTAACCTCATCTGAGCAGTTTCTCCCGGCTTTGCCTACCCAGCGCCAGTTGCTGGTAATTATATGCATCTCCGAGCAGCCAATCAGCTGTCAGACTGACAGATACTGATCTTTTCGTTTTATTTTTAGCTCTGTGCTTCCCCCTCTAGTTGCAAAAAAAAATTCTGTTTGTTCTGTGTGCTGCTGCCTGGCTCTTAGCTTTGCAGCCGGCTCTCATCTCCGCCAGCCGGGCGGGAGCAGAAAGCCGCAGGGGCTGGAGCCTCCTGCCCTTCCAAGAAATGGGGGAACCAAACAGACCGGCTGCCCCCCAGCTGTGGACCCCGGGCTGCGATGGGAAGGGAGAGGCCAGGCGCTGCGCGCAGAGGCGCCCTCGGAGGCCTCGGGAGCGGCAGAGGCGCTGCACTTGGCCTGTGGCCTTGCATGGGAGGAAGGCGAGTCCGTACCTGCAGGCGGGGGCCTAGCACAGAGGCAGAGACAAAGCTAGGCAGAGAAGAGGAAAAAGAGGAAGGGAAAAGACAAGCCCCCCGCGCCCCCAACTGAACAGAAGGGGGCAGGAATGGCTGCCAGCCCGTGAGCACTGGAATGGGAGTCAGGAGGGGGCTTTCCAGCCAGGCCTGCAGGGCTCAGGCAGGGGGTGGAGAGTATGCTCTCCCAGGCCTGGGTGCCTCATCTGCCACTTGAAGGGCAAGTGAAGAAGTGCTCTGCAGAGTCTATTTGTGGGTCATTCTAGAAGGTTCTGTGGATCTCCCTGGAGGCACCAGGAAGCTGGCAGGTGTAGGCCAGCCAGCAGGAGGCCCCTGTTCACATGGGGTCTCTGGAAGGAGAGAAGGAATCTGAGGGCCAGGCAAGCTCTTAGGTCCCAGAGTCTCCCAGAGGGTCAAGGGCCTTGATCCAGGAGAGGGGCCAGTGCTGCAGAGGGACTGTGATGTTTCTTCCTTGTCCTACACTTTGCAGAGCACTTCCCATGCCCCAGGGGTCTCCTTTACTTCCCCATATCTGGCCTCTGGCTGCAGGGATGCAGGGGTCAGGGGGCCTGGCCAGGATCACCTCTGCTCTGATTGGCCTGTGGGGAGGGGAGGCCGAGTTGCCTAATGGTTTGGGCTTTGGGGCACAATCACAAGTTTAAGCCCCAGGGCTCCAGTGTACCAGCTCCCTGAGTCCGAGTGAATACCTCCAAGCTCTCCAGGTCCCAGCATCCCCATCGGGAAAGGGGGCCCCCAGTGCCACCCCCCCACACACACTTTATAGGACTGCTCTGGGGAGTGAAGTCACACCGTGCTGGTACTCACAGCCCTAGCACCAGGTCCGGTGCCCTTATGAATGGGGATTATTAGCATCTCTGTTATGCGAATGGGGAAACTGAGGTTCATGTGACTCATAATTGGCAGAACTGGGACTAGAATCCCCCCCCCCCTTTTGGCTTCCCTTCCTCTGACACCACAGATGGCGCGCTGAGAAAAAAGAGAAAGGAGAGCGGGAGAAGGGAATTAGGAGCCCGGGAGAGATGGAGGGGAGGCAGCAGCACCGTGATCAATTACTTGGGCTATAAATTTCTGCTGTTTTGCAAAGTGAGCACACAACCTCGGAGAAGCATCGCTCGCTGGGTCTGCTCACAAGAAACCGAACAGCCAAGCCCACAGCAGATGCATTTGAAGGTGGGAGCCAGAGAGGGAGAGGAGATGAGCTCCAGGGTGGAGTCCACCTGGTTGGTGGCGTGGCCAGAGGACAAGGACCCAAGGAGAGGAGCAAAGGAGGAGAGGGGCACCAGGGTACCAGAGCACTGAGCTAGCATGGGAGCTGCCTGGGGTGGGGGGTGGGGGTCCTCTTGGGAGGGGGGTCACCTTCTTCAGCTCTTCCCAGCAGCTTCCTCTCCCCTTGCTGGGCAGCCCTGGCTACCACAACACACCTGCCTGGCCAGCCTCCTAACGCTGCTTTCACTGCTCGTCCTGGACTGCTGAATTTCAACTTCCCCATCTGTACAATGGGGGCAGTGTGGCATTTGTCCTGCCCCTGAGAGTGAGGAGTAAGGGCAGCCTAGAATGTCGGCGGCTTAGCCTGGGACCTGGCACGCACACAGCAAGTGGAGTTAATGCTGCTGTTATTATTGGAACGATAACCAAGGGCTTAGGTTGTTGGGAGGCCCATCGAGGTATTGGAAAGGTGGGGCGGGTCATCCCTCTGAGGAATGGGGTGGAAAGGGTTGCCCACAGTGGGGATGTGGTAGACCTTGATCTGTCTCTCAGTCTCCCAGCAGGTGGGAGCTAAGGGTGGGGGCTGGGATGCACTTCATGCTTGGGAAATGGGCCCAGGTTCCCAGCCTCCACCTCCCTGGATCCTCACTTGTGGTCCATTTAAGAAATGAGCCCTAACTGGAGTCCAGCCAACCCCTCTGGAATCCAGGTGCTCCAGGAAAATGGGATTCCGGGAACAGCGGCTCAGGCTCTCCACGCTGTGGAATTGCAAAGAGCACAGCATTTCAGAAGCACCCCCTGCATGCTGTCTTCTGCTGCGGGCATGAGGAAATTCAGCAGTGAAGCATTGGGGACTTGCCTATAACGAGTAATTTGTTAAGGACAAAAGCAGATAGAGTTCAGCGGACTCTGAACCCTGGTCTTTGGACCCCAGACCAATGGCCAAAGTAATGGGAGGCCACAGGTGGGACAAGACCACAGACTACAGACATGATGAAATGAGCCAGCGTAGGGTGGAGGGCCCGAGGGCAAGGGGTGAAGCCCATAGGGGTGGGACCCTGGGTTTAGGGGGGCACCAGGCACAGGACCAGGTACATACTCTCCAACCCCGGGGATTCTATGCTGAAAGTAGTGGAGAAGCTTGCTAATTTCAAGGAAACTTAATGGATGCCTTTAAAATGAAGAGAAGATCCTCTGGATGAGGATGATAAAAATGTTGTATCAGTCAGGATGGGCTAACAGCTGTAACAAACAGCCCCCAAATAATAAAAATGTTTTCTTCCTTACATACATGGGCTGTGAGCTAGTGGAGGTTCTGCTTACTCAGAGGCCCAGGCTCTTTCATCTCGTGTCTCATCACTTTCTAGGGCCTTAGCTTCCTCTGCCATAATCTCAAGGGCAGGGAAGGAGAGAGTGGTGGGGATGGCATGGGAGGAATTTTATGGACCAGGGTGGTGGGGCACATCACTTCAGCTGATGAGCGATTGGCCAGAGCTTAGTCATGTGACCACAACTACCTGCAAAGGAGGCTGGGAAATGTAGTCCGGCTGCATGCCCAAGAGGAAAAGAATGAACCGCGGTTTGGTGAAAACATAGCAGTCTCTACCAAATGCTATCCTGTTTAGGTGGATGAACGGGTGCTCACAAAGCACCTAGTTGTAGGTCCCAGCCACTTACCTGTATGCTAAAGCTGTTTTTTTGTCCTATAAATTTATTTGTCCTATAAATCCAGAGGTTGCTCTTCTGAGGGTCAGGATAGGCATTTGAAGGCTGTTCCTCCGGAAACGGTACATTAAAGTGTGTGTGTGTGTGTGTGTGTGTGTGTGTCAGAAAGACAGAGACAGAAATGGACACAGAGGGAAAAAGAGAGAGAGAGAGATTGAGAGAGAAGAGCCATGGATGGAGAGATTTTTTTCTGATCTAGGGGAGCATCCAGAGCTTTCACTAGGTGCTCAAAAATGTGAGGCATAGTGGTTTAAAGAGAGACAGACCACTCTGGTATTAAAGCAGCAGCTTAGCTGTGCAAAGCTGACTTTGTTTGGGACTTAGCCGGGCCTTGGTACCAGGTATGTTGATCCTTCTGGCCCCACTCCACACCACAGGAGGTAGAACAAAGATTCTCCAGCCAGCATCTCTCCTCGCTGAGGCATGCCCCGGAGACCCCCGGGTCATGCTGGAGAAGGCCCCAGCTGATCCATGACGGTGGACATGGTGGTCCCAGACAGCATAGTGGTGAGAGCAGCCATGGGGTCATGGGATGTCAGCACCGGAGGTCAGCTTGGATAGGCAGGTGGAGGGGCTGAGGCTCAGGGAGGGGCCATTGGGCTCAGGGTCACACAGTGCTCTGGTGCAGAGCCATTCCACTGCAGTCAGGTTTCTGTGATTGTAAGCAACAGAAATGGGCTGTTTATTTTGAGCAGAGAAAGGCTCCATTGCCAGACCCAGGAGAAGGTCAGAACAGAAAGAGACACAGGAGAGGCAAGCAGGACCCAGGGAGGACACACAGTACTGGGCATCTTGGGGAGACTCAGTGACCACCCTCAGAGACTGGCCATCAGGATGAGGAAGGAGCCCCCTGTCCTCAGGGAAGGAAGGCTAATGACCTCACCAGGGCTACAGGCCCGCTCCTTGGCAAGACCAGACAGGCGCATCTGGGACAAGAGCCCACTCCCCAGGCCATGCACATGAGGGGAATTCCCCATCAGGTGACTGGGGGGCTTTTGCCAGAAAGAGGGGCGTGGGTGCTGGGCTGGCCAGAACAACAGATGTCCGCTCCAGCCTCCTGAGCCAGGATTGTGCAATCGAAACAAAACAACCACGGGGCTGGTTTCCTGCAGTCCAGAGCCTTGACCTAAGCAGAGAATCCAGCCCAGAGCAGGGCTGCGAGGCCAGCAAAACAGAAGCACCCAGAAGACTGGTGTTCCGGACTCTGCTCGCTCCCCAGGAGGAGGCTGGTTGCTCCATACCAGGCTGGGCTCACATGGGGTTTAGTGAAGGGAAATGTCACAAGCATGGGACGTGAGGCTGGAGGAGGACCCGGGGCCCAGGGTGAGGGTCCAGGTGAGAATTCACTGCAGGAGAGCCAGGAAAGCTGCCAACCTCACTCCACCCTGGCAGAAGGAGCTAGAAACTATAGACAGAAGAGGGACGGTGTGATGTCAGCATCAACACAGTGAGGCTCCAGTTCCAATCAAACACCCATCTCTGTGTGGCTGGGAAGGTCCCATGTAGATGTGATTACAGCCCATAATTGATTGCCGTGAAGTCAGGAAGGTTGTTCCAGATTTTCTGAGTGGGCCAGACTCCATCACTTGAAAGACCTAAGTGCCAAGCTGAGGCTTTGCTGTTGGGGAAGGAATTCTGCTGGTGCCCCCAGCGCCCCCTGCACCCTTGCTATTTGGGTCCCCCCACGTGTCCGGCCACCCCCATGGCTACATAGCCAGTGAGTGCCTTGCAATCAGTCTCTTCACACAGATCTGCTGGTTCTATTTCTCCAGCTGAAGCCAAGGCAGAGGGCAAGGACAGGGTGTGGGGGTGGGAGGGGAGGTTCCCAGGCCAATCTCTAGATGGAACGGAGGGTACCTACACCCCTGCAGACAAGCACAGTGGGGTCATGTCTCTAAAGTAGCTGGGGAGCAAGGACAATGCTCCCTGTAGGGGCCACACAGCCCCTGGGAGTCAGTGTTCAGGAAGGTGGCTCAGAGTTCTGGTGCTGCCCTGTCGCCCCGTCCCCCTGTCCCCTGTCCCCTTGTGTAGCGGACATATCACTGAGCTCTGGGCTATAGAACCTGATTTCTCGGACTTTCCAAGCCTGGAGGGCAGGGAGGAAGCACTGGCCCCAGGACAAATGAGGAACAGGGCCCAGATCACTTGTCTGGCGGCTCAGGTGGTCCCCTGGGTTAATGCTCTGTTTGGCGTATCCTCCCTCAGACAAGGCAGGGGGTGCAGGGACAGGTACAGAAGGGGAGACGCCCCTGACTTGAACCACAGGCCTGCTCCGACAAGCAGCCGAGCCTGCAGGCATTCGAGGCACACCCAAGGGTGGGCAGGACATTCATTTGTTGATGAAACATGAGTATCGAGCCCACCACTCCAGCCTCTGCTCCAAGCCCCCGTGCTTGTTCCTTTTATCCTCAGGAAGTCCCTGAGAGGTGGAGGAGCCGATATCTCCATCACACCCATTTTACAGGGGAGGAAACTGAGACACGGGGAGGTTAACTTCTTACCCGAGTTCCCACAGCAAGTCCAGCCCCACTCTCCTTTGTCTACAGACCTCCAAACAAGCCTCCTCCAGGAGGCCTTCCCACCCCTGGCACCTTCTAAAAACACCCCATCAAGAGGACTCTGTCTGACTTCCATTAGAGCACGTGCCACAGCTCTGCACCCCTTCTTTTGCATCACGGCGTTTGTTTGATCTTTGGGGCTCCAGCCCCCCATTATCAAAGCAATAAACACGCGAATGGAAAGCTTAGGAAGCATGGAGGCCTCACACCGTGGTGTAATTGATCTGTCCCTCACCCGCAGGTCCCCTCCAGACATACATGGGGAGCCTGTGTCATATTCCTGCTGCTCCTGGGGGATAGGGGCCCTGCCCACAGCAAGGGCTGGGAGTGTCTCTGCCTCCCACCAGGGCTTTGCAAATCTGGGGTTGGTTTGGTTTTTTTTGTTTTGTTTTTTTTTTATTTATTCATGATAGACATAGAGAGAGAGAGAGAGAGGGGCAGAGACACAGGCGGAGGGGGAGAAGCAGGCTCCATGCAGGGAGCCCGACGCGGGACTCGATCCCAGGACTCCAGGATCACGCCCCCTGCCAAAGGCAGACGCTAAACCTCTGAGCCACCCAGGGATCCCTGGGGTTGGTTTGTTAAACCGGTGCTTGGTGACATCTATCATGGTTGTCATCTGGGGCGCCTGCTGTGTGCCGCGCCAGGCTGAGTGGCTGCCACCCTCCATCCTCCCAGCCTCTGCCATGCTGTGGTCAGCACCCCTAGTTTTCTGATGCAGAAACTGAGGCTCAGATAGGCTGGACCATTTGTCCAGGGTCTGGGTCTGTGGAGCTTTGCAGCAGCCCCTGCCTCCCACCGAGAGGCATTTCCAGGGCCCTGTTAGTCACCTATCAACAGGCTTAGCGCAGATGTTCTGCCCAAGACCTCACAAAGCTAAGGCAGAAACAAGAGGCTGCCTTGAGCGATGTCCACTCACCACATAAAACAGTGAGTGCCCTGCCAGCCTAATGCACGGGGCTGAGGCAGAGAAGCATTTTTACCGTCATTGTCGTCGTCGTCGTCGTGATCCCAGAGATTCTGGTAAACCTGGTTTGCTTAAAGCAAGGGAAGCAGGGATTAACTGAATCTGGGCGGTTTCCATGGAGCCCAGATGGTGCAAAAAGACATTTAGCCTTTCCTGGGGTGTGGGGACCACGGGCTGGAGAGGGAGTCACTCAGTCCCCTGAGAAGACACCTGGAAGATCACCCCACTGCTGGCCACCAACATCAACAGGAAGATGACTGGGTCCATGGACAATCTGAGCAAGTGACACGGGGGCCAGTGGACACGGTCCACATTTTCTGACACCTCCCTCTGCCCTGGAGAACGTGTTTTTTTTCCCCAGGACTCTGGCCCCTGTCCTCCCCAGGCTTGGCTGCAGCAGCTTTACCCAGCACCTTGTTCCTCAAGTCCTGTCCAGGACCAGAAGACACCAAGGAGACAGAATGTCATTGTCAAGCGAGGAATCCCGATTCAGTTAATTCATCCGTTCATCCATCGATTCATTCATTCCATGTATTCACCAGAAAACTCTTAATCATTAGGTCCGTTCTCATTAGCACCTTGGTTGGGAGCAGTCATCTCTCTTTCCCCAGATCCCCCCAGTCATCACCGACCTTCCCTACCCCCCATTCACTGGCACTGGGCTGATAGGATGAAATGAGTCACATGCCTACACAACATGCTCTCTGGGCACCAGATTCGATTAGACCACTTCTTCTGTAATAGTAAGAGGAGCTGGCACAGAGCTCCTTACCATGGTCTCAGGACGTCATATATTATTCCATTTACAACGGCTCTAAGACGTAGGTGCTATTATTATAAGACACTCTATTCATTATTACAAGATACTGTATCCATTCATTAATTCTTCCAACAAATTCTTATTGAGCTTGGACTCTGACCCTCACCCGTTGCCCCAGAGGGTCCTGGGGAAACCCAAGATGAATAAGGCCGGCCTTGCTCTCAAGGAGCTGGAAGGCAGGGCAGCCAGCTTCCAAGATGGCCCCTCCAGATGTTCATGCCTTTGTTTCATGACCAATAAAGTAGAACGGAGCTGACTGTCTGTGACAATATGTAATTTCTAAGGCTAAGTCACCGAGGGTACTGTGGCTTCCACCTTGCTCCCTGGGATTGCTCACTTAGCAGGAAGGCAGACGCCATGCTGGGAGGCCACTGAAGCAGCTGTGTGCAAGGCCAAGAGCTTGCCAGGCCTGCAATTTCCTCGTTGGATGGGCCTTTCCAGGCTCATAGAGCCTTCCGAGACCACTGTCCCTGCTGACACCTGACTGCAATCTTCAAAGAGAGTGTGAGCCAAAACCACCCAGTTTAGCTGCTTCCAAATTTCTGACCCACAAAAAACAGTGAGATAATAAATGTTTGTTGTTGTTTTCAGCTACTGTGTGTTTGGGGGTTTTTATGTAGCAACAGATGAATACAGTGGTGTGTGTGTGTGTGTGAGAGAGAGAGAGAGAGAGAGAGAGAGAGAGACTTGTAAGCAAATGAATCAAGTGCTAACAGAATGCAGAGGGCTGGCCAGGGAAGGAAGGATGCCTGCTAGCTGGAGGAGGTATTCCCGGTGGTATACTTGGAAGTCCAGCAGAGGAGACAGACAGTAAGATCGTGATTCACAAACTGTTCATTCATTCAAAAAACACAACTGTGCGCTTGTGCTACGCTGAAGAGTACCAATGCCAGGGCTACAGTGGGGAAAAAAGCAGACCTAATGCCAGCTGTGATAAAGTTCCTGTTCTGGTCGGGGACACATATCAGGTGAGGTCATAAATAAACAGAGAATCCCGAAGGAGATGGGGGCCATAAGAGAAAAGACAGGGCAGGCTTCACTTGGAGCAACATGAACTGAGATCCAAAGGATATATAGTAGCTGGCTGTGATGCTGGGAGCTGCAGGGAGACCGCATGTGACCAGGTCCCCAGGGGGTGACGAGCCCGGTGAGTCAGAAGGAAAAAACCCAAGATCAGTGTTGTGGGAACAGAGTGAGCAAAAGGAGAGGGATGTGAGGCAGGGCTGGAAAAGCTAGGCACAGGCTTTGTGCCTCGGGCTAAGGCTTGCAGTCCTTGAGCTAAGCGGGATGGAGAGGTATTGATGGTTGTGGTAGAGGAACAGATGTGCATTTGAACACTTACGTTGCTACCTGTAACAGAACACCTGACTCTGAGTGGTTTGAGTCATAAAGTTTATTCAAGAATTACTGGGATAAAGGGCACCTGGGTGGCTCAGTCTGTTAAGCATCGGACTCTTGATTTTGGCTCAGGTCATGATCTCATGGCTCTTGGGCCTGAGCCCCACGTCAGGCTCTGCACTCAGCAGGGAGTCTGCTTGAGGATTCTCTCCCTGCCCTGCCTTCTCAAATAAATAAATCATTTTTAAAAAAAAATACTGGTATAAGAAGTAGTTCGTACCGGGTCAGTCCAGTAGCTTAAAAGTCAAGATTACTATATTTATTTTAGAGAAGGGGAACGGCAGAGGTAGAGGGAAAGAGAGAGAATCTTAAGCAGGCTCCATGCTCAGTGCAGAGTCTGACATGGGGCTCGATCTGACAACCCTGAGATCATGACCTGAGCTGAAATCAAGAGTTGATGCTTAGCAGACTGAGCCACCCAGGTGCCCCAAAAGTCAAGTTTAAAATTTTTTTAAAAAGACACACACACAGAGAGAGAGAGAGAGAGAGAGAGAGAGGCAGAGACACAGGCAGAGGGAGAAGCAGGCTCCATGCAGGGAGCCCATGCGGGATTCGATCCAGGTGGTGCTAAACCTCTGAGCCACCAGGGCTGCCCAAGATTACAAATTTTAACTTAATCACATATTCAAAATCCCTTTGCCACTTAAAGTGACATATTAACTGGTGCCTTCTGCCCTTTCAAACTCTATTGCCCTTGAAGTTTTTATTTTCTTTTTCTTTTTTTTTTAAGATTTTATTTATTTACTCATGAGAGACACACACAGAGAGAGAGAGAGAGGCAGAGACACAGGCTGAGGGTGAACCAGGCTCCACGCAGGGAGCCTGATGTGGGACTTGATCTCGGGTCTCCAGGGTCATGCCCTGGGCCGAAGGCAGCGCTAAACCGCTGCGCCACCCAGGCTGCCCCTTGAGGGTTTTTTTAACCTCACAGTTGTCACCTCAGTATTGCAAGGAAGCTGCCACGATTCCAGGTGGCGCATCCTCACCCACCAGCATCCAGAACAGCTCTCTATGAGTGAGGTGGGGGGAGGGAAGCTTCCCCAAAGGGCCCAGCAGACTTCCCTCTCTACCCCATTGACCAGAACTGGGTGGCATGCTCCCCTGTCCCCATCTCTATAAATGGGAAGCAGGGATGCCATGAGTGGTTTGGACTGACCTCGACTGACCCCCTGGGGCTGGCCTCAGTGTTGTCAAACGAGACTGGGATTCTGAGCAAGCAGAAGTGATATGATTATGTGCTGGTGGCAAGTGTTTTGAAAAAGAAGTACCAGCCCTCTTCCTACATCCTGCATGTTTGTGCGGCACAGGCTGCGCCCGGCTGGTGCTGGGGAGGAGCGACCTGAAGCTGAGCCGGTCCTGCACCAGGGGGCCTGCGAGAGGACAGAGGCTGTGAGCTGCTTGCAGACCAATGAGACCTGGGAACTGTGCCCACATCCGAGCAGATCTGGACCTTTCGCCACCAAGCTGGCTTCTCCAGCCGGACATTGGCACCAGCCTCTCCCTCCTGTTGCAGGACAGGCACTCTGGGCCCCAGTACCAGCTGCACTCCCTCTGTTTTCCCAGGTGACACCTGCCTCCCACCTGTCTCCCCAGCCTCCGAGGATGCTTGGGGTTTCTGTGGGACATTCTCAGGAGCCTCCACTTGCCACTGAGGAAATCATCATAGCAGAAATAATAGCAGCTCTTCTATAGTGATAAGAATTCCTGCTGGGCCATTTCCCCACTTCCTTTACAGCTCTAGGTGCCCGTGTGAACAGGTTCTGGTCAGTGGCACATGAATGGAAGTGATGTCCGAGACATCTCGTCCTGCCTTTAGAAGGAAGAGGGGCTCTCTTTCTCATCTCTCCTTCTTGCTGGCTGGAATGCAGACGCAGTGGCAGGAACCAGAGCAGCCATTCCAAATTGTGAGGTGGCTGGGGCACCTGGATGGCTCAGTCAGTTAAGTTGCCTGCCTTCGGCTTGGGTCATGATCCTGGGGTCCTGGGATCAAGCTCCGCATTGAGCCCCACATTGAGCCCCATGTTGGGCTCCCTGCTGGGTGGAGAGTCTGCTTCTTCCTCTGCCCCTCCCCCAGCTTGTGCACACTCTCTCTCTCTCTAAATAAATAAATAAAATCTTTTTAAAAAAATCATAAGGTGCTGTGTGTTGAGGACAGCAGAGCTGCAAGCTGGCAGGGTCTGGCTCCCTGACACTGCAGAACCAACATACCGACTGGGCTATGTATACTGGGGAGTAGTTACCTTGTCTAAGTGACTGCTGTTTGGGGTTTTGTTTACAGCTAGACCTGTTTAATGCAGTCATCATGCTGACACAAGCTTGATTCCAGTTGTGCCTTCAAGTGACAAAGACGAGCATTGTCCACACATCTGGCCCCCTTGGCTTCTCAGAATGGGAGGCAGGGCTGCTACTCTCAGGGGTGTCCAGTACAGCTTAGGAGAAACAGTAGGTGTACAGCCACCCCAGGGAGCCCATCGTGTTTCCTGGGGACATTGAGAGCTACAGGGTTTCCAAGGAAAGGAACGGGGATGGGTGTTTCCTGAAAAGACACATGGGTTAGCTAAACAAGGAAAAAGCATTCGTAGGAGGGGAAAGCCAAGAAGCGGAGATGCATCACAAGTCATGGGGGCAGCCAGACTAGGTTCCTGTGCGCTCGCCCACCTTGCCAGCTTGGACAGCCTGACGCCAACAGTGCACTCAGGCTGGGTGGCTTCTCTGGGGAAAGGTGTGTGAGCAGGCGCAGTGCCTTTGTTTGGTATACTAGAGAGAAACTCTGATCCTCACATGGAGAGGAAACCCACACCCAACTGCCTGCCCAATGGAGGCAAGATGCCACCATCTGACCACATAGCCCTGGGTTGGGTTGCCTTTCCCTCTGGTGCCTCAGTCTCCTCATCTTGTAAATGGGTGTTTTCTACAGATGATCATTTGCACATTTTAATACAACGAAACTCTACATGAATACAAAGTGGTCCACCTGGAATTACACTTTGCCCTCTGGATTTTATTTTTACTTAATAGCGCAACAGAATTTTATCACTGTGCTCGCAATAAACAAAGGCTTCTCCTTTAGAGTAGCTCACAGAATTGTCAGACACTGACTGGTTGCCCAATTATTATGTGTGCAAACAGACATTCATCCCAAGAGCCACCTTCCTCTAAGGCAAAGAAGATTCCAGAATTACTGGCCCATCACCTTCTAACACATCATGGATAATCTGCTTATAAATCGAGCTTATTGTTCAAGTCAAGGTATTTGTTTCCTGTTGCTGCAGTAACAAATTCCCAAGAACTCCAGGGCCTGAAAACAACACAAATTCATTCTCTTGTAATTCTGGGAGGCAAGCTGAAAGGGGTCTCACTGGCCTAAAATGGGGTGTGGGCTGGGCTGTCCCAAGAACCTAAAACAGAGCCTGACCCATGGTAGGGGCTCAATGAATATCTGGCGGTTCGTGATTACATGAATGGAAATGCTCCAAATTTCGCAAGGAAATCGTTACAAAGCTGGATCTAGACCCAAGGAGCCCAGTCTGACTTGCGGGGAGCAGGCCAGTGGCTTCTCACCTGCTGGGGCCTGAAGGTAATCTGGCCCAGGGTGATTGGGAAGTGACATGTGGCTTTGGTAGTGGAGGATGGTTCATCAGAGGATCCCAGCTCCTGAGAGGCAAAGCAGTGCTCTGGTCACGGGCCACCTCCAACCTCTGCAGGTAGGAAAACTTTGCCTTCCCAAGCAAATACAGTGATCGCAGCAAAAAGCTGTGCCCTAACTGTGCTTGAGGGCGGCCCGGAAGAGGGAGTTAACCAACTGTGGGTTCTTTGCAGACGTGCGGGGTATGTGATTGGGGGCCATGATTCCACTGTCATGCCTGCTGACCTGTCTAGTGGTGTTCTAAATCTTCGTTTGTTTAGAGTTCAGGGTTTTTTAAGGTAAAATTGACATATGGCGAAATGCATAAATCTCATGTGTACAATTCTACGCATTTTGATGAATGCAGACACCTATGTAACCTACAGGCTCACAAGCTGTAGAATCTTTCCACCATCCCCCAAAGTACCTTTGTGTCTTCCCAGACAATCCTGCAGCCCCAAAGGCAACCAATATTCTGATTTTCACCACTGAATAGTTTTGCCTGTTCCAGAACTTCCTATAAATAGAATCATACAGTTTGTGCTTTTTTGTGTCTGGCTTTTTTCATTCAACATAATGTCTGTGTGATTCCCCTGTGTTGTAAGTGCTGATAGTTCATTCCCATTTTGTTGATGAGTAGGATCCCATAGTATAGACACACCACAATTTGTATGTCCATTCCCCTGTTAATGGACATTTGGGCTGTTTCCAGTTGGAGGTGGGTATTACAAAGCTGCTATAAACATTCACATACAAATCTTTTTTGTGAACATATGTACTTATTTCTTTTGAGAAAATATCTGAAACCGGAATTGCCGGATTATGGGGGTAAGTGTATGTTTTACTCTTCAGAAAACCAGTGAAACTCTTCCAAAGTGCTTGTAACATTTTGTGTTCCCATCAGCAATTTATGAGAGCTGGTTGTTCTGCATCCTTCCTAATATTTAGTGTTGTCAATCTTTTAAAATTTTAACCATAAACTCTCTTAATCATGAGATGCCATGGTCGTATCTCACGGACTTTAATTTGCATTTCCCGGATAACCAAGGATGTTGAGTGCTTTTAAATGCACTCCCTGGCCTTCTGCGTGCATACTTTTGTGAAGTGTCTGTTCAAATCTTTCGACTTTCGACCATTTTTAACTGGGCACGTGCCCTTTGATTAGGCTTATCTATGTAATCCGGATACCAGCCCTTTATCAGGTATATATTTTGTAATATTTTCTTCAAGTGTGTGGTTTCCCTCTTCAGTTTCTTTTCTTTAAATAACATTTATTTATTTATTACTTTTTATAAGTAAGCTCTGCGCCCAACATGGGTCTTGAACTTACAACCCTGAGATCAAGAGATACACACTCTACCACTGAGCCAGCCAGGCTTGCCCGCCCTCCCCCTCATTTTCTTAACAGTGAGCAGAAGTTTTCAATCGTGAAGAAGGCAACTTTTCACTATTTTTACTGGCTATTACTTTCTGTGTCCCACCTAAGAAATTTTGGCCAGCTCACAGGTTATGAAGACTTTTTTTCCTATGTTTTCTTCTAGAAGATTTAGAGTTTTGGTTTTACATGTTAGGTCTATGATCCAACTTGAGTTCAATGACATGTATACTGTGAAGCAAGGCTCAAGTCTCATTTTCTCAACGTGGACCTCCAGTCGTGCCAGCACCAGTGGTCCAAAAGACTTATCTCCATTGAAATACTTTGGCCCCTTTGTCAAAAATCAATGTGCTGTGTGAGCTTGGGTCTACTGCCTGACTCACTAACAGTTACGTTAATCTGTTTTGCCTGGATCCCTTAGTCTTGAAACCGAATAGTGTGAGATCCCCAGCTTACAGCAAGTTTTTGGCTCCTTTATTTACATCCTTTAAATTTCTATATAGAATCAGTTCGACAATGTATGTGCTTCCCAAGACTGCTGGGATTATAATCGGGATTGTGCTAAATCCACAGGTCAACTGAAGGGAACTGACCTCTGTGCCACACTGAATTTTCTGATCCATGAGCATACTGTCCCTTTCCACTTATCTTAGAACTTCTTTAATTTTATTGTTTTGTTAAATTTATTACTAAGTATTTTATGTTTTTTGTGCTATTATAAATGGAATTTGTAAACATTTCATTTTTACCCCTACACACCTATTGGAACGGCCCAAATCCAGAACATTCAGAGCAGATGCTGGCGAGGATGTGGAGCAGTGGGAACCCTCATCCATCCCTGGTGGGAATTCAGAATGGTACAGCCGCTTTGGAAGACAGTCTGGCAGTTTCTTACAAAAATAAACACAGTTTTATCATGTGGTACATCACATAGTGCTCCTTGGTATTTATCCAGGGGAGGTGAAAATGTACGTCCATACAGACACCTGCACATAGATGTTTATAGCAGCCTTATTCATACTTGCCAAAACTTGGAAGCAACCTAGATGTCTTCAATAGGTGAAAGGATAAATAAACTGTGGTCCATTCAGACAATGAAATATTATTTCAGTGGCAAAAAAAAAAAGTTAGACATCAAACCGTGAAAAGACATGGATGAAACATAAATACTTATTACTAAGTGAAAGAAACCAATCTGAAAAGGCTACACACTGTATAATTCAAACTATACAGCATTCTGGAAAAGGCAAACTATGAAGACAGTGAAAAGATCAGTGGTTGGCAGAGGTGAGGAATGGGAAGGATGAATAGGTGCAGCACAGGGGATTTTTAGGGAAGTGAAAATAATCTACATGATAATGCAATGGTAGATACATCTTATCATACATGTGTCCAAACCCAGAGAATATACAACACCAAGAGTGAATCCTGATGCAATCCGTGGACTTTGGGTGATAATGATGAGTCAATGTAGGTTCATCAATTGTAATACATGTACTACTGTGATGGGGAGGGTGTTGATAATGGATGAGGCTGTACATGTGTGGGGGCAGGGAGCATGTGGGAAATCTCAACAAATTTAAACGAATTGAAACCAGAGAGTGTTCTCTGACCATAAGGGAATCAAAGTAGATATCAATAATAGAAAGAGAACAGAAAAGTCTCCAAACAGTTGGATATTAGACAATGCATCTCAAGGCTACCTATACATCAAAGAAGTCTCAAAAGAAACCAAAAAAATACACAGTTCTGAATGACAACAAAAATACAACATATCAAAATCTGTGGGATGCAGCTAAGGCAGTGCAGTGAGGGAAATTTATAGTACCAAATGCTCATGTTAAAAAGAGAGAAAGTCTCAGATCATTCACCCGACCTCATACCTTATGAAACTAGACTTTAGGAACAATTCTATGTGAATGAAATATCCCACCTGCAAAGTATGAACTTTAAATCCAGTTTGATCTAATAGTATTATGATTTTTTTAAAAAAGAAACTAGAAAAAGAACAAAATAAACCCAAAGCAAACAGAAGGAAAGAAACAATAAATATAAAAGCAAACATAAATAAAATAAAAATCAGAAAAAGAATAGAGAAAAATCACAGAAACAAACAGCCACCTTTTGGGAAAGATCAGTAAAATCAAGAAACCTCTAGGAAGATTGACCACAAAAAGAGAGAAAGAGACAGAAGACACAGGTTATCAATATCATGAATGGCCCAGGGAGTACTCTATAGACCCTGAAGACATCAAAAGGATAATAAGGAATATTGTGGACAGCTCCATACATATAAATTTGACAACTTATATGAAATGGACCAATTCCTCGTAAAGCACAAACTATCACAACTCACCCAAATCTGAAATAAATCATTTAATAACACTGTAACTATTAAAGAAATGGAATTCGTAAGAAGAGAAGGGAACACTTCCAATTCATTTTATGAGTGCAGTGTTATCCTGATACCAAAGCCAGACCAAGACAGAGCAGAAAAAGAAGACTACAGACCAATATCTGTAATGAATAGAGATGCAAAAGTCCTTAACAAAATATTAGCAAACAGAATTTGGCAGTACATAAAAAGAATTCTGTATCACAATCCAGTGGGGCTTATTCCAGAGATGTAAGACTGGTTCAATATTTGAAATCAATCACCGCAATCCACCGTATAACAGGCTAAAGAAGAAAAATCACATGACCATAGTGATTAATGAGGAAAAATCACTTGACAGAATCCAACATCCAATCATGAGAAAACTCAAAGAAAGCTAGGGGTAGAGGAGGACTTTCCCCACTTGATAAAGAACATCTCCCAAAAAAGATTATACAAAGAATTCTCAAAACTCAACAGAAAAAAAAAAAATCCTACTACTCATATTCTACTTAATGGTGAAAGAGTAAATGTTTTCCCCCTATGGCTGGTAACAAGGGAAGGATGCCCACTCCCAACAATCTGTGTTTAGTGCTAGAAGTTCTAGCCAGAGCAATAATGTATGAAAAGAAAATAAGAGGCATATAGATCAGGAGGCAAGAAATAAAAATGTCCCTGTTTGCAGATGGCATAACTGTCAATGATGAAAATCTCAAAAAGGCTACCAAAAAAATTTTCCCAGAACTAATAAATGAGTTATTCCAGGTCACAGATTATGAGATCAAGACACAAAAATCAAATGTGTATCTAAAGGTTAGCATCGAACACATGGAAACTGAAATTTAAAATATAGCACCATTTATAATCATTCAAAAAAACGAAATTCTTAGCTGTACATAACACAACACATACAGGACTTTTACATTGAAACCTATAAAACACTGATGAAGGAAGTTTTTAAAAATGGTGGGTTTTTTAAAGATTTTATTTATTTATTTATGAAAGACACGGAGAGAAAGGCAGGGACACAGGCAGAGGGAGAAGTAGGCTCCATGCAGGAAGTGCGATGTGGGAGTTGATCCTAGTATTCCAGGATCACACCCTGAAGGCTCAACCACTGAGCCATCCAGGCATCCTTTTTTTTTTTTTTTTTTAAGTAGCTTGCACACCCAGCTTAGAGCCCAAAGCAGGGCTTGAACCCATGACCCTGAGACCAAGACTTGAGCTGAGGTTAAGAGTCAGACACTTAACCATCTGAGCCACTCAGGCACCCCTTAAAAATCTAAATAATAGGAGGAGGAATTCATGTTTATGGATTGGAAGCATCAGCACAGTAAAAAGTGTCAATCCTCCCCAAACTGGTGTGTGAATTTAACACAATTCCTATCTAAAGTCAAGCAAAAACCGCCTTCTTAGCGCAGTGGGCAGCGCGTCAGTCTCATAAAGTCAAGCAAGATATTTTTTAGATATAGATAATAATATCTATATCATATAAAATTTATATGGAAAATCAAAAGAATCAGGATATCTAAAACCATTTTGAAAAAGAAGTGAGAGGAATCACTCTCTCCACTTTTAAAACAACATCAGCTACAATGATCTAGGCTGTAGTGTTGGTGGAGAAGTAGACCACATAGATCAATGGAACAGAACAGAGAATTAGAAAGAGACTCACACAAATACAGCTAAATGATTTTTTTTTACAAAGGTGCAAACTAATCCAAATGAGGAAGAATAGCCTTTCAACAAATGGTGCTGGAGCAATTGGATATTCATAGGCAAAAAAAAAAAAAAAAAATTGAACTTCACATGTTATATAAAAACTAAGTTTGAATGGATTGTAGGCTTGTATGTAAAATCATAAAACTTTTAGAAAAAGGAGACCACAGGAGAAAATCTTCAGTATTTTCTCTAGGGCTACACAAGGAGTTCTTAGACTTATTAGAAAAAGCATAATCCATAATAAAAAAATTAATTAATTGGACTTAATAAAAATAAAAAAACTCTTGTTCTGTCAAAGACCTAGTTAAAAGAATGAAGAGACAAGCTACATACGTGGAGAAAACATTTGCAAATCAGATATCTAACCAAGAACTTGTATCTAGAGAATACAAAGGATTCTCAAAACTCAACAGAAAAAAAAATCCACAAACAACCCAAGTTGAAATGGGCAGAACACCCGATTTTCACTGAAGAATATATGGATGGCAAGTAGGCACATAAAAAAAGATGTTCCACATCATTAGTCAGTAGGGAAACACAAATTTAGGCCACGATAAGACATCACTACACACCTATTAGGACAGCCTAAATCTAAAAAAAAAAAAAAAAAAAACCACCAACATAGTGACAACATCAAAAACTGGTGGGGATACAGAGAAAGTGGGTCATTCCTACATGGGTGGTGGGAATGGAACATAGTACAACCACTCTGCAAAAGAGTTGGTAGTTTCAAAAAAAAAAAAAAAAAAAAAAAAAAAAACCCTAAACACACGCATACTATACAACCTAGCGGTCGAGCTTCTGGGCATTTAGCCCAGAGAATGGAAACTTCTATTCACATTAATACCTGCTCATGAATGTTCATGGAAGTTTGATTTGTAACAGCCCCAAACTGGAACCAACCAGAACCCCTGTCAGTAGGCGATGGTTAAACAAATCATGGAGTAGTACTCAGCAAGAAAAAGGAACAGTCTGTTGATCCACACAGCAGCCTGGGTGGACCCCAAGGACATCACACTGAGTGAACAAGCAATTCTGAAAAGATCACTTACTGTATAGCTTTGGTTACGTGTCATTCTCTAAATGACAAAAGTGTATAGATCGAGAACAGATGAGTGGTTGCCAGGGGACGGGGTAGGGGACAGGTATTCTGTGTGACAAGGAAGGGGACTTTCGGGGGGATCTTTGTGGTGATGGAATGTTCTGTATCTTGATTTCCATGGGATTCACAGGAATGTGTGCTTGTAAACTACACACGTCATACTGGCGCCAATCTCCTGGTTTTGCTATTGTATGACTCACATATAGAACTATTGGGGGAAATTAGCTGAGGGTACCCAGATCTCGCCATGCTATTTTTGGAACTGCCAGTGAATCTGTAATTATTTCAAAATACAAAGCGGTTTTTTTATTTTAAAAAAAAGAGGAAGTAAAAAGTTACTTCAACCCAAGAATTCTATATCTAGTAAAAAATATCCTCCAAGCATGAAGGTAAAATAGTCATTTTCAGATTTAATTTTACAAAAGTTTTAAAGGACGAGGGCAAGGGTACAAGGTGAAAATTCAGATTGCCAAGAAGGGCATTAGAAATGATAAATATCTGGGTAAGGTATTTTTCCCTCTTAATTTCTGTGAAATACCTATCTAAAGCAAAAATTGTGTACAGCGCAGTGTCAAGGGTGGCAGGAGTGGTAGCTGACAGTTCCATGCAGTCGAAGGATCCCACATTTTATATAAAGTGGTTTAATATTTACTCTGACTCAACTGAAAAGTTAAGGAAGTAGGGATGAATAGTTTAATCCCCGAAGCAACCACGAAATAATAATAATAAATAATAATAATAATGCAGGGGCGCCTGAGTGGCTCAGTCTGTGAAGCATCTGCCTTGGGCTCACGTCATGTTCCTGGCGTCCTGGGATTGAGCCCCACGTTGGGCTCCCTGCTCGGTGGAGAGCCTGCCTCTCCCTCTCCCTCTGTGTCTCCCCCTGCTTGTGCATGCACTCTTTCTCTGTCAAGTCAGTAAATAAAATCTTTAAAAAATAATAATAATAAAGCCAAGAGGGCAGGAGAGGAGGTACAAAGGAGCAAAATGCAGAACTGCCCTGAAAGGGAATGGATGGGAGAAGACACACATGCAAAGTCGAGGGAGGCTGGAGCACTCAATAAATATCACAGCAAAGAAAGCTCTGTCCAGATGTTCTTTAGACCTGCTCCCTAACTTCACTCCCACATCTGTCCACATCCCCTCCCCGGCGAAGGTCTCCTGTGACACCAGGGAGGGAAGGGCAGCATGCTGGGCCCCAGGGCGGGGCAGTGCGTGAAGCCTTGTGCACCTTGCCACCCACTTGCAGAACCTCAACGGCAGGTTGGCACATAATGTGGGTGGTCCTCAGCCAGGAGCAGCAGATTCTGGGGGTCACTGGGTGGTTTATTGGTACAGAAGGCTGCGATTGCTTCGATAGGCTGGTTCCTGGCCAGAGCCGGGATTCGGGCAATGTCTGCTGGGTTCATCCAGGCAACACAATGCTTACTGAGCACCTACTGTGTGCCAGGCCTTTTCCAGGCCCTGGGGCTACCTCAGTAAACAAGACAAACCCGGACCCTCTCCTGAAGGAGTGTACATTCTGATGATGGGTTGGTGCCGGGGTTTGGGAGGAGAATCAGTAATCAATAAACATCATAAAATATAAATGATAACGTTTGGTAGAAGTGAAGGTGCTATGGGGTAACCAAGTGGAGCAGGGTAAGGGGTGGGGCATGCATGGGGTGGGGGACCTGGAAGCAGTAGAGGGAGCAGGGTGTAGCTAGCAGGAGTGAGACACGCAGGAGGGGGGGTACAAGGGTGGAGCTTACAGGGATGAGGCTGGGCAGGGGTAGCCCATGCAGGGGTGGGGCTGGGCAGGTTGCAGTGGGTATAGAATTCTTGAAGTGATGTTTGAGCCAAGATTTCAAAGGAGCAGGGGAACGAACCACCCTGACATGTGGGGAGGAACCCCAGGCAGAGGTAGCCCCAGGAACAGCAGTGGGGGTGCAGGTATTTCCAGGGCCGCCTGGTCTCAGGGAAGGGTAAACATCACACCTGCTACTCCTGCACCCAAAGGCCACGTCCAGGCTCTGTCCTTGGGCTTGGGGCAGCGCAGGTGATCCACCAGGTGAACCACAGGGCCCAGAGGTCCCCTCCCCCACTTGGCTGGGGCTGGGAGGAAGGCTGAGGTCCTGGTTTGGCAGGATTTGCTGGGGAATCAGCTTTCCTGTCGCCCATGGCCAAGTCAGTCCAGGCTGCCCTCCAGCCCGCCTGTCAGAGCCCATCCCCTGCCTTTCCCCAAACCCAGGACACTGTGTGTCCCCACCACCCCCTTAATGGCTTTGGAAAAAGTTTGCTTCAGGTCTCATCTTTGGACACTCTGTCCCCAAGCCCTCTTTATAGGCTCCTACTGCACCCCAGTCCTGGCCAGACCTCGGATGCATCCAAACCCAGTTGTCCCTCCACTGTCACTTTGTCATCCCAGCAGCTTCCTGCCTGGGTTCTTAACAGCCCTCACGGAGTCACCTCCTTCCTCGCCTGCACATGTCCCTCCCGAGACCCGGTCCCGCACACCTCCAGTGCCCACCTCATCCCCCGTCCCCCTTTGGCTGGTACTAGCAAGCCCGGGTAAGGAGCGGGCTGTATTACGCAGGTATTTGATATTCCGAGTAAAGTCTCGGCAGCCCCTGTGAACCATCGTAACCGCGGAAATGCCCACAGGACTCGGGATTAGCAGCTCTGCGGCACATGCGAAATGAAGGGATTTTATTTAGTGTTTAGGATTTATACGTGTACATGTGTGTGGGGGGGGTGCCCCAATATGTATTTAAATCAAGTAACTTAATCCACAGAGTTCAAGGCTAAAACCACCACAGGAAAAGGATATTTGCATATTATTAATCTCTTCACAGCCACAAAGGAGCTTGTGTGGGAGAAAGCGCGCGACCTGGAATTGGAGGACCCCAGAGAGAGCGCCAGGTGGGGCCGGCTTTCTGCTCCCACCTGCTGGCGCAGGCCCACCCCCGCCCCCAGCCCTGGCGCCCCCGCACCTGGCGGGACCCGCACCGCGTCTCCCAACGGGTCGTATCTGGGAAGGAGCAAATGAGTGGACGGATGTGTGCCCTGAGGAGGGAGCAGATGCCCAGGGCGGGACGCAGGGGGTGCCCCCTGCCTGGGAGAAGCCAGGGCCCGGCCGCCTCTGGAGCCTGCGCGGCGGGGAGGCCGGAGGAGGCGAGGAGGCCGCAGGGACGGGGAGGCGGTGGAGGCCGCCGCGGCCAGGGCAGGGGAGGATGGGGCGGGGGAGCCGCAGGCCTCGTGCCTCCCTCCAAGCCCTTGGGACGGTGACGGCGCCCTGGGAAAGCAGTGACCCCCGCTGCAGCCAGGATGGCCACTCCTTCCTAGTCAGGTGGCCAGCTAAAAACAGGGGGGTCCCCAGACTACAGGCCCCCTCCTTGTCACACACACCCCCCCACAGGCTCACACACACATGCTCATGCGTTCACATGCACACATTCACATACCACATACAGACACACACTGCTCACAACATACACATTCACACACATTCATACCACACACCCCATATACTAACATGCACCACTTACTACTATACCACACATCCACACAAATTCACACTCGCACTGCTCACACCACACACACTCGACATTCACATACCACACACAGACACACACCACTCGTGCATCGTACACACACGACACACTCACACACCACACACACCACACGCACACACACCTCACACACGCACACTACATATAAGCACACACCGTACACACTCACACACACACCACATGTAAGCACACACCACTCACACTCACTAGCAGCCTGGAGGGCAGGAGGGAGCCTCCAGCCTCGATAAGGAGGCAAGTCAGAGGGAGGCTCAGCCTCTGCCCAACAGGGACCAAGGTGCCCTGGGCCCGAGTCACGGGTGGTTTTCCCTTCTCAGCGGTTACCAGCAGAGGAGCCAGAGACGACGTGACGTGTCCAGCCACAGGAGTGTCCTATCCCTAATTACCTTCAGCGGCAGCATTGGCAACGGGCATCCCCTGGGGCTTCGGGGTGTCTGAGTTCATGAAGCTCCCACCTTAGAGAGAGTGAAACGGAAGTGGTAGCTGGCCTGAAGTCCCAGCGCCGGAGATGGCGGGGGCTGGATTTGAACTCCTGTCCCTTCTCGCTGCCGAGCTGGTGCCCCTGCACCAATTACCCGCCACCTCTCTGCCTCATTGGGACTTAATTGAGCAGAGTCTCATTTGTTCAAAACTCCTTAGCTGGGACCTCCTGAGAGGAGGGGAGTCTCCTTTGCACCAAATGTGAGGGGACGTGCAGTTTACTGGCTACATGAGCTATACACACGAGGCTGATGGGAACCGGTTAACGTGGGAGGACAGATGGCTGACACATGTCAGGGGCGTGCACATAAGTGCCCAGCAGCCAAGGTCTCCATAAAGCAGCCCATGGGCCCCGTTCCCTTGGCAGGGTAGGCACTGGGCTGGCCCCACCCGGGCCTGGCTGGAGAAAGACCTACGTGGGGCTCTGGGCTGTGTGACTCGGGGCCAAGTACAACCCCTCTCTGAACTTCAGTTTCCTTTGGAAACCTAAATAATACCGGCTTCCCCACAGAGCTGCTGTGATGTGAGGAAACACAGTGTGAGGCTCAGTGCACGGCAGGTGCTCAGGAATGCACAGCTGTTTTACAATAATTAAAAAGTGCATCTCGGTTTCCCCACTCATTTGCACTGGTCTTCACAGAAATCGATGAGAGTTCTGCACACGGTTCTCCCACCTGGCTCAGGGTAGGTTCTCCTGCACTCACCCTATCCATTGGTGTTTCATGTCATCTGAAACACGCAGCATCCAGCCATGTCCCCGGGAGACAGGATCCCTGCCCATAGGGGCTGGTGGTCTAGTGACTAAAAGTACCTGACAAGGGGACAAAGAGGGGCAGAAGATGGTAGGGTTGCCAGATTAAATTCAAGATGCCAAGTTAGACTTGAACTTAAGATAGACAACCCACATTTTCAGTGTAAGTTTATCCCATTCAATATTCGGGATATACTTTTTTTTTAATTTTTTTTATTTATGATAGGCACACAGTGAGAGAGAGAGAGGCAGAGACACAGGCAGAGGGAGAAGCAGGCTCCATGCACTGGGAGCCCGACGTGGGATTCGATCCCGGGTCTCCAGGATCGCGCCCTGGGCCAAAGGCAGGCGCCAAACCGCTGCGCCACCCAGGGATCCCTATTCGGGATATACTTATACTCAAACATTATTTCTGGCTTATCTGAAATTCATATTTAACGAAGCGTACCACATTCTTTTAATTGCAAAATCTGGCAACCTTGCAAAGAAGATCTTCCAGCATTTAGCAGTTACTGAGCACCTTCTACGGAAGTCCCCCTCCTGAACGGCCCAATGACCGGCTGGACCTGTGGGCTTAGGGATAAACAGAGAGACAAGCCCATAAGATAAGCACAGAACGTGGTCTGGGAGGCCCATCGACAAGGTGACCTTTGAGCTCAAACCTGAATCATGGAAAGAATTTATATCCTGGGCAGGGGACGAGGAGGTTGGAGACATGAGTGAGGCAGGGCAGTGAGCCACCAGCTTCAAGGACAGAGCAGAGGCTTAGAGGGGAGAAAATCACAGGTTCCATGGGAGGAAGCAGAATGGAGCCAGACACAAGGTAGCCGAACAGAGAGGAGGGGTGCTGGAGGGTTCCAGGTGGGCAAAGGGACAGTCTCCCCTCCCTGGCAACCCACAGCGTAGGCTCCTGAGGTTTTCTTGTGTCCTCTCCAGGCATGATCTCCAGCAAGGGCCTTTGCACACAAGAGAATGTCAAGTGAAAAGCACGAGATACAAAACAGACAGTGGCTGTGGTGTCTTGGGGCTTGAACTAGACCCCCTGACCTAGGGAATGGTAGGTGCGCAGTAAGTGTGGGGTCACTTGAATCAGAGTTTTCCTATTTGCAGACAAACTCTAGGTGAGTAGAGGCATCTACAAGGCTTTTCATTCCATTTTGAGAGTATTTTATTTTATTTTGTTTTATTTATTTATTTATTTATTTTGGATATTTTGAGAGTATTTTACTGAATGAACGATGAACGAACGAATGAATGAATGAATGAACACAGATGTAAGGTTAATAGGACTCCATCCAGAAACCACTGGTCCCAGACTTAGAAGGTAATAAAAAAGACGAAAAGCCAGAACCTGCCTCCTGGTCCCTGATGGGAGCCATTGCTCTGGAGTCCGTGATAATTAGTGCCTTTGCGAGTTCCTGCTCTCTTCTCAACCTGCTAGGTCTGTGAAGCCTCCTGCCAAGCTCAGCAGGAGAGATCGCCTCCCTGGCTTCCAACACTCCAGCGCCCCCCCCCCCCCCCAACATTCTCAGCCCACTGAGACTGCAGAAGGTAGAAAATCCTGGCTCGCCAAGAACGGGAGCTGAGGCAGGAGCATCCTGCACAGACTGGAGGGCTCGCCACCACTGTCCTCCTACGTGTCCTTGGGCAAGCGGTTTTGGCTCTCTGAGCCTCCGAGGCTCCTGCGAGGCAGGGATGGAGTGTAGTGATGCCGCTGTTCCCTGATTCACAAGGGCTTGGGGAGAACCTGTTCCAGCCAGGCACCACACTGGGGGGGGGGGGGGGGCGGAGCTGCAGAGCCAAGGCTTGGGGCTTCTGTTCTCATGTGAGCATCAGACAACGAAAGAGGAAGGGCAGAGCCCAGGAGATGACCCTGTGGGGGGGCCTGGGGAGGCCCTTGGATGGGCTGATCTCGGAGCTCAGGCCTGAAGCCTAGGAGGGAAGAGAAAGACAGGCTGACTCCCTATAGGCTGCCATTAGGAGGGTTCCTGGCCCCCAGCTCCCAGCCCACAGAGCCAACCGTGGTGTCTAAAGGCCCCCCTCTGGGCCCCTCCAGCTTTTGAAGTGCTTTGTCATGAACATCAGCACACGGATCATGTTTACCAAGCACTTGCTATGTGTCCGCCTCCGTGCTCTGAGGGCTGAGCGTGCCCAGACCGCACAGCTAGACAGTGGGGACGCGGTGCCGGACAGCGTGCAGCGGGGGTACCCAGGGTGCAGCCGCCTCACCTGGCCCGGGAGTTGGTGCTTCTGGGGCCGCTCCCGAGGAGAGAGGGCAGCGGGGCACAGGCTGGAGACCAGGACAGGCAGGGGCCGTGCCCCACCAGGCCACCGGAGAAGGCCCTCTGCTGACCAGTCCTCACCCTTCCCTTTAAAAAGGAGAAGCGGAGGTTCCCCGGGGAGACTCAGGTCTCTCTGTTCCGACTCCAGGGCTCTTCCCACAGCACCAGGCCATTCCTCAGGCAGCCCTACCCCCAACCCGTGGTGATGTCCTGTTCAATGCCCTGGTGCATCCTAGGGGCAGCGGCGGGGACAGGGTCAAAGGACACTCCTGCAGAATTCCATGGGGGGTGGATGACATATCCCATGGAGGTGGGATCCTGGGTTCCAGGCTCCCCCAGTGACCTTGAGTGGTCACTCCTTCTGACAGGTACACACACACACACTGCCTAGCCTCCTGGGCCTCCTGCTGTCCCTTCCCCTTCCAAATGGCTAGGAGGAGGTAACCAGAAGCACCCCCCACTACTGCTAGACCCATAGCTGGATGAGGTAAAGTTAGGCCTGTTGCCGGATTTGCTGGCAGCATGACTTTGAGCAGGTCACTTGCCCTCTCTGAGCCTCCACTTCCTCGCCTATGAATTGGGAGTCTCATCAACCCCTGCCCTGCAGGGCTCTGGTGGGGTGGAGAGGGTCCCAGAGGATGGAATTAGCACGGACCCAGCACCAAGTGCATACATTCACATTGAGTCCACCCTCCCTGGGCACTGAAAGGGCAAATGGGTATTTGCATGTTGTGTCCATTTTTTTATGTCCTGCTTCCTTCCTCCAGCGGCTGGGGTGGCTCCTGAGGATGAGGAAGACGAGGTCTCTGACTCCCGTCCCAGCCGGGGCCGCTGCCACTATCCATCTGCCTGTCTGTATACATCATCGGTCCTCAAAGTGTGGTCTCAGAGCCAGCAGCATGAACGCTGCCTGGGATCTTGCTCAGGCCTCTGAACCAGAAACTGTGTGGCCCATGGTCAATTTTAACAAGGCTCCCAGGTGACAGGTGCACGCTCAAGTTTGAGAAGCACTGGTGTAAACCATGAGATCCTTGGAGGGGGGTTACCCCCTCACCCCCCAACCCTCATCCTAACCCCAAGCCTAGTCCCAGCAGTTCTATGCTCCCCTATATACAGCCTCATCTGCTAGTCCACCGTCTGGGGACCCAGGTCCTTCAAAGTGTGGCCCTCAGAGCACCCACACCAGAACCACTGGGAGGTTGATAAAATGCAAGCCCTGGGTCCCACCCAAAACCAGAGTGTGACTCCCCAAGGGGGCCCACGACTATGCCTTTGACCCTGTCCCTCTCTGGTCCTAAGGCAGTCAGTGGTCCAAGAAGGGTGTAGAAAGAAGATGGAGACGAGGGGTGCCTTGGTGATGCTGTTGGTTGAGCATCTGACTCTTCTGTTTGATCTCAGGGTCATGGGATTGAGCCCTGAGTGGGGCTCCACACTCAGCATGGAGTCTACTTAAGATTCTCCCTCTGCCTCTGCCCCTCCCCTGTGCATGTGCACGCACTGTCTCTCAAATAAATACATCTTTAAAATAAATAAATAAATCTTTTTTAAAAAAAAAAAGAAGAAGGAGAAGAAGGGTAGCAGAGAAAGCCAAGCCCCAAGGCCAGGTGGACAGGCAGGGACCCTAGGTCTCCAGTAGTGCATGAAGGGTTCTAGGTGCTTCCCAGACTAACCACAAGGGCTCCTAACAAGAGGGGTCTGGGAGGAGGCCCACCCTGGGTAGTGCATCAGTGGGTAGACACCATTTGCAGGGCCAAGGACAACATTTTGTGAAAAAAATAAAATAACACTCCCTGTTCTAACCCCAGATGGAATCTGGGACAGACGGTACAGGAGCCCAGTGCAGCTGTGAACGAGAAAGCTGAAGCTCTGTGACCCAAACTCAGCCTGCCCCTCCCCACGCCCGTCCCACGATTCCAAATACCTTCCCTTCTACCAGTGGCACATTAGTGGGCTTCGAAGTCCCTAGGCCATGAGACTGCCAGGGTCAGGGGGTGGCAGGTGGGCAGCAGCTCCCGAAACCCTTTGGGTGGAGAGTGGGGAGGTCCCCAGCAGATGGAAGAAAGGCAACAGCCAGGCAGGCCCTGGCCTGCAGCAGGGCAGGGAGCTTGGCCTTTCCCAGTGACTACTAGCCAGTGAGCCCACCGCAGTGCTCCCCCAGCCCACCCCGTAACTACATCCTCCCAGGCTGGGATGGGCATGGGCCAAGGAGAACCCCAGCCTGATCTGTGTTCTGCCAAGAAGGCTGCCCAAAGCTCACCAAGAGAATCACGGGCCAGGGAGCTGGGGGCAGGGGCACAGGTGCAGGTGTGTGCTGCAAGAAAGGAAGCCTGCAGAAAGAAAGATCTAGAATACTGTGGCCCCAGGGCCAGGCTTCCTGATAGGAGCTAGGACCTTTTGGGGGAGAGCTACCTCAAAAGCCTCCATCTTGGGTTCCATGACAAATGGGGAGGGCCTCAGAGCAACAGGCCATAGACAGGTCTGACAGGGGAGGAAGGGGGGCCAAGGAAGAGCGGACAGGGCCCAAAGCTCTCCCTGCCAAATGTGTTACCACTTACACTTTCCTTTTCGATCAGAGCAAATCTCACAAAAAAGAAATAGCAAAACCATCCATGGGCCTGTCTGGCACCTGCTCTTGACCCAGACCCTCAGGTACCACCTTCACCACATTTTGCCATCTGTGTTTTACCCATTTTATTATTTGTTTAATATTTTTCTTTAAAGGAATTCGCTATTTTTACTTAAATCGATATATCTAGCAGGGAACTTTATATGACCACTGTAAGTGGAATTCTGAGATCATAATGCCATAAATAGAAGATAAAAGTAAAAATAAATTACAATGAAAATAAAACAATGTTATTAAATTCTATCTGGCTATTGCTGCTGCCAAAAGCTTTGTTATAAAAGGGTTGGGGAGTGTGAGCTTCTCCAGGAAACCAGACGGGCTGAGAGAATGGAGAAGGGAATCACCTCCGTGTGACCTGAGTCTGTGTGGCTCCTGAAATCGTTCCTCTGCTAGGTCACCAGGGCTACCCATCCTGCACTTGGGAAACCCTAACCAGTAGGTGACACCCCCAGGCCACTGAACCGGAAGATGGGGCTACCGGCAAGATAGGGACCTCATCTCATTTAATGCCGACAGGTGTTATTACCCCTGGCGTGAGGCAGGCATCACATTACAGGTGAGGTCCCGTTACAGGTGAGGGCACCTGAGCCCTGGGGAGCAGTCTAGCCCATGGCCTCCTCCTGGAAGTGGGCAGACCACAGCCCTCAGCCCTCTGCTCCCTGCATGGCCAAATCTGTTCACTACAAATGCTTTATGGTTTTTCTGGTGCTCCTCTCCACTGGCACTCCTTGTTCAGACCCCCTCACCTGGAGGATCCCTCCTCCAGCCCCCAGTGGTTCTCCTGGCAGGGCACTGTCTCCCTGAGGATCCTTGCTGTACCTTTCTGGACCCAGGACTCACTGCAAGAAGACTCTTCTGACAATCACCCCCCAAATGCAGCCTAGAGCCTTGCTTGGCCAGAGATGGAGGGGAAGGGGGCCACACCCCAATCCTCACAAACCACCCCCTTGATTTCCAAGGGAAGCAGGTAAGTCGGATCAAAATCATCCCATATGATAATGATTTCCTCTATGAGAAATGCAATTATAAGTCTCAGAAAGAAATGTGTGAATTAAAATGGGCGGTGGTGAAGATGGCAGGGAGAAACTCATGAGGGTGCCAGGATGGTCCCCAAACAATCCTGTGGGCGAGCGGCCAGCAAGGATGGAGGTGATGTTTTACCCTTGGAAGGACTGGCAGCTGTTTGTCGCAGCCCCACAAAACAGCGGTGGAGGCAGGCTGATGGCATATGTCACAGGCAGCAAATCTCACTTGGCCCCCATGGGGGCCGTGAGGCTTCTGTCCACGCAGGCTCCTCTCCACCATGACCCACTTCCGAAACCCATAGCATCCCTGACTCTGTCCCCTGTCAAGGAGAGCAACCTGGACACTCTGATCAGCCCCCGGAGACTCTGAGACCCCAGAGCCCCTCCACAAAGTGTGATGGGCCTTGTGTGGAGAGAAGGTGCCCAAGGGGGTCTCAGAAGCAGTGAGCAAATCCTGCTGGCCTGGGGGCTCTCAATTTCATTCCCATGATGGGTGTGGTGTCTAACCTTAGATCCAATTTGCCGAATGAATTTGGAAGTGAGCCCAGTCCTTTGCAGCCTAGAACAGGTGACCTGGAAGTGAGGGGCTGGCCAGGTGCTGTGGGCAGACCTGTGCATGCATGCAGACCCCTCCACACACATGTGCACCTGACAAATACTGGGTCCCAGAATCCGCCCCCACCTCCTCCCCAACCCGGATCCTCAGAACCAATCTGTCTGCTCTGGTCAGGGAGCAGAAAAGCAGGAGGACCCATGGTTGGCAGGGGCAGCCCCCAGGCAGCCCACTCCACGCCTCAAGTCACCCTGAGGCATAGCCACCTTGACTCCCCTAGGTCTTAGCCCCAAGGTCATATCCAGGCAAGCGAAACAGGAATCTTCCCTGTGCAGAGGGGCTCCCTAACTCAGAATGCATGAAAAGCAAAGGCGGGCTCCATGGACAGATGGAAACTGGAAAGCATTTTTCTAAAATATCTAAGTGCTCTGATGGCATCAAAGAGAAGGGGTGGGGGAGGGTGGTGGGTAGAGCAGGGGCTTTAGTGAGATCCTGACCTGGGTTCGAATCTCAGCTTCACCCGGTGCCAGCTGTGTGATTTTGAGCAAGCAACTTCCTTTCTCTGAGCCTCAGTCTCCTCCTCTGCAAAGAGGCAGGACAATAGCACCAGCCAAGCGCAGGTTGCCTGTGAATTTCCGTACGTTCGTATGGAAAGCACATGATGCCTGAGACATCTAGATAAAGTTTGTCTAGGTGACGGCAATTAGCAGTGCTGAATGTCACATACAGACAAATATTGGCAAGCGGTAAACGTAGAGAAAAATTTTAAGTAAAGAAACTTAAAACTGAGAATTTCTGTGCATTTATACAAGTTAGTCTGCAGATTGGAACAGATCCCTGCAGCTCTATTTCTGTTCGGCTCCTGGTGCAATGTCATGTCAGAAGTGAGAAGCGAGGCTACGTGGCCGAAGCACGTGCTGAATGGGCGCTTGAGTCCTGCCCATAGGCTGGGAGCTTGAATCCTGGTGCCTCAGCTCCCAAACTGGGACTAGTGGCCTCCCTTTCCTCAAAGCAGAGGCGAGGAGCCCAGGGAGCTGCCCCGGGCCGCCGGCTCCTCCTGCCAATCTCGGCTCTTTGGTGTCCGGTAGGTTAGGGATGGGGCGTGGCCGAGAGCCGAGGCCACGCCCACCGGCGAGGAAGGTGAAGGGGAGGGACCTAAAAGCGGGACTGGGACGGCCCGAGGAGGTTCACGCGGATTCAAGAGGATCCGGGGGGACACCGTGAAACCTTTGTCCTCGGAGTACCCCCTTTGCTGAGCTGAGTTGGCAACCGGAAGGAAGAGCTCTTGAGGCTGCACACCTGGCCAAGGGGAAGGGGCAGGGGGCCAGGTGTAGGGCCCAGGGCAGTAGGGACAGGAGGGGGGGTAGGGGACTCCTGTGTAGGTGGAGCCTCCAAGGGAAGATGTGGTCACTTGTCCTAGCTTACTCTCATCAGATTTGTGCTGACGGGTGGCCAGGATGCGGATCACCACCGTTCTCGGGGAGACACAGGGCTGCCCTGCCCTCACAGGGCTCAGAAAGGGTCCACCAGGTAAGGGAGAGACAGGATCAGGTCGGGCCTGGTGGGTCACAGCCAGGACTTTGGATCTGTCTCTCCCTGCAATGAGAAGCTACTGGAGGATTCCCAGTTGGCAAGAGACAAGATTTCACTTGCATTTTGAAAGGTGGTTTGCTCTTTAGGTGGAGAATGGTTGTAAGGGGAACAGGGTACCATGCAGGGAGAGGGCCAGTTAATACAGAGGAGCCGATGATTACTGGCCCGCTGGTCTCAGGTGACCTGGAGAAGGGGCCAGGTTCCTGGTGTGTTTCCAGAGTTAGAGCTGACCAGATTTTTGGATCTGGAAGGATAACCCCAAGAGTTTGAGCTGAGAGTCGGGATCCCTGGGTGGCGCAGCGGTTTGGCGCCTGCCTTTGGCCCAGGGCGCGATCCTGGAGACCCGGGATCGAATCCCATGTCGGGCTCCCGGTGCATGGAGCCTGCTTCTCCCTCTGCCTATGTCTCTGCCTTTCTCTCTCTCTCTCTCTCTCTCTGTGTGACTATCATAAATAAATAAAAATTAAAAAAAAAAAGAATTTGAGCTGAGAAAATGAAAGCATGAAGTTTCCATTTCCTTCTGGAAGAGCACATTAGGGTAGCAGGTGGAGGAGACACAGTTTGGGACAGGTTAAATGTGAGGAGCCATGAGCCATCCCTTGGGAGATCTTGGAGAAGCCTGGAGTCCAGGGAAGGGGACAGCCTGGAGGCAGGGGGTATCCCCCGTAAAGCTGGTTCTCAGCCCCATGAAACCAAGAGACCACCCAGGCAGAGGGTGACAGACAGGAGAAGTGGGGTCAGGACCCAGCCCTGGGGCAGGTCCGGGTTAACAGACAGAGGAGGAGGAAATAGTCAACGGCATTAGGGTAGGGTGGTTAGAAAGGGAAGGAGGCCAAGAGAAGAGAGTTCAGAGATGGACGGAGTGACCAGTTGCACCCATTGCGGCTGACAGGTGGAGTAACATGGGACCAAGGGTAACCGTTGGGGTTAGCAACCAGAGCAGTCAGCCCTGACCTTGCCAAGCACAGTTTGGGTGGAGTGGCCAGAGCGAAGGCCTGACTGCAGTGGGCTCAGGCAACCACACAAGGGAGGCATGGAGAGAGAGCAATTTTGATGGTATTTCTAAGGAGCGTGGCTAGAAAGGGGTCAGATAAATGGGGCAGAAGCTGGAGAGGATTGTAGGGTCAAGGGGTGGCTTTCTGAAATGTGGGAGACATCCCTGAATATTTGTTGCATGTTGATGGTGACAACCCAGGAAAGGAGCCAGCAGCTAGTGACATGGGAGATGCACACGGGACAAAGCAACAGAGATACTTTATGAAGGTGCCCAGGAGCCCTTGGGCAGGAGCGGGCCCCCCGATCCACTGATGTCCGTGAGATCAGGGGAGGCCGAGAGGTGGGCCCAGCAGGGACGATGGTGAAGGGAGGGCTGGGAAGGCCTCTGATTGCTAGTGTTTTCTCAGAAATAAGAAGCAGCAGTGATCTGAAAGTTTCCCTAGAGGCTGAGGTCGTGAGGTGAAGCCAGTGGTCATCCTGGTGGTTCCTCTGCTCGGGCGCGGGAATACAAGGGGCAGCGTGCTGCACGCAGCCAGGATGGCGAGTAGGAGGAAAGGAGGGCCCAGGACCCAGGGTGGAGAGATTAGACTGTGACCCAGAGAAGAGAGGAGGTGGGAGAGGGAAAGGCCAAGGAGAAAGGGGTCAAGGATCTCAGAGGGCAAAGAATTATGGGTGTCAAGTTCACAGAGGGAGTGTGCAGAGAGACGGGGTGGAAAAATGGGAGGCTAGAAATGGAAGTTAGGACGGGGTTGCGGGGGGATCTGGGGCAAAGCCAAGATCCAGCTGTGGCTGTTGGAAGTGGCAGTGTGGTGAAGGCTGAAAGGTTTTTCAAGGACAGGATTTGGGGGAGCTGACAGGTGAGGCGAGGTGAGGGAAGGATGAAGGCAGAGAGACCCCTGGTACAGCCCTGCTCATCAGGGGGGGCTTTGCCTTCTCAGTGGTGGGGAGTGAGGTCAGGGAAGGTGGGAATGCTCCTGGGGGCCTGGCTCAAGCAGCAAAACAGGCTGCCTGGGGCCTCCGTGCATACCATCCTTTGTCCTCCGACCAGGAGCAAGGACATCCCTAGTTGGTGGCTTCTGGCAAGGACAATCTTCAGAGTCTTTTATTTTATTTTTTTTTTTAAATAAAATACACATAACACAAAATTTACCATCTTAACATTCTTATTTGATTGATTGATTGATTGATTGATTGATTTAAAAACTGGAAGTTTGCTCCTCTTAATCCGCCAGCTTAACCATTTTAAAGCTCAGCAGTGTTAAGTACATTCAAGATGTTATGAACCAATCACTAGAACTCTGCTCATCATCCCCAAATGAGTCTCTGTCCCTATCACACACTGACTCCCTACTCCCTGTCCCTCAGCCCCTGGCACCCACCCTTCTACTCTCCGTGTCAAAGAACTTGACCACTCTAGGGACCTCATGTAAGTGGAATCATACAGTATTTGTCTTTTTTGTTTCTGGCTTATTTCACTCAGCGTGATATCCTCTGGGTTCATCCATGTTGTAGCAGGTGTCAGGGTTCTCTTCTTTCCTGAGGCTAAAATAATATTCCGTGTGCGTGGCACATTTTGTCTATCCGCCCGTGGATGGCCACTTGGGCTGTTTCCACCTTTCGGCAGTCGTGGATAATGCTGCAGTGAACACGGGTGCACGCACATCTCTTCAATACCCTGCTTTGAATTCTTTGGGTTATATTCCCAGACGTAGGATTGCTGGGTCCTGTGTCAATCCTCTGTTTCGCTTTCCGAGGAGCCACCACCCTGTTGCCACAGCAGCCACCAACTTACATTCTCACCGCGATATGCAAGCGGTCCCCTTTGTCCACGTCCCCACCAACACTTGCTATCCTCTATCTGTTTTTTTTTTCATAGTAACCATCCGTCGTCCAAGTTCGTTGACAAACATTGTCTCCTTTAGTGAGGCAAGGGCACCACAGGTGGAAAGGACAGACTGAGCGAAGCCAGGAGCCTGGCAGCTGGGGGGTAGGGGGCAGAAAGGAGCAAGTGACATATTTGGCTGAAGCACAAGAGTGAGGTCAGAAGAGAGGCTAGAAATGAGGCTGGGGGAGGCTGACCTCGGACACCCAAGGGTGCCCATGGAGAGGCCCAAGTGTCACTGGATGAGGAGCCCCTGCAGGGCTCTGAGCAGGAAGTGATGGGACAAGACGAGAACACTGATGAATCCTAGGGTGAGGGGACAGGGTGGCTAGAGGGGAAGAAATAGGAGGTCGGGAAGCCATTAAAGAGATTCTTAGAACAGCCTAGAACAGCTCTGACTGCCAAGAAGCCTCACATGGGCGCAGCCTCAGGTCAAGCATCATCTCAGCACACCTAGTCAGGTGGGTACACACATGCTCCGGTTGATAGATGAGAGACTGAGGCTCAAAGAGTATAAGTAACTTGCCCTAGGTCTCAAAGCCAAAAGTGGCAGAGTTGTGACTCAAGTTCCAATCGGTTTCCACAAGCATTTGTTGAGCACCTACTGTGTACCAGACCCACGTAGGGGACTATTTGGTGTCAACGGTCCGTTAGTTTAAACTGCTACTCTGCACTGACTCAAATAGTGCCAAACTTCAAGCTGCTCTAAGATGAGATGCAAGAAGATAACTCACCAGGGGGTGGAGAAACTGGAGAACAATTGGAAATTGGAGAAATTGGCTAATGCACGCAGGTTGTATTAACACACACATGCCGACTCGCCCATCGCAGAATCTGCCGGGCCCTGGAGGGTTGGTCAACAGAAGAGGGGAGGGGAGGTCCCAGAAAATCACAGACCATCCCCAGCCCCCACCTCCCAGCAGATGAGTGGATCACCACCTAGTGAAGGGGGTCTCCCGAAAAGCAGTTTGGGAAGCCTTCAACCACAGGCAATTGTGATTTTCATAGACAAGTTCATACATTCAACCCAATACAAAATGATGTATCACTTACCTGGGCTTTCATTCCTTCATTTAACGTTTTTAAAAAAGATTTTATTTATTTACTTGAGAGACAGAGAGAGAGAATGAGCAGTGGGGAGGGACAGAGGGAGAGGGAGAAGCAGACTCCCCGTTGAGCAGGAAGCCTGACGCAGGGCTCGATTCCAGGACCCAGATGGATCCCAGGACCCAGAGATCATGACCTGAGCTGAGCTGAAGGCAGACACTTAACCGACGGAGCCACCCAGGTGCCCTCCTTCATTCAACATTTAATAAGTTCCCACCAAGTGCCAACAGACAGGACACAGAGAGGAACAGTACAGGTGTGGCTCCTGTCCTCATGGCCACTGAGGGTCACAGATGTGAAACACACAGTCACCAGAGCAGTGGGTGCAGCCAGGGCTTCCTGGCAGCCCGTGGTGCAGAATAGGTGTCTGGGGCACTGGGACGGCTTCCCCAATGAAGTGCCGTGACCCAACGCACGAGGAGGAATTGCCCCAGCAAAGAGGCAGGAGGAAAGAGTCCCAGCCAAAGAAAATAAGGCCCAGGGGGCATTGAGAGAATGGACAGGGAAGTAGAACGAGGGTTCTCTGAAGGAGCAGACAGGCTGGCAGATAAAGGGAGACCAGGGTTTTCATCTGTTTAGACTTTCAAAGGTCAAGGCAAATAGGGCTTTAACATCAAAAACATTTTAACAGGCATAGAATCTTTGAAACGTTTCCTGCTGTGTTCTCCCTTTTGCTAATTCAATATTTTTTTCTTTCTGTCTAGCATCACCACCACCATGAAACTTAAACCATGAGGCTTTTGCCCCATGAAGGGACGGTGGATAACATCTGCGGCACAGAGAGGGGAAGAAGAGGGCTCCAAGAGTCCTGCTGGACAGCTCAGGGGAGTACAAGACCGTTTTAGGGCAGGAGGAGAAGGAGAGGAGGAAGGCCAGACCTGAGGGTCCTGGAGCAGTAGACCGATTCTCATAGGTTTAGGGGATGTAAGGACATCCTAGATGGTGTCTGGGCCCCCAGGATGTGTCCACATGGGGCCTGACATTGCACCCTACATGGCAAGGCTGTAGCAGAGTGGAAATGGCTAAGGGACCCCAGGCAGATGGGACTGAGAACATTCTTACAGAGACTCTCACTGCAGCTGAAGGCGGGGGTGGTGGCGGGGAGCACCCAGGAGCTGAGAAGATCCAGGGATGGCATTATGGATTGAATTATATCCACCGAAAAAGATATGTTGAAGTCCTAATCACCAAATCCATGTGTGTGTGAATTTATTTGGAAATAGAATCTTGGGGTGGCCCAGGTGGCTCAGCAGTTTAGTGCCCCCTTCAGCCCAGGGCATGATCCTGGAGACCTGGGATGGAGTCCCGGGTTTCCTGCACGGAGTCTGCTTCTCCCTCTGCCTGTGTCTCTACCTTTCTCTCTCTCTGTGTTTCTCATTAATAAATAAGTAAAATCTTAAAAAAATAAAAATAAAAATAGTATTTAAAAAAGGAAATAGAGGGATCCCTGGGTGGCGCAGCGGTTTGGCGCCTGCCTTTGGCCCGGGGCACGATCCTGGAGACCCGGGATCGAATCCCACGTCGGGCTCCCGGTGCATGGAGCCTGCTTCTCCCTCTGCCTGTGTCTCTGCCTCTCTGTCTCTCTCTGTGTGACTATCATGAATAAATAAATAAAATCTTTAAAAAAAAAAAAAAAAAAAAAAAAAAAAAAGGAAATAGAATCTTGGAAGATGTGATCATGTTAAGATGAGGTCATTAGTGTGGGCCCTAATCCCATATGCCACATGTCCTTATACAAAGAGGAGAGGTCAAAGGGCGAGACTGGAGTGATACAACTGCAAACCTGAGGTCATCAGGACCCGGAAGAGGCAAGAAAGGCTCCTCCCCCAGGGTCTTCGAAGGAAGCATGGCACTGGCGACACCTTGATCTCAGACTTCTAGATTCCAGAACTGTAACAGATTTCTATTGCTGTAAGCCATCCAACGTGGGGCACTTGGTTATGGCAGCCATTGCAAACCAATACAGAGGGTTCAAAGAGGCTTGACTCTGAGATGAGAAGTTTAGTGCAAAGCAAAGTCCATAGTCACCATCAGCGAATGTCCCCGCAATGCCCAGAGACCAGTGCACACCAAACTGCCACACCTGAACAGGCACAGTGACAGCAAATAGGACTATACAGTCCAACCCACCCCTTGAAGCCACGTAAGCGTCTTCACGCAGCCAGACACCACCTGCAAAAGGAAACAGAAGAGAGACACCCTGTATGAGGAGGAACCAGCCTTACCAGGGGTCAGGGCTTGAACTGACCAGATATTGGCTGACTTTCAGTCCTGTGGCCGTCGCCTCCTCTACCACCATGACACCAGCAGGAAAGGGGGTGCACACACAATGAGGTCACTTATAGAAAATCAAGGTTTTTGCACACCTTGATCCAAGAACATATATTTCATCCTGCTGCACTCATTTTTACAAATGGTCTCTGTGGAATTGGGGCATGTCTTTAAGCATAGATGGAAGACAGGCTCAGAGGCATAAAACCGAGGTGGGGTGAGTGGGTGCATCTCCAGATGGGGTGACCTGATTTACCATGAGGATGTTTGCTGGAGCATGACTTACAAAAGCAAAATGTTGGAAGCAACCTAAATATCCAACCATATGGGATTGGATAGCTCTGTATTTATAATGGGCTACCATGAAAATCACGCTAAGACTGTTCAATAATGTTTAAGAAAGTCGTGGTAAATGGTAAGTAGTAGTAGTAATGATAATAATAAGCCTAAAAACTGTATCTACAGTAGGACTCCAATGTTTAGGGGATGTTACTGTACCAGGCTGACTGCTTTAACAAGCACAACTCCTAAAATTCAATGACTTAACTGGACAAAGGCCCATTTCACCCTCATGAAATTATCATGGGGAGATGGGGTCTCTATTGGGTCATTTGGGAACCCATGCACATTCTGCCTAATGTCTTTGGCTGCCACCTCGGGTCTTGGACTCCTTCACTAAGCCCTTCCCACCCACCAGCAGGAAGAGAAGAGAGGAGGATCAGAAGGTTGAGTGGGCCAGACCCAGAACTGTGTGACATCACTTCCTCCCACATCCCATTAGTCTAACTCAATCACGTGCCACCCTACCTGCAGGGGAGGCTGGGAAAGGTAGTCTAGAAGAGAAGGGAAATGGGATTATTTGCTGATCACAGTAAATCTGCCACAATGAATATAACATTGAAAAAAAAATACTGCAAAGAAACCATCACATTTTCACAGTATCTGTTTCTGGATGGTAAAATGAAAGGTGTTTAAAATCTTTCGTATTTATGTTACTTGGAATTTTTCAAATTTTCTAAAATAAACATTTAGTGCTTTTACAGGGAGGGGAAAAGAAAAAGTGTAATTTAATAATTGACAAAATAGTCCCCAGGCTTCCTTTGGGATCTGGACAGGCTTACTTAGCCGCCAGGCTTTAGGGTCAGACTTACAGTTCACATGATCTAAGGAAAGTTACATCACCTTCCTAAGCCGTCAAGTCTCCACATGTGTAAAAGGGAAAATAAAAATGTATGTCAGTTATTGGAAAACTGAATGAGAACACGTGTGAGACATCATTCGCAGGGTGCCTGGCACGAAGTCCAGAGCGAAGGGCAGCTGTTACTCCTTCTGGCACTCGCACCTCCTCTCCCAGTCCATTCATTCGTCCTTCTCCCAGGTTACTGTTCTGTGCCTTCTCCTTGCTCCCCGGACCATCAGCCGTCTCCCCTGACTCTCTCACCTGATGACCAACCTTCTATTTCAGAGGGACAGAAACAATAAGGAGAAAATCCGAGGACTGCCACCCCCACTCCTATCCCCCAGCACCTGGTCTGCTCCTGCTGCACCCTCCCACTCCTAGAAATGCTCACGTGATGGGCATCAGGTCCCATCTCCAGCCCCCTAGGCCATGCCCCAGCCACCCCTTCTGTGTCCTGCATCATCAGATGTCCCCTCCCTGCTGGATCATTCTCCTCTGCATACAAACAAGCACTCACTGCTCTCATCTCTGTCTCTAGCTATCACCCCATTTCTCCCACCCTTTTATTACAAAATTTATCAAAGGAGTTGCCTGCTGTGACTATTTCTACCCAGCCCAGTCTCCCAGAACCTACTCCAACCAGGCTTCACCCCTTCTGCCCCTCCCAGCACTGCTCTTCACAGTGACCTGCCCATTGCTAACCCAATGGTCAGTCCCCATCCTCCGCTGATTTGACTGGAACCAGCCTTGGACTGACCCTTGGTACTCCCTTGGTCACTCCCTCTTTGGTACTGACAACACATTCTCCTGATTTCCCTCCCACCACCCCTCTTCTCTTCCTCAACCTTCTTTGCTGGTTCCTCCTCATGTCTTCTATGGCCTCTTCATGTTGAAATGACAACCAAGACTCAGTCCTCTGGCCCTGGTAATGGATGGAGTTGCATCTTTCAAAAAGATAATTTGAAGAATATTATTCTGCCTTCAAAAGGGAAGAGATTGTGACACCACTAAGTGAAATATGCCCATCAGAAAAAGAAAAATGCTGTATGATTCCACTTGTTGAGGAACCTAGTACTCATCAAATTCATAGAAGCAGACAGTAGGATGGTGGTGCCAGGGGCTGGAAAGAGGGCAGTTAGTGTTTGAAAGTACAGATTCATTCTGCAAAATGAAAACATTCTGTGGATGGATGGTGGTGATGGTGGCATAAAAATTTGAGTGTATTTAATGCCACACAACTCTATGCTTAAAAATGGCTCAAATGGTACCTTTCACATCTTGTGTATTTTCCACAATATTTTCAAAAGTTCATCTAAGAAAATTTTAAATAAAGTTTATTTAAATTCAATAAAATAGCAGAGTGTGCTATCAGTTTCAGAGGTAGAGGTCAGTGTGCTCATTACATCACGTGCCCTCCTTAATGCCCACCACCCAGTTACCCGCATCCCCTCCAGCAACCCTCAGTTTGTTTCTTATGGTTAAGAGTCTCTTATGGTTTGTCTCCCACTCCAATTTCATCTTGTTTTATTTTTCCCTCCTTCCACAATGCTCCTCTGTTTTGTTTTTTAAAGCCCACATATGAGAGGTAATCATATGATATTTGTTTTTCTCTAATTGATTTATTTCACTTAGCATAATACCCTCTAGTTTCATCCATGTCATTGCAAATGGCAAGGTTTCACTTTTTAAATGGCTGAGTAATATTCTGTTGTGTATATATACCACTTCTTATTTATCCATTCATCTGTCAGTGGGCATCTGGGCTTTTTCCATAGTTTGGCTATTGTGAATATTGCTGCTATGAACATTGGGGTGCTGGTGCCCCTTCAGATCACTACGTTTGTATCTTTAGGATAAATACCTAGTAGTGCAATTGCTGGGTCATAGGGTAGCTCTATTTTTAGCTTTTTGAGGAACCTCCATACTGTTTTCCAGAGTAGCTGCACCAGCTTGCATTTCCACCAACAGTGTAAGAGTGTTCTCCTTCCTCCGCACCATCAGCAACATTCGTTGTTTCCTGACTTGTTAATTTTAGCCATTGTGACTGGTATGAAGTGGTACCTCATTGTGGTTTTGATTTGTATTTCCTTAATGCCGAGTGATGTTGAGCATTTTTTTCATGTGTTTGTGGGCCATTTGGATGTCTTTTTTTGAGAAATGTCTGTTCATGTCTTCTGCCCTTTTCTCGCCAGGATTATTTGTTCTTTGGGTGTTGAGTTTGATAAGTTCTATTTTATTTTATTTTATTTTATTTTATTTTATTTTATTTTTTTTTATTTTATTTTATTTTTAATTTTTATTTATTTATGATAGTCACACACAGAGAGAGAGAGAGAGAGAGAGAGAGAGAGGCAGAGACACAGGCAGAGGGAGAAGCAGGCTCCATGCACCGGGAGCCCGACGTGGGACTCCATCCCGGGTCTCCAGGATCGCGCCTTGGGCCAAAGGCAGGCGCTAAACCGCTGCACCACCCAGGGATCCCGGTAAGTTCTTTATGGATTTTGGATTTTTTTTTTAATTTTTATTTATTTATTTGAAAGAGCGTGAGTAGGGGTGGGGTGAGGGGCAGAGGGACAAGCAGACTCGCCACTGAACGGGGGAGCTCAACTCGGGGCTCCATCCCAGGCCCCTGAGATCACGACCTGAGCCAAAGTCAGATGCCCAACCGACTGACCCACTCAGGCTCCCCTTAATAATATTTTTTAAAAAGATATACTGAAGTCCTACTCCCAGTACTTAAGAATATGAACTAATGAACTTATTTGGAAATTGGGTCTTTCAGATGTGATTGGTTGAGATGAGGTCATATGTGAGTAGGGTGGGTCTTTACCCAATATGACTGGTGTCCTTATTAGAGGAGGACAGAGACACACATGGAAAATGCCAGATGACCCCAGAGGTAGTGCTCAGAGTGGCTGCTGCAAGCAAAGAATTGCTGACCCCCAGTAGAAGCTAGGGAGAGGCAAGGAAGGGAACCAGCCCAAGTGTCCGGGAACCGTGACCCTGCTGGCACCCTGATCTCAGACTTGTGGTCTCCTGAACTGTGACAGAATGCATTTCTGTTGTGTTAAGCCACTGGCTTTGCGGCACCCTGTTTGGAAGCCCTAGGAAACTCACACAGGCCCCTCTGTTCTCCCTCTATATGGTCTCCCCTCTATTCTCATGGGTCCCTCGTTCACTCCTCCACCCAGCCCTGCTCCACCCAGCCCTGCCCGGAGAACCCAGACTCATCTCGCCATTGGCCACCTAGTTGTCAAATCAGCCTTTCCCTTATAAAATGCCTAAAACTGAACTCTTCCTCTTCCCTGCGGAACTTGTTATCTCGCCTTAGTTCGTGGCCCCTCCTGTAGTAGATGACCCTGGCCAAAGCCTCTGGAGTCATTCCGGACTCTTCTCGAAAGCTCCCCTCCAACTAACTAATGCTGGCAGCTTCACCTTCCAAATAAATTCTAAACTGTGTTCCTTCTCCTCAGCCAGCTTCCACCCAGGCTGGAGCACCAGCATCTTCCAGATGCCCCCCTCCCCTGGGGCTGGGGATACTGAGGCCATGCTGTCCTCAGTATTTCCAGCACAGCAGCCAGGAAGATGCTTTTAAAATGTAAATCAGATTATGTTCTGCTCAAAATCCTCCGGGAGCTCCCCACCTCTCTCCCGGTAAAAGCCTAAGTCCCTGTGTGGCTGATGGGGCCCCTACACAGGCTTCTCTCCTTAGCCTCCTGAACTCATTGCTCACCGCCACCCCCCACTCTGGCCACCAGGCCACCTTGCTGTCCCTCCAGTTCCCCTGAGGAGCCTTTGCACTTAACTCTTCCCTCTGCCGGACTCTTCCCTCAGGTTTGCACATAGTTTGCCCTTCACCATCCTCCACTCACGCCTCCGCTGAAATGTCACCTTTCTCCCAGGGCTCCAGGGACTCCTTATTTCACATCATAGACCACCTCCTGTGCTCCAGCACTCCCCCGCTTTTTCTCCATAGTATCTATCACATCAAATGAAGTGTATTTCCTGCTTATGTCCACCTCCCTCCACTAGAATGTAAGCCCCAAGATGGCAAGATCTTTTGTCTTTTTCCCCCACCCCGCCGAATCCTAGTGCCTGGAACAGTGCCTGGCCCAGAATACTGCTTAGCATAGGATGGATGGATGGATGGATGGATGGATGGACGGATGGATGATTTTCTGGAAAAAAAAAATTTTATTGTCAAATTTTTAAAAGATTGTATTTATTTATTCATGAGAGACACACAGAGAGGCAGAGACATAGGCAGAGGGAGAAGCAGGCTCCCCACAGGGAGCCCAATGTGGGACTCATCCCAGGACCCCGGGATCACAACCTGAGCCAAAGGCAGATGCTCAACCACTGAGCCACCCAGGTGCCCCATTCATTGCTAATTTTAACTGCAGAAGGGAGTTGGTTGAGATGGAGGAGAAGGAGGCTCCTTTTCTGGCTCAAAAGCTGAATTTAGATTTTTCCCTGTAGGATTTAGGGTCATCTCAGAGCCCACTGAACTGCCTTCTGATCAGGGCTGCAGGGGAGTCTGTTCAGTGCGGATTCTCCTCCAGGCAATTTATGATTCTTCTCCATCCTTGGTCCCACCTCAGAGCCCCCCCTGTGATGGACTAAATGCAGCAGTCCTCTGACGGAGCCTGAGCTGTTAGCCACTCTCCTCCCCCTGCATGCGGACCCCCTGCCTGATGCCCGCTCTTCCCCAGCCCCATTGCACATGTCTTTTCCAGTCTCAGCTTGGGGCCACCACTTCCCCACCACGTGACCTTGGGCACAGCTTCCTCAAGCCTCAGTGATTCCATCTGTAAAATGAGGAACCAGTGCTTGCTAGGTTCTAAGATGAAAATGACCTCTGACTGTCCGTGCCCCGCACCATACCTAGGTTTGGTGATCACCCAATAAGCTTGTTTTTTAAGTTATTATTGTAATGGACAAGTCTTTCCAATTTTTTCCCTTCTATACCCACTACCTACAAATGTCTCAATAGGTTTTTTTTTTTAAGAGAGATTATTTATTTATTCATAAGAAACACTGAGAGAGGCAGAGACATAAGCAGAGGGAGAAGTAGGGTCCTCACAAGAAGCCTAATGTGGGACTTGATCCCGGACCCTGGGATCACGCCCTGAGCCAAAGGCAGACGCTAAACCACTGAGCCACCCACGCGTCCCCCAATAAGGTTTTTAATACATGATTTACTAGTAATAACGGTGACCACAGGGCTCAGTTCCCCTTTACTAAACACTCCTGTGCCCAGCACCCTGCTGGCGACACCTGTCACCTGCCGGGTGCTCTGGCCCACCTGCCTTGCCCTGCCCTGCGTGTGTTCTTCCTGTGAGACCTGTCATTTGGAACCTCCTTCCTTCTTTTTTTGCCCCCAGGATCCAGGATGCCAACCAAAACTGTGGGATTTCCAAGGATCCTCCTCTGGGCCCAGCCCTGTGGAGACGGTGGACGATAAGGGAAAAATGAAGCTTGTCCCTGAGATCCTGAAATGGACATGGAGGTGGAGTGGTGGGGGCAGGCGTGCACCCAGAATTGCCGGGTCACAACTCAAGCCGAGGGCAGGAACGGGACAATTCACACTGGAGATGGTGACAGTTCCAGCTGATGAGTCTGTCTGTCCCCAGCCTGGGCCCAGGGCGTGGGGTAGATCCAAGACTTCTGTTGCCTTCCTCTTCCTCTTCCTCTCCTTCTTGCTTAGGGGTTAAATGCTCCTGAGAAGATCAGAGGGCAAAGGTGAAAGTGGAGACCTGCCTCGCCCTTCTAGAAGGTTCTGATTATGAAGGTGTCCAGACTGTCGGTGAAACCCCAGGAAACCAGACAGAAAGAGTCCTGCAGACCTTGCGCTCCTCCCAACTATATAGAGGGACATCTGAGGCCGGGGGAGAGAAGGGGCCCGCCCCCAAGGTCACAGAGGACGTCAGTGTCAGGGCTGAAGAGGATGACCACTGTCCATTCCATCGTAGCACCAAGAGGCAACATCAGCAGGCTCCGGAGGGGATTTGGTTTTTGATGGTGGCCAAGGCACCATGATAAATCCTCCCAGTATTATCCCGCCAAGTGTTGTCGCTGAACTGGAGAGGACGCTATCATTGTCCCCAGGTGTCTGAAGAGGACAGTCAGCAACGGGAAGCATTCGCCCGCGGCCGGCAGTGGTCAGGAGCAGATTCCTACGCTTAAACTCCTAACACTGGCCAATCTGCACTTTCTTCCTGGAGGCAGATGGGGTTGAAAAGCAGCCTCGCCACTTCCAGCCTCTATGTCTCAGTCTTCTCATCTGCAAAGGGAGTGGCCACACTCTCCTGGACGTTGTTTCCCCAGTGAAATGAGCACACGTGTGGCCCTGCCCCAGGGGCGTTGGGAAATGACAAGTGTGCGACGGGCAGCTGATCTTCAAAACTTCAGCGAACGACTTTTATTGCAGTACAATACACGTCACATCAAAGTTAACATTTTAGCCATTTTTAAGTGTACAGTTGAGAGGCACAAAATACATTCACACCGTTGTACGACCATCACCATCAGTCTCCAGAACTTTCTCACCTCCCCCAACTGAAACGCTGGCTGCCTCCCCACCCCTGCCCCTTGAACACTAGCTCTCCCTGCCCCCTCCTTTACTTTTGAAAATGTGTAGCCTCCTGGCTACACATCCTGGTGGGATGGGGCAAGGAGAGGAGAGATGACAATAGGCTGGCAAACAACAAGGAAAAGGAAATGGGAAGGGAGAGGAAAGAAGAGGCTCCAGGGAAGTGCATCCAGGAAGCTGCTTCCGAGGGGCTGGCCAACCCCACCCATGGCCAGGCCAACCCTAGCCCCTTGCCCCAGAAGGAGCGACCTCTCCATTGAATGAAGGAACGGACAGATGACCACCAGACCACCACCCCCACCCTTCCACACAGAAGCCAGGACACCCTCCTGGCCCAGGGTCTTGCCAGAAGTCTGCTCATTGTTAGCCTCAGGAGCCTCGGGGTCCTCATCTATAAAATGGGGGTGCAGATGACGGTTGGTATGTCTCCAGACTGTTGTGAGAATCGGTTGACAAGTTGGTAGTAAAGCACAGAGCAGATGCCTGGCGTGGAGTGGCCTTCAGGGTTGGCTACCTTGTTGCTGCTGTTATACTATCCCACCCCACCCACCAGAAGCAGGGCAAAGGTCCTTGTATACTGTGAGAGAATGGACTTTTCCATGCAACCTTTCCTTTGCTCCCAGAATAGCTCAACTGGTCTCCTCACCACCCCGAGACCAAGCTGCTGGGTGATTCTGTGCTGAGTGGTGTGGCCAAAATAGCTAGCCAGATGCCATGCCCACCCTAGAGGTCTTGTGGCGGGGGGGGGGGGGGGCTCAGAGGAGGGGGCACACATGGTGGAGGGACACAGACACGTGTCTGGATCTCTTGAGCCAAGGTAGTCAGTGATGAGTATATTCAGGTTCTGGGGAAAGGACCCTGAACTGGACTTAAAGGTCAGGGAAGACTTCCTGGAGGAGATGAATAAGATGGGTAGATGGTCCAGAGAGCTGAAAGGACACAGGCAAAGGCCAGGAGGTGTCAACTCTCTAGGGGTACAAAGAGAATCAGAAATGATTCTGTATTACAGGAGCAAATAGTGTGAGGTGGAGAGGAGGGGATGGGTCTCCAGCAGGGCAGAGAGGGTAGGGGGCAGGTCGAGGGCCTGTGTGCCCCAGTACAGAGTTTGGACTCTGACTCACAGGCGAGGGGGCCATGGAAATGGCAGCATCTGTATTTTGGAGCATTCACCCTGGAGGCTGTGAATACAGCGGGGTGAGAGAGATGAGCACAACAGACAGGGGGCTACCACAGGCATCCTGGGGGAGTTTCGGGGGCAGCCCAGAGAGGAGGAGCTGGACCCAGAGAGGTCTCCAAGGTGAAACTCTTAGGACCAGAGTGGTTGGCAGAGCAATGTCCCCCGAAGATGTCTACATCCTACTCCCCGAGCATGAGACTATTTTAGGTTACATACAGAGAGAACTAAGGTTGCTGATGGAATTAAGATTGCTTATAGCTGACTTTGAGATGGAGAGATTATTCTGGATCATCTGAGTGGTGATTGTAATCATAAGCATCCTTAAATGTGGAAGAGGGAAGAAGGGTCAGTATCTCGGATGAGGAAAGACTCCGTTGGTCACTCCTGGTTTTGAAGATGAAAGGAAGCCACCAGCCAAGCACCATGGGCAGCCTCTATACCTGGAAATACAAGGAAACGATTCTCCCTCTAGAGCTCCAGAAGGAACGCAGCCCTGCCTACCGCGGCCTTGGATTCAGTCCGGTGAGACCTGAGTCAGACATCTGACCCATAAACTGTTTCAAGCCACTAAGTTTGTGGTTAGGCGTCACAGCAGCCACAGGTGCAACTACTGATGGAGTGGGGGTTGGGAGAGGGGACCTCAAGGACGTCTGGCTTGGGGACTGGAAAGATGGTAATGCCACCAACTGAAGGAGGCCACAGGACAACAAACACATGGGGACAGGAGGAGTCTGTCTCCTGCCCTGACCCATCAGCCCAGCCCAGGCTCTCGCTGGGCACACAGCCCAGGGACTCAGTGAAAAACTGGGCTGGCGGGGGTGGGGGGGTGGCGGGGGATGGATGTATCCTTACATCATTGCTGCTGGAGGGAAGTGGCTGTTGCAGGAGGAACAAGATCCCCCACAATTCCTTGGGTCTCATTTCTCAGGCATCAAAACAACCACTCTCTTAAGCTTTCGCTTCCTAAACAAGCCAGAGAAAAAGCATTTAAACCTCAGGACGGAGGTCAAGATGGGTGACAAGCCCAGGGCCAGGTGGCCTAAGTAATGACGCTGAGGGCTCTCAGTGGGTAGATGATGCCTGCGTACCTGTACCTGGCTTCCTCCGGAGGAGGGATCGCAGGTGCGACTGGCTGGAATCCTCTCCCACCTCGCTCTCCACAGCAATTCTTTTTGTATTTTTTCTTTCCTTCTAAATACAAGAAGGCGGGGGCAGGGGGCGGGGATGTTCCTGGTCTCGGGCGGAGCACCGGGCTCATCCCTGCCCGGCCGTCCCGGCCCCCGGCCTCTCCGCCGGCCTCGTCCCCCGCCTCCCCCGGCCCTTTGTCTGGCTCCCGCGCTGCCGCGCACATGGTCGCCTGTCAAATTCCGGGCGGCTCCCGGGGCACGTGTCGGGAAGGCTGCAGCTCCGCCGGCCCCGCGTAACCATGGAAACGGCGGCCAATGGGAAGCCCGCCTGCCTCCGGGGGCGGAGCCGAGCGCCGCCGGCGGGGGCGGGGCCGGGGCGGGGCCGGGGCGGGGCCGGGGCGGTGGCGACGGAAGATGAGGGCGGGGCCCGGGTCACACCTGCCTGACCCAGCCGGCGAAAGTGTGCGGGGCGCTCCCTGGGTTGTCTGCACCGCGCAGCTTGGGTAACATCTCCACAGCGTTTCCTCGGCACTCCCGGGATTTTTCTTTGCCTTGAAGTAGAAGTTTAAGAGGCTAGACTGCGGTAGATCTGGGTTCAGATCCGACCAGCAACACCTACCAGCTGTGTGCCTTGCACAAGTGGCTGGACCTTTCTGTGCCAGTTTCCTCATTTGGTAAACTGAGTCGTTGCAAACCTGTGGACAGATAACAAGCAATTCACCCAGTCTGGCTGGCACCAGGGTGTGCTCAACAAACAGCAGTGACCCTTATGACTGACGTCATTTTCCTGATCTTCCAGAAAGGAAGACCCCATTTGGGTGTGAAAAATCCACCCTCTCAGCTTGAGGTTCCCCAGATGCCGACTTTTGCCTCATTTGCCCAAGGCTGGTTCCAACTATGGCTTCAACGTGCTTGTCAACAAAATGGAAAGATGGGCCTGGGGTCTCTCACAGTCCCCTTGGCAGCACCCAGGCTGCCAAGTCCCTGGAGGCTGCCATAGAGCTGAGCACCTCCCGATTGGGGGTGGGGGTGGGGGGGCTGAGGGCAGAAAGAAAGGAAGGTTCAGTGCCAAGGGCTGGGGGCCAGGAAAAGATTTTGGCACTGACGCCAACCAACCAGATGACCCACACAAGTGTTTTTACCTCTCTGGGCAAAAGCATCTTGTAAAACAGTGAGGATGATACCTGCTGACCTCCCCCTCAGTGTGGTGGAGAATCTGAAATGAGGAAATGGATTCTCAAAAAAAAAAAAAAAAAAAAAAAAAAAGCAACCCTCTGTTTCCAAGTGAGCCTGGAAGAGTCCAACAGAAGCAGTGGTAGATAGCAAACTGCACTGGGAGAGACCTAGCCCCTCTCCCCTGGCTTCCCCAGGCTCAGCCTAGGGCATGGGACAAACATCCCTAGCCAGGAGCTTCAATTAGCAGGAATCTTTCTATCACTTTTATGAAGAAATGGAAAATGCATGTGTGCATTCATTCTTTTGTGTGCTCATTCATTCATTCATTTGTTCATTCAACAAAGTTTTCTGTGGGACTGCTGTGTGCTATAGCAGTGAACAAAACACGGCCCTGCCCTGAAAGAGGTCACTGTCTGGCTGGGGTGACAGGCATTAAAGAAATAAACATGGAAATAAACACGTGGTCACGAATATCCATAAATGCCCTGAAAGAAAAGCACAGGAGCCATGAGCATGGAGAAAATAAAAAGGAGTCTGGGGGAGAGAAGCAGTCAGGACAGGTCTCCCTGAGGAAGTGGCATTTCAGAGGGCCCTGAAGACTGAACAAGAGTCAGCCTGGCGAGGAGGGAGGAAAGGTGTTCCAGGCAAAGGGAACGGTGTGCGGCGCCTTGAGGCCAGGGAGAGCTGAGGCATTCGGGGGAGCACAGCATCCTGTGGGCTGGAGACCACGGGCCGGGGCCGGGGAGTGGGGTGGCCCACAGACACTGGCTGGCTCAGTCAGGCAGGGTCATGCTAAGGATCTAAACTTTAGAAAATGGCCACAACATAAATTCATGGGGATTTACATTAAAATATACTTTATTGGGGCACCTGGGTGGCTCAGTGGTAGAGCGTCTGCCTTCAGCTCGGGTCACGATCCCCAGAGTCCTGAGATCAAGTCCCAGGTCGGGTTCCCTGTGAGGAGCCTACTTCTCCCTCTGCCTGTGTCTCTGCCTCTCTCTGTGTCTTTCATGAATAGATACATAAAATCTTTTTAAAAATTAAAAAATATATATATACTTTTTTGTTTTTCAGAGTCACCCCCTGGATTCAGCTGGTGTTCAACCTGGTCTCACCTGCCTTCTGCTTTTCCAGTCTGAAGGCGCTGGATGATTCAGAATCAGATGAGTTTCATTATTACTCAGCACACTTCACTGACTACGACAGAAAAGGAGACGCATTTATGGAAAGATGTTTAACACAAGGGTTAGAATTAGGGGTTGGGTTTTGGCTGAGGATAGAGCTGGTACAGGGTTTGGGTTAGGCTTGGGTTGGGGTTAGACTAAGACTAGTGTTGGGGTCAGGATTAGGGTTGGGTCAGGGTTTGGATTGTGAATTCGAGTTCCATCACATGCACCTCTATCGCTAGCGCCCAATCGAAAATCTGGGACATAAATAATAAGGGCCCAATGGATATTTTTGATGAATTAATTACTGTGGTTTATTGTGACCCAGAAAGACAAAGTGGCCAGGCAGCATCATTCTGTGGGTTCCTGGTTGTTTGTCTGTATATTGTGAACAGACTGGTAAAACTCACCCCCACACTAATTTTCTATTCTTCTAAGACGGCACCCCCCAAAAATCATTCCTATGTAGGAAACAAGGGGGGAATGGCTTGTGCATGTCACTCCGGTGACCCATGCAGGGGAACAGAGAGCTTAGGGGACCAAATACTTCAAAAAAAGTCCAGGTTGGTGGAGGGAAGAGGAAGTGGGTTCCTGCAGAAGTCCCAGCCAGGCTGAGGGAGAGTCAGGGAACTAGATCCGGCTGGAAGGTGGGGTTTGGATGAGGAGTTGGGGGAGGGAAAAGGTGACAGAGGAGCAGTGGAGGTTAAGAAGGTAGGCAGACTACAGAGCGCACACATGTAACCCACGTAGTTCTTGGGGTGCACGTGGCTCTGGCCCTGCAGAGTCTCATTCGGAGAAGCTTGAGACGGTAGCCACAGATCATGCATGGGGGTTTCTAATATTATTTTGTCTTTCAAAGAATGTCAAGGAGGGTCTGACTCCTACACCACAGCCACACTGCTCAGTCCCATCACCCCTTCCTCTAGGGCTCTTGGATCGTGTTCTAATCCAGAATCTCTCCCTTGCAGCCCCCTGAAATGTGGCTTTCCTGCCCTCTGTGTGCTCACTCAGTTCTTCTCTATAAGATTCAACTCGGCCTCAGGGGCTTCCTCTCTTTGTTCCCTCTCTGTTCTCCCCACTCCCCAGAGCCCCCAGTAAGGAACAGCCTAGAACTGACCCAGCAAGTGCACAGCCCTCCCGCCCTCCCCTGTTCCGCACTCTCACCTCTGCCTAGAACCAGCCTTGGGAAGGAGAGAGTGCTCTGCAGAGGGCAGAAGGAAGAGCTGAATAGGCAAGGTCAAGATTCTCTTTTATGAGGCCTAGGTGAGTGGGGGAACGTTCCTGTGACTTGTCATAGTGTGAAGATTGCACCATCTCCATCGGGCACTGGGGAGCCAGGGGAGGGTTTTGAGCCAGAGAGTAAAGCGGTCAGATTTGTGAGCAAATCTTCCATGGAAGCAGGCTCTCTGTGTTTTGTGGCTGATCTTCCACCAGCACTCGGAAGATCCTGGTTAAATGGGTGACAAGCGAAAAGCTCAGTGATGAGTAAATGAATGAATGAATGGAATATTGAACTTCATGAGCATTCTGGATTTTCATGCCCCTCAAGGGCCCCAGGATGACTGCGCCCTCACCGCCATTCCTGAAGTCCCTGTTCTTCACCTTTATGACAACCAGTTGGGACCTCCTGACAATGACCTCTAGGCTCCTGGGAGACAGAGGACCAGGCTCCCCCTCCCAAATGGTGGAGCATCTGGACTGACTCCACCAGTCTGCTGGGAATGGCCCGTGCTGCCCTGGGCAAGACCCACGGCACACGGGAAACCTCCCAGTGCTTTTGGCTCTGGCTGTAATTCTGGTTTCCAGAAACACATAAAAATAGCTTCAAGGACACACAGGGGGCGGGAGGGGGTAGCCCTGGTCCCTGACTTCCAGAAGAACTAGATACACACTCCCATCTCTCACTGTCCAGGGGCCCCCTGCTGCCCATATTAATCTGGATTTGAACCTGGGTCGGTATGTGTGGACCTCATGCCTAAACTTGCCTAGCTCCTCAGTCAGCGGCCCCCATCACCCAGCTTGGGGCAAAGAGAGGCTGACGCAGACGTTGTACAGGAAAAGCATCTGAAATCCCTCCCACTGCCAGCTCAGAGCAAAACTCCTGCAGGGCTCTGGTGCATGACTAAAGACAGGAGAAGCTGCCATCTGAGCTCAGAGCCTGGGATAACCATGGAGCATGCCTAGGGTGGGAGGGGAGGGGGCTGCCCAGTTGCAGGGGCTCACAAGCATCTTCAGTCTCCAGTGCTTGATTCCTCAAACAGTGGTGATGCAAAATGTGTGCCCCAGATCACCTTCCAAGCCCTGCAGCGCCCATCCTGAAGCCAGGCAAGAGCAGGAGGTTGGGGGGAATGGAGTGTTCTAGTGACAGGCACATTATGAGCACAGCCTATTCCAAGGGGTGTGCGTGCATCACCTGGAATCCTTACAGCCAGAATCCTTACAACCCCATAGGGACTTATCATCATTTGTCCCCATCATATAGATGAGCAAAGTAAGGCCCAGAGAGGCAAGTAACCAACCACCCAGCTAGCTGGGACAGAGCCAGGATGTGAACCCAGGGGGACTCAGGAGCCTAGGCTCCCACCTCTGCACTAAAGGAATGAGCTAAAGGTGGAAGCTACGGGTGGGGGTCAGTTTTCTTCCCTACCTCTTGAAAGCCCCAAAATAGACCTACTTTCCTGATGAAGGTCTCCTCCCCTCAGCTCCACAAATACCCACGTTCCCAGGCCGAACCCAGGGCGGGGGCCCACAGGAGCTCGCGCCCAGCAGGACCTATTTCTGGCTGCACAAGCGGCCTTCTGTCGTGGCCTCAGCCACAGCCCACGGCCAAGGGCCAGGCCCTGGCTGGGCCTCCAAAGGGCCCATTGTCCGGCTGCCTGGGCCACCAAGCCTGGCTCTTGGACATCCGGAGCAGGGGCAGAGGATGACCTGGACACAGTGGGCCGAAGGGCCTGTGTGAGAGCCGTAGGCGACTTGAAGGATATCCCAGACTCCACCGGCCTCAGGCTGGCCTCAGACAGGCCCTGAGGTCACACGCACACACCCAAGAAGTGACAACTGCAGCAAGGAGGTAAGAACCAGGGACTTAGAGCCGAGTGGGTTGGGATTCTAATACTGGCTGGCTCTGAGGCCCGCGTGGGTCATGCTCCCTCTCTGAGCCTTGGTCTCCTCCTCCATAAAATGGGACAGACACTGCCCCTCTTTTACAGATGTGCCAACCCAGCTTCAGAGAAGTGGCTCGCCTGAGTCCACACAAGGAGGAGTTCTACATATATATATATATATTAAAAAGGTTTTTGGGGCACCTGGCTGGCTCAGTTGGTAGAGCATGTGACTCTTGACCTTGGGGTTGTGAATTAGAGCCCCATATTGGGTGTAGACATTACTTAAAAATACAATCTTAAAAAAAAAAGGTTTCCATTAGGAGCTTTTTCAAAAATACACCAAAGTAAAGAGTCTGGGGGCATCTGGGTGGCTCAGTGGTTGAGCATCTACCTTTGGCTCAAGTCATAACCTCAGGAGCCTGGGATGGAGTCCTGCATCGGGCTCCCCACAGGGAGCCTGCTTCTCCCTCTGCCTATGTCTCTGCCTCTCTCTGTGTGCTTCTCATGAATAAATAAATAAAATCTTAAAAAAAAGAAAGTAAAGAGTCTTATAAATCCCCCATCCTATCATTCAGATTCAATCATTATTGGGATTTTGCCACACCTGCTCTATCCCTGCCTTTGGTTATTTTGCTGTTGTTGCTTGAAGTAAGCTGAAAGCCAACCCTGGACATGCCCTTTCATCCCAACCCACTTCACTGTTGCTCTAAATATGTGGACCCGTTTTCATAGAAACACAATGCTACATCTGGCAAAATTAAGAGCAATTCCAAGGCCTTGTCGCAAACCCAGGGCATAATGGGGTTTTCCCAATACTCACCAATGTCAGGTTCCAGGTGATTTGTTCAAATTAGGATCCAGGTAAGGTCTCCACATGGCATTTGGTTGTAACATCCCATTACTTTTTTCGGAAGTTTATTTTCTCGCACTGACTTACCGAAGAAACTGAGTCTGTTGTCCTGTTAGATGGCCACAGAAGACAGATTTATCTGTTTTCTTTCTCATGGTGTCATCTAACTTGTTTCTCCGTCCACATATTTCCTGTGAACTAGACGGTGAGCCCCTTTCCTCTTTAACTGGCTGTCTTATGGAGAAGTAATTCACACACCATAAAATTCACCCTTTTAAAGTAGACAATTTAATGGTTTTTAGTATGTTAACAGAGTTGTGCAACCACCACCATATTCAACTTCAGGACATTTTCATGAGGCCAAAAAGAAACCACATCCCCATTACCAGTCACTCCCCATTATGCCCTCCTGGCAACTGCTAGTCTTTTCTCTCTCTCTGGATCACCTATCTACTCTGGACATTTCATATAAATGGAATCAGAAAATATGAAGCCTTTTGTGACTGGCTGCTTAGCATATTTTCAAGGTTCATCATGTTATACCATGTATCAGCACTCCATCCCTTTTTATCAGCAAATAATATTCCATTTGAAAGTAGCCTATTTTTTTAATCCATTTATCCACTGAGGAGCATTAGCGTTCTTCCTCTTCTTGGCCCTTATGAATAATGCTGCTATAAACATTCATGTGTGTTTGGGTAAATATATGTTTTCAATTCTCTTGGGTGTTTATACATATTCCCAGGTCATACATAATACTGTGTTTAACATTTCAAGGAACCACCAAACTGTACTCCAAAGGAACTGTGCCAGTTCACCAGCACACCAGCAATGCATGAAGGTCCCAACTTCTCTACACCCTTGCCAACACTTGTTATTGCCCATCTTTTTAGTTTAGTCACTCTAGTGGGGGTGAAGTAGCATCTCGTGGTTTTGGTGACTAATGGCGTTGAGCATCTTTTCATATGTTTAGTGTAATTTGTATGTCCTCCTTGGAAGAATGTCTATTCAAATCCTTTGCCTGTTTTTAAATTGTGTTATTTGTTTTTTATTATTGAGTTGTAAGAACTCTCTATAGCTTCTGGACACAGATCTCTCATCAGACACATGATATACAAAATTTTACTCTCATTCTGTCGGTTATCTTTTCACTTTTGGTGTTCTTAAAAGCACAAAGTTTTAAATTTTAGTGAATTCTTATTTATCTATTTATTCTTTTATCCCTTTGCTTTAGGTGTCCTATGCCTAATCCATGGTTATGAAGATTTACTTTTACATTTTATTTTAAGAGTTTTAGGGATAAAACTCAGCGGTTTAACACCTGCCTTCAGCCCAGGGCATGATCCTGGAGTCCCAGGATTGAGTCCCACATCAGGCTCCCTGCATGTAGCCTGCTTCTGCCTCTGCCTGTGTCTCTGCCTCTCTTGCTCTTGCTCTCTTTCTCTTTCTCTGTGTCTCTCATGAGTAAATAAATAAAATATTTTTTTTAAAAAAGAGCTTTGTAGTTTTAGCTCTTACATTTAAGAGCTTTTGTATATGGTGTGAGGTAGGGATCCAATTTCATTTTTTTGATGTGGGTATCCGGGTGTTCATACCATTTGTTGAAAAGACTATTCTTTCCCTATTGAATGGCTTCATACCTTTGTCAGAAATCAATTGAACATAAATGTATGGGTTTACTTCTGGACTCTCTCAACTCTATTCCATTGATCTATAGTTTATCCTTATGCCAGTGCCACACAGTCTTGATTCCTGTAGCTGTGTAATAACTACTAAAATCAGAATGTATGGGTTCTCCAATTTTGTTCTTCTTTGTCAAGATCATTTGGCTTTCTGGGTCTTTCACATCTCTGTATCCATTTTAAGATGAACTTGTCAATTTGTTGCCAAAAAAAGCCAATTGGAATTTTGATAGGAATTTCATTAACTCTATACATCTGTTTGTTGGACTTGCCAACTCTAAATGTAAACTTTGAATTGTATTGGACCCCAATGATCTAGAGTTCTGACCCCAAGCATCCACAAAGCCCCTGCCCTGAGCAGCTCTCAAGGGCTGCAGGGCCCATATGTTTCTGTAGCCAACCCAAGACCCTGAGAGCTTCCAGGCAATCTGCTGTTAGGTCTCATCTACCCCCATCCTTCAGTTGACTTTTGGAGTCAAAATGCAGAAGTTAACATTTCCTTATGTTAAACTCCTTTTGTAAGTTGTGGATACCAGGGCCAGGGAAATCTTCATGATTCTTAATTCTGCCCAAGCAGGGAACCAGCATCTCCCCCAGCTGAGGCCCAACAGAGCTGATAGCCCTCACAAGTCCTTCTCCCTATCTGACTGCAGCAGAGCCTGTTCTACTTTCTGGGTCATTTAGTCCTTGTTCTTCACCCACAAAGTCACTCATCTCTGAGGAGTGGTGGGGGTGGGGGTGGGAGGGTTCCCAGGCAACAAAAACCATCACTGAGTATATGATCCCAACCCTATTTCTCTGTCTTGTAAATCTCTCATTCAACTATTCAGCAGGTCTATGACTGAGCTGTGCTGGGCACTGTGGGGAGTGAGGACTCAGGACCCTGCATCCAGAAACTCCCAGACCAGGGGGCTGACAAGAGCCGCCATCTTTAAGCCTCTGGGCTTAAAGATGTGTGCCTAGTTCCCCTGAAAGTTCAGTACAACACCATGAAGCATTTGTTGTCATTACTATATCTATATCCAAAAAAATATTAATTGAGCAGCTGCTCAGTGCGTGGCCTGTGCAAGGGGGTGGATGCTCAATGCTGACAAAGACTCCCCAGGTCCCTGCCTCCTTGGAAATGGTCCCCAGTAGGAGAGGCAGACGTAGAACAAGAAAGACAAGGGAAGGAGGGTCACAGCACGCAGTTAACACCATAGCTGACAAAACAGAAGAGAAAAGTAACAGGAGGGACCTACCTCAAGTATGTTAATTGGCAAAGGACCCTCTGAGGAGGCCATACTGCCACCAAGACCCCAAGGATGAGAAGGAGTGTGGAAAAAGAACGCGTGGTAAAGCATTTCTGGTAGGGGAACCACGAGCACATAACCCTGAGGTAGGGGCTGGACAAGAGGTTGGGGTGGCAGAGGTGCAATGAGCAGGGGTGCAGCATGGAGGCGACGAGGCCAGAAGGGTCAGGACAGATCATACAGGTTGGGGAGCCCTGGCCAAAAGCAGGAAGGAGGACGGAGGCTATTGAGGGTTTAAGCAGGGGCATGACATGCTCCACATTATGTGTTTAAAACAATCACTCAGGCCCCTCTATAGAGTCTTCCAGAGGAAGATGACGCTGACCTCCCTGGGTGGTGGTCAGGGGTAGAGAGAGATGTGGATTGACGTGGATAGAGCCAATAGGCTATGGTTGGAAGCACATAGAGAGGAAAAGAGAGGAAGCAGAGATGGCCCTCGGGCCCCTGTCCAGGGTGACGGCAGAATCCTAAAACAGACTTCTCGGCTCCCATCTTGTCTACTTCTCCTTTCTGGGTCAGAGATGCTTCCAGAGCTTCAAGCCAAGCTATGTCCACCCATGATAAGGAAGGTGGGACCGTTCAAGAGGCAGGCAAACCCTCCACTCATCCTCTCTTTCCTGCTGCCCTGCCTGGCAGGAGAGGCGGGGAGGCAGCCCAGCTTCGAGTCCACCAACTAGCTGTGAGGCCTTGGGTGGCCACAGTCCTGCCCGGAAAGCTTTATGGCCACTGGCTCCGGTTGATGGGGAGGTGGGTGGTCAGCAGCCCGTCACGGCCCTCAGCTTAGACACAGAATTAAGCAGAAGGTCCCCGACCTGGACTGAAGACAAACGGGGAATCATTCATTCATTCGGTGCCTGCAGAGCCCCATCAGGTGCCAGCATGTCCCAGGCACTGATGAAACAGCCACAAGCTCCCGACCTCATGGGGCACACATCCTAGGGGGGAGTTGACAGCAAGTGAGAAAAACGCGCCGTGCAATGGACGCCAAGATGCATGAGCTACACAGATCTTGCTCCAAGCACCACGTGGTTGGGATGAAAACAGTCCACACCTCGCCACTGTTGCTACTGGGCAATCGGGGTCATCCTCGTCTCCTGCTTCGTCTCCCCTCTTGCCGTGATTGTCCGGGACCTCGAGACAGGCAGAGAAACTGAGGCAGCTGGGAATGCCATGGGGCTCCATCTGACAATGGCTGGGGGCGGGGCAGGTGTGGGAAGCAGAGGTGGGCCTGGGAGCTCTCCCACAGGCCCGAGCAGTGCCTCCCTCGTCCCGGAGTAAGCATGTGATTAAGTAATCTTATTATGAAAGTCCCACATGATCAGACTCCTGGGCTACACTTTGAATGAAATTAATTCCAAGGTTCAACCAAGTCCCTGGGTGTTTTCCTTCCAGGGAAGGTAGTAGGAGGGAAATGAGGTCTGTATGTTCCAGAACCCCGAGGAACAGGCCCCAAGTCCCGATGCTGCTGGAGGCAGGGGCGGGGGCTGGAGGAGAGGGTTCAACCGGTCATTGCTCACCCCCAAACCCCAGCCACCTTAGTACATGTTCCCACTTGGATGCCCCAAATGCCAAAAATGGGTTCCTTGTTGCCCTGCCCATTGACACCACCCAGAAACACGTTTCTTCTCTGGGACCCCTCCCTCTGCAAATGATTTCATCCTCTCAGCTGTCGTCTCAGGACCTTGGGTCCACCCTGCCCGAAGCCCCCTCGTCCTGTCACCAGGTCCATCCGACCCCAGACACTCCTCAAATGTCTCCCCTTGTTTCTGTTTCTACAGCCTCCTCCTCAGCCCCAGCTCTACAGCCTGGAGCCTCCTCACAGACACTTCCCGCTCTAGACTCTTCCATGGCTCCCCCTGCATTTGAAATGATCCCCCTCCCATCCCAGGTGCGAGATCCCAAGCTGGGCACTGCGGAGACCACATCTCCAGCCCTCAGAAGTGCTGCCCCTGCTCTGCAGCCTCAGCAGATGGGACTCCCCAGGGGGAGATGGACATGCCATGCACCCCCTACCTGAGTCCCACCACCCTCCTCCGAGGGACAGCCAGGTATCGGGGGAGATGGGAAGAGACCACCAGCCCAGACAGGCAAACAGCTTTAATGAGAGCCCTCGTTCTACCGATGGGAACTGCACACCCCAAGTACAGGAAAATGGGGCTTGCAGTGCTCACTCATCACTGCGTCCCCAGCACAGGGCCCTGCACACAGGAGGAGCTCAAGTGATGCTCCTAATGAATGTTGATGCTTTATCCCATCCAGCTGCCTCCTCACATGGTGGAGGGAGATGCCAGCAAAGGCCTGCATGGATCCAGGGGTCAGCATGAGCTCTCCTGGCCTCACAGTACGAGGCAGATGTGACTAGTGTGGGAAGGAAAAGGGCATTCTAGAAAGGGACACAGAGTCAGCAAAGACAGAGGGCGGAAAGGAATGTGGATCTCCTGAGAGGGCCCCATCAGCCTGGCCCCTCCTCAGTGCTCTCAGATAAATAATACGGCTTCCTGTCTCTTACAGATGAGTAGAATAAATGGTTAAATTCTTCCCTCCAGGTCCTACAGTCAGAAATTCTAACCTGAGTCAGAGGCCCAGAGCCCTTGGATCATCGCTGAACTGAACACCTCCCCACCTGGCTTTCTCTTAGCAGTGGGGTTTAGAATTTGTATGCACAGGAATGAACTTTACATGAAATAGGGTTTCCTGTAGTCTGAATTAAAACTTCCCCCTCTGGTATATTCTCCTATTACTGGGACGTGCAGCCCCAGTTCTTGATCTCTGGCCTGAGATCAAGAGAGGGCCTGAGCATCAAAGGAAGTGTGTGCTAGAAGGAGCCTGGAGCCATTCCATGCTGAGGACAGGGCAGGTGAGGTGGAGGGGGAATGAAGAAAGGACAATCCTGTCCAGGCACCACCAATTCAGTTGGGGGTAGGAGATGGATCCCCAAAGAGCTGGAACAATTGACAATGTCAGGGCAGGAGTGAGAAGTCATCCATCCATCCATCCATCCATCCATCCATGCATCCATCCATCCATGCATCCATCCATTCAACAAATACATTGACTGAGCCCACAGTCTGATGAAGTGACAAACAGGGAAGCAGGTAATTACAATCCAGTGCTGTGACAGGGGACATACAAAGCACTGGGGGAGCCCAGAGGAGGCACCCGATCTAGCATGAGGTTGGGGTGGAGTAGTCAGGGAAGGCTTCCTGGAAGAGGTAATGTCTAACCTGAGACTTAGGGGGCAAGCAGGACTTAGCCAGACTAAGAGGTGAGGAAAAGCAGCTCAGACTGAAGGAACCCAACAGCACCTACCTACACCCAGAGGTGTGGTTCCGGCCTTCAGAGACCAGAACAGCTCAGTGTGGCTGAAGCAGAGAGCAGGGCAGCATGGAGGGGATGGAGTGGGGAGGGGTGCATTTTCAGAGGAGGGTGTCTGGGGCCAGATCTGCCAGGACCTTGGGAGACACAGTTAAGAGTGGATCTCTACACAAGGGCAGCAGGAGCCTGTCAATACTTCTTAACACAGGAGACATGTGGCTAGATTTCCTGTTTAGAAAGATAACTCGGGCTTCTGATGAGGATAGGCGGGGTTATTCTGACCAGGCTTCTATATAGTAACTTGAGTTGAAATATCTATACCTAACGCAGAGATACAGATATATTAGGGATAGCCTCAAACGTTTACAAAAGAATGAGAAATTTCCAACCAAACCTAAAGGAAAAATAGGAACTCAGAGCAGGAGTGCACATGGAGGCTTCTTCTGCCTAAGGAAAATTTCCAAGCTGAGAGAAGCCTTGCCTTTGCCAGCTGCAGAAAAATGGGGGTGGGGGTGGGGAGAACAGAAACCAAAGCCCAGGACCCACAGTCTCACAAAAGACTTTCCCACAGTTAGCTGGGACCCCCAGGGTCTCCTGGGGAGAGGGTTAGGGTCTCCCTTGGGGAGAGGGTGATAAGAAGTGGACCAGTACCTTCTGAGGAAACAGCTGGGTTTGAATGACTCAGGCATCTCAGGGAAGCTCCAGCTTGTTAGGTGGGCCCGGACAGGTAGTACTTCCAAGTGCATGGTTGATGCAAACAAAATCCTGCTATGAAGCGAAGCAACTTCGTCTCATGCTCTAGACTGTCCCTGTGTTTAATTTTTCAAATACTGTGATCAATGCACCAAGAAAACCAGGCATACAAGGAAATAAGACACCATGAGAAAACAAATGAATGAAAACACTTAGAGACATACCTGCAAAGATGTTCAGGTGTGGGAATTAACATAAAACAATGGTGCTTACGATATTTAAAAAAATTAAAAGATAAGTGTGAAACATCACCGGAGAACATAAAACTCTAAAAAGTGACACAGCAAACTGACAAAAGAACCAAACAGTAGCCCTAGTAATGAACATTATGATAATGGAAATTTAAAACTCAGAGACGTTAGGGGCTCCTGGCTGGTTCAGTCAGTAGAGAGTGTGACTCTTGACCTAGGGGTCATGAGATCAAGCCCCACTGCAGGTGTAGAGATTACTCAAAAAAAAAAAAAAAAAAAAAGTCTGAGGCTTCATTTCTTGAACCTGTATGTCTCATACACATTGGTTTCTAATCATTCATTAAATATTAAATTGCATGTTTGTTTTTCACTGTGCTGCAAAGCTGTATTTTTATAATTTATGCATTTCCTGCATGTGTGTTGTATTTCAAACTGATGAGGCATAGAGAGCACTCAGTGGCTGGGTTTGAGAATGGATTAAATGCAGCCAAAGAAAGAATTAGGTCAAAAGAAAATATCCTGGATGCACTGCAGAGAGACACAGAGATGGGCAAAAGGGGAGGGTAAGAGACAGAGAGGGTAGGCAAGATAAAGTCTGATCAGAGCCCTGGAAGAGAGAGAAAGGAACAGAGACAGTGTTTAGGAGACAGTGGCTGATAATGTCCAGGACTGATAAAAGACACCAAACCACAGGGGCGCCTGGGTGAGTCAGTCGGTTAAGCATCTGACTCTTGATTTTGGCTCAGGTCCTGATCTCAGGGTCATAATACTGAGCCCACAACAGGCACAACTCTCAGTGGGGAGTCACCCTGGACTTTTTTCTCTCCCTCCGTCTTTGCTTCTCCCCCTGCTCAAGTGTTCTCGCTTTCTAAAACAAATACATAAATCTTAAAAAAAAGAAAAAGACACCCAACCATAGATTCGAGACACCTAAAAAGTCCCCAGAGAGATAAATAAAAAGAATCCACACTTCCACCCAACATAGCGAATCCGCAGAAACCCAAAAGTAGGGCAGCCAGGGTGGCTCAGCAGTTTAGCGCCGCCTTCAGCCCAGGGTGTGATCCTGGAGACCCGGGATGGAGTCCCGCGTCGGGCTCCCTGCATGGAGCCTGCTTCTCCCTCGCCTGTGTCTCTGCCTCTCTCTCTCTCTATGTCTCTCATGAATAAAATCTTTAAAAAAAAAAAGAAAGAAAGAAAGAAATCCAAAGGTAAGGAGAGAACATACCTAGCAGCAGTCAGAGGGAAAAAGCCAGATTCACCTTCCAGGGAAGTCTGGCTGGGCCGACAGCCGACTTTTCCACAGCAGCCATGGAAGTCGGGAGCCCTGGGAAGTAGCACCCACCTGGAGTCTCCTATGCAGTGAAAGGACACTCTGGCTGCCAGCCAGAGGCTGAGCAACCGGCTGGAAGCTGGGACAACGGTGGCCAGGACCAGATCAGCAACGGGGAAGGAGATGGGTGGACAGATCTGGGAGAGGCCGAGGACCCAGAACTGGGGTGATTTGGTGATGACTTTTTGTGATGGAGGAGGGCAAGAAGAAGCAGGGTGAAGGTCAAGTCTGGCAAGGGGGCTGCTTGGCTGGACGGGCCCTGCTGCCATGAGATGAAACAGGAGGAGCAGGTTTAGGGGGTTGGTGGGCTTAGTTTGGGAAACTTAGTTAGTTTCGCCGCAGAAAATCAAGTCCATTGGTACCCAAGGGATGGGAGGCTCCTGGGCAGGAGGAGACAGGAAGGATTCCCTGGGGGAAGAGGTAGTGCAATCAGCTCTTAAGGGCAGGCAGCAGAAAGGGGAAGATCTGCGAGGCGGCAGCCTGGAGAGCACAGCACCCACGGCTCCAGAAGGCAGCAAGGGTGACGGGAGGCCACGGGAAAGGGCCAGGCCCGGCAGGGAGACACAGCGGCAGGCCGCTCCCTAGGAGCATCAGCAACCCGCAGAGCTTGGTCCATAACAGGTGCTCGGCCCACGCGTGCTGAGCAAGCCAAGCGAGAGGTGCCGGCACACAGTCGGTGGTTGTGGTTGGTGTCAGTGGTGAGGCCAGCACTTAGCTGGTTTCCTTCTTCCGTCCTGGTGCAGAAAGCCACACCTGCTCCCCTTCAGCCAGGATTCCCTAACCATAATTATGCCTCCCGCAAACACCAGTGGGAATAGCACCACGTTGGGAAACTGAGGCAGTCACAAGCAAAGATTGCTTGACAAAAGATTGTTTGGTTGTTGTTGGTTGTTGGGTTTTTTTGTTTTGTTTTGTTTTGGGTTTTTTGTTTTGGTTTTGGTGGGTGGAAAAACAAGTACCCAGCCCCTCCTGTCTGGCTCCCTACCACCCCGACCGCCTCCCATCCTGCAAAGGCCTTCCACGGAGGGAGGTGCCTACATTCCCATCTCTCCCTGTCACGAAGAGGAAAGCATGAGCCCAGCCTGGCTGGCATCCTCAGGAGTGCCACCTCTGGAGCTAAATGCACAGCCATGTAAGGACAGAGACCCTGTCCTCCAGGAGTGAGAACCCCCAGGGTTCCCCACAGCCCACGAGAGTGGGAGAACCGATGCTTCCCGGAGCCCTCCTGCTCCCGCCTGCCTCGAGGCTGCTCATTTCCACAGAATCTGTGGGCTGAGACTCTGGCGTGTGACTCACCTCCCTCCCCTCCTCTCCCTGAGTAAATGTCAAGTAACATTAGCTACCCCATCTCCCTCAGCAACAGCCCCCCTCATTTTTGGTGGTGCTGTTTACCTCGGCTGGATCAATCAGCGTTCGGGGAGAAAATAGAAACCCTTTTAGATCCAATTAATGAAAATCGGGCAGCAGGAGTTGCCTGTTTAAAATTTCACTACCTGCACAAGGGAAGGACTGGAAAGACAGGGGTGGGGGAAGGGGGAGAGCCGTCTGGGCCCCACTGCCAAGCCAGGACCCAGCCAGCATTCGGAAGAGAAACCCCAATTTCTGAGGGAGAGAGCTGGCAATGCCCCCAAACTGGGTCCCGGTCAAACACTGCCCTTGTGGGCACAGAGCCAGAAGCGGCCTCTTTGCTGCTTCTTTGGATGGCAGGTGGGGAAGTGAGGATGGAGATGGAGGGAGGTGGTTTGCACTTCAGATGAGAGCCAGGGATGCGGAGTGAGAGCCCTTGGGGGAAACTCAGGGTCCTCCATTTGCATCAGAACACAAGCCTAGCTTGGTGAGGGGCTTCCCTCTGCCACCAGGACCCTAACCCCAAGGAGGTACAGTTTTATTCCTAATCCACTGTGTTCTAGGAATCATGCTGGGGGCTGGGGCCTCCACCACCAGGCTCATGGTCCTGTCTGCCACATAATGGTCAAAGGCAGACAGACCTGGCTCTGACCCCGGCTCAGCCACAGCCAGCTGCATGACCTTGGGCTAGTGGCTGATCCTTCTGAGCCTTACAGTTTTCATCTGTAAAATGGGGTCATAATTGCATGCTTCATAGGGAGTTTCCTTGTTCTTGGGCATCTGTGACCTGGCTCATGGGACCTACCCCCATACACAGCCATTTGAGGTGGAGACTATGACTTGCCCATGACTGAGCCAGGATTCCACACAGCTCTGCCGAACCCCTGAGCAGGGCCACCCAGAACCTCAGGATCGCTAGGACCCAGCAATCCCACCCACCAGACCCAAAGCCACCAGGCAAGGCTTCTCATTCATCGTATTATGTCCCATGGGCAGCAAAGGGCCCAGAGCAGGTGCACCAGGGATGTCGTTTGGAAGGATGAAAGAGTGAGTTTTACAGTCTTCAAAGTGTTTGGCACATCCTTTAGGTGACAGTAGGAAAGAGGCAAGCGATCTCTGGGCCTAGTTTGTCTGTCAAGTGGGAATTGAATCAGATGCCTTTTGGACCCACTTCACATCCCTCTGGCTTCATCTCTGCTCCAGGTGAGCTCCAGGTGGGGACAGGTGCAGGCAGGCTCAGACTCTGCACACAGACCCTGTGCCCCCCACCCCACCCACACATCCTTCTGCTCACTCTGTGCAGCGTGGGGCACCAGGGGGAGCCATCCCAAAGGCCTGCATAGAGGGAGTGCAGGGGACTTCGAGCCCCCAGGGCCGTCCTCCATCAGTGCCCCTGTAGAAGGTGCTGGGTAGCTTCCCATATGGCAGCAGAGGGCCCAGCAGGATAGAGGCCTAGCTGCCTGTAGTGATTATCAGCCCTGTCACCCCCAGCCCTGTGTGGGCTTCTCTGGGTGGGCTCACTCCCCTGTCCCCTCCTGCTGCCCCCTTGGAGCACTCCCCAGCAAAGGATGCACACCCGGGTCCTCACCAGGCTCTGCTTCCAGGGCAGCTCAGGCTAAGACAGAGGCAAATGCTAATCATGGCCTGACGAGCATATGTGGTGACGACGCAAGAGGATGGTGGCACAACTGGAGTCCAAGCACGGCAGACATGTGACAGGCCCGGCATATAGCAGGTGCTCAATGAACAGGTGCGGCTTCCCAGGGCCAGGGAGGCATCCATCATTCACTGCAGGCACGGTTGACAGAGCACCAGTCTTGTGCCGAGCCAGGGCTTGGCTCAGAAATGGCACGGTTGCCACCCACGAGGGCCACAGCCTCCCAGGGCAGACAGACAAGTCAACGGGGGGCGGGGATATAAAGCCAAGTGACGGTGGTGATATCAAAGCAGCAAAAGTGAGTGGGCGCAATGAGAGAAGACAGAAGGGTACCCCCTGAGCCCCCTGAACCCCCTAAGCATGGTGGTGGAGAAGGGTCCAGATGTGGGGAGGGAGGAGGGGACGGGGTAAGGGCAGGGCAGGGCAGGGACAAGGCTGGAGAGGCCCAGAGCCCTGAGCTTCCAGCAGACCATGTCCCTGCCAGCCCAGCCTTCGCTGCCAGAAGCACCTGGGCCAGTGCGGCACAGATGTCCCTCCACCCTGCCAGTGGCAGCTGGGGCTTTTGTGAAGTGCCCGGCTTCAGAGGGGTGCGTGCAGGGGGGACCCCAGATGTGCCCAGGTTCCACGCGACGCTGCCAGGTTCCAAACGGCCTGACAGAAAAGGGAGGCTGTCCCATGCCAGCCAGAGCCAAAGGCCCTGCCAACGCCCTGGTGTGGATGAGAGGCCACATCCAGAATACCCTGTGCAGCTGTGCGGCTCAGCCTGGCTCAGCAGGGTCCAGCAGCAATGACAGAGCACCCCCGGGGGCAGGGATGCAGGGCCGCGCTCACCCACCTGCACGTGTAGCGTGAGTGGCGGAGAATAGGAGTTCCTCTCCCACTAACTGCTCAGCCACTGCTGGGGCTCCGCTCCACACAGTCGCTCAGGAACCCAGGCCACCAGGGGCTCCCCCGTCTGACGGCTCCCCATCTGCAAGGGTCACTGAAATAGGAGAAGAGACAACAGGGAAATGGGAGCCCCAGCCTGGAGGGGACACTTGTCACCTCACCTCTCCACCCATTGGCCAGGGAGTGTGAGGAGTCAAGCAGAAGTTCGGTGGGTGAGTGCGGATCATCTCGACCACAACAGCAATGTGACCCCTTAGGCTGGGCCCCAGCCCTAGTGGCCACAGGGGTGGGGGGTAGAATGCAGCTCAACCTCCCAGAGTCTCCATTTCTTCTGTGGCAGAGTAGGGGCCAGGGTGGTCTCTACCTCCCCGAGCTGGAGTCGGCTTAGTTGAGAGGTCATATCAGCACAGTGCATCCCCCCGCACCCGGCCTATGAGCGGATGTCCTGTCTGTGGTTCTTCATCACCACCTTTGTTTTTTGTAGTTGTTATTTGTTTAAAATTTTAATTTATTTATTCATGAGAGGCACACAGAGAGAGGCAGAGACATAGGCAGAGAGAGAAGCAGGCTCCCTGCGGAGAACCCCATGTGGGACTCGATCCAGGGACTCTGGGATCACACCCTGAGCCAAAGGCAGATGCTCAGCCACTGAGCCACCCAGGTGCCCCTCGTCACCCCCTCAGACTACAACGATTATAAGTGGGAACTCCCGAAACATTTTATTGCATTTTCTCTTATTTTACAAAAAGGAGCTGGAAGATGCAAGGGCAGAGGCACAAGCCAAAAGGGAGGAGGGCCGGGTGTCGTCAGGGTAACGTGACCGAGGGCAGACATCACGAGACCCTCCAAGAGCCACAGATCCTGACACTCCTCTGGAAGTGCTCCAGATGAATTCCGGACAAGCAGGGTGGAAACCGTGAAGTGAAATGACAAAACTGAAACACACACAAAATCCTGGACCTGGCACTTTGACAACTGTTCCTAAAAAGACAAGGGGATTTTGTATGTTTTCCCATGTCGGGGGAAGAACAGCCCCATTACCACATTCAAGTCTGCGACACGTTCCCACACTCGCTCGCCGTGAGTTGGCTTCAGGAATATATATGTTGAAAGGAAGGGATTCCTGTCACAGGATGTCCCCCCAGGCACTGTGGGGTGGGAGGCAGAGGAAGTGATGACCAGCTCCAGTGGAAGCTGACTTCACAGAGGTAATAACATTTGGGGCTGGCCTGCGAGAGCAACAGGGTCACATGCTGGAGAAAGGGACACTAACAGACACTGAAGATCCTCTCGCCCCCAGCCATTCCCAAACCCCTGTTCCCCTGCCTGCCTCCCATCACAGAGGCTAAAAAGCCATGTGCTTATTTTCCTAGCATCCCTTAGAGCCAGAAGAGGCCATGGGGCCATGTTCCGGCCAATGGTATACAAGGCAAAATCTGCAGGGGCCTCAAGATCTTTTCCTCCCTGATTAAAGGGGAGAAGTCCCAGAGGAGAGCACTCTCTCACACCTTCACTATGCCTCTCATCACGCACACCTTCTCCCTTCCCACTTGGAGATGTGGCCCCATGAAGACGTGGAGTCCTGGGGCTGTGGCAGCCACTTTATCACCATGAGGTTGATGCTTGTTGCTATGGCAGCTTGTTATCACCATGAAGAGAATCAGAGAGGCAACTTAGAGTCTGATCCTGTGGCTAAATAAACCTGCAGACATCATTCCTGGTCTTGTTTTTATTTTTTTTAAAGTTTATTTATTTATTTATTCATAGACACAGAGAGAGAGAGAGAGAGAGAGAGAGGGAGAGAGAGGCAGAGACACAGGCAGAGGGAGAAGCAGGCTCCATGCAGGGAGCCTGACGTGGGACTCGATCCTGAGACTCCAGGATCACCCCCTGGGCTGCAGGCGGCGCTAAACCGCTGAGCTACCGGGGCTGCCCCTGGTCTTGTTTTTAAAGGTAAACTTTAGTGAGTCTAATGGTTTAAGCCCCTGGAAGTTATGTTTTCTGATACCTGAAGCTAAAGGCGTTTCTAAAGGATACAAGGTCCTGCCTCATGAGAAACTCCAAACAATGAGCAGACTTTGCTTCTAGAAGCCAGCCCAGGAATGTGCATAAATTCCCTTTCAGGTAAAGGATGTTTTCATTATATTATATGAAAACAGAACCAAGAGTGTCCCTAAATGATACCAAGTTCACAGGCATCTGGGACCCCTGGCCAGACCCCATACTGTCCCCAGTTTCTCTCTCCTGCACCTTGTCCCCCACCCCCACTGCACCGCCCTCCTCCACGACACACGGTTCTTAGACACACCAGGCTGTGTCCCACTTCCAAGCTTCTGTCACCAGGGCCCCACTTGGTGTGCCCAACAACTACCCTCCCTGGTCAGCTCGGGCTACTGCAACAGACCCCACAGACTCGGGGCTTCACCAGCACATACTTTACTCCTCCCGGTTCTGAAGGCTGGAATCGGGATCAGGGTTTCTGTGTGGTCAGGCTGTGTGGTGAGGACCCTCTTCCCGGCTCTCAGATGGCCGCCTTCCTGGATGTGTCCGTGGGGAGAAAGGTCTATCTCTTCCTTCTGAAGAGGTCACTAATCCCATTCTGAGGCCCCCCCACGGCCTGGTCTAAGCCTCACTACCTCCCAAAGGCCCCACCATCTCCAATACTGTCAACTTAGGGGGTCAGTGTTTCAACCTCTGAGTCCAGACAGAGGCCACAGGCCCTCCCAAGCCTGGGCGCCAGCCTCTCGCCACCTAGGCTGCATCCAAAGCCTCTCTTGGGTCTCCAGCTCCGGCCTCATGCCCAGCACTGAGCTTGGTACTGGTGTTATAGCTGCAAACAAGACGCGAGGGACAGACATCCACCCAGCACCCACAATTCACCAACTACCCCATTAACTGGGGCAAAGGAAGAAACGTCAGATGCCTAAAAAGCATGCAATGGGGAAGCCAGCCTGGGGGGTAGGAGAGAACCTCCCCAGAAACCTAACATTTAGACTGAGACACAAAGGGCACACTGAACTTCTTGCACTGGCTGAGGCGCACAGGTGATGGGCCTCTCTGAGCCTCAGTTTCCACCTCTGTGAAACGGGGCTCCTGGCAGGCCTCCCTCCCTGGGTCAGTGTGGGGCTCCAGTGGGATCCCATGGCGAGGCCCAGGCCTGAGTGTGTTAAGAGCTCGGCAAACAGGGACGCCTTGGTGGCTCAGTGGTTGAGCATCTGCCTTTGGCTCAGGTCCTGATCCTGGAGTCCCAGGATCAAGTTCCTCATCGGTCTCCCTGCGTGGACCCTGCTTCTCCCTCTGCCTGTGTCTCTCATGAATAAATAAACAAAATAAAAAAAAATTAAAAAAAAAAAAGAGCTTGGCAAACACATTACTCTTCAGGGAGAGTGGGGGTCTACTGGCCCCTTGTGACAAGCTAACTGGAGAAACAGCCTTTGCCTGAGTATCTGTGGGCCCGGGGGACCATGGAGTGATGGGTGCCATCTCTCCTGTTTGACCCTCAGGAAATGAGAGGCACCCTTCGGCCAAGTCAGGGGGCAGGATGTGGGGAGACAAAGCCCCAGGCCCAGGGCAGGCAGGCTGAGAGGGAAAGCAGGGGCCAAGCCAGGCCAAAGGGAGGTCAGGAGTTAGGGGTCAGAGGGGAGAGCCCAAGGCTGGGAGGGGCAGACGGTCCCAGGGTTGAGAGTCCCAGGCCCCAGAGTCAGACAGACCCAGGTGGGCTCCTACCCCGGACCCCAGCCCCCCTACCCAGCAATGCTCACACCTCCGTGGCCCTTCCAGTTTGCCTTCCGTTTCAGGAAGAAGTTCTGATGCCAAGGCCAGGGCCAAGGCAGCCCCCGGGACATGCTGTCACCCCACAGCTGGCCTGTGGCCTCCTCTGTTGGCCGTCTGCGTCTCACACCCTGGACTACGAGAGGTCAAGAGAAGGCTGGAGAAAGGTCATTCCCTCCGGGGTTGCCCGATTTAGCAGAAACACACAGAATGTCTAGTTACAACTGAATGTCAGATAAACAAATAATATGTTTAGTGCAAGCACGTCCCGCACTATTTGGGACATACTGGAACTAAAAAATTATTCACTGTTTATCTGAAATTTAAATTTAACTGGATGTGCTCTATTTATGAGGCAACCCCAATTCCATGATGTCCTTATGTCATGCCCTTCCTTAAGAGTCATCCGTGGCTCCTTGGTGCCTGAGGTCAAAGTGCAGCCTGCTGCACACATGACAGCAGAGGCTCATGTGGGGTGGCTCCTGTTGTGCCAGCCTCTGCAGGACAAGGCCGTGGAGCCCCGACGCGACCATGCATTTCACAGACAGCTCTGTGCCAGGCCCCATGCTGGGGACTGTGGACCCTCCCACTGTGCCTGCCCGAGGCTCCCTCCATGAATGAACCCTGTCCCCATCACAGGCTTCAGACTAAAAGGCATTTTTGTTGTTGTTGTTCTAAGCCCCTGCCGCCTCCCCATTTCCTCTCTTTTATGGGTGGGAAACCCCTGATTTCAGATCAAAGGGACCCAAAAATTCACATGGCATTTCAAGTTGAACCCACAGCTGAACCACTGACTTCAGAGAGCTCCCCAGAGCACCTCCAGGCAGAGCCGCTTGCCTGCCTGAGGCCTCATACCAGCCTCCACCCTAGACGCAGAGAGGGGGAGCTCGGCAGACACCTACTTTCCAGGGACCCTGGAAAAGAAAAGATTGGAAGAGCAACAGCTGGCATTTCTGGGGTGCCACGTGCTTAGCACTCACAGCCCATCACTTAAGACTTGTGCCAAGTAAGACCTTCCTCACCCCCACCCAGAACAAGCCAGGTCCCCAGATGACACGCAGCCCGAGCGCCCTGCGCCTTCCTCACCTGGGGCAGGTCCATTTCATCTACTTATTTGGGGAATGGGTGCACTCAGGGTCTGTGTCTCCGCTGCCAGGCTGTTCCCCAGTGCCCAGGACGGCACCTGCCATACAGTAGGTGCTCAGCAAATGTTTGTGGGAAGGAGGGAGGAGGAGGAGGAGGAAGGTCATGAGCTCCATGAGAGCAGGAGCCTTGCCCAGCTGGCTCTGTGTGTGTGTGTGTGTGTGTGTGTGTGTGTGTGTGTGTGCCCCGGGAGGGTGCAAGGTGCATTGGAGCAACAAGGGCTCCCTCTGTCAGCACCATAAAATTAGCTCCTAGAATTTAACCCATGAACCGTCAGGAAAGCAGAATCTTGTTCACTTGTTTCTCCCCCTCCCCTCCTGAGATGGTGGCCCTCGCTGGGACCACTGCACAGATCACTCTGCTTTCTCATCACAAAAAGCAAACCTAAACCCGGGTATGTATGAATGTACTTTTTACAGATTTTATTTATTTATTTATTTATTTATTTATTTATTTATTTAAGAAAGAGTGAGCGAGAGGGAGAGAGAGAGAGAGCACAAGCAGGGGGAGAGGCAGAGGGAGAGGCAGACGCCCCGCTGAGCAGGGAGCCCGATGTGGGGCTCGGTCCCACATCTGAGACCATGACCCAAGCTGAAGGCAGAAGCTTCACTTTCTGAGCCCCCCAGGTTCTGCCTGAACCTTGGTATTTAGATGTACATCAAATGCTAAAGAAAGACAAGGAAGTGATTTTTTTTTTAAGATTTTTATCTATTTATTCGCGAGAAACACAGAGAGAGAGAGGCAGAGACACAGGCAGAGAGAGAAGCAAGCCCCCCGTGGGGAGCCCGATGTGGGACTTGATCCCAGGACTCCAGGATCACATCCTGAGCTGAAGGCAGATGTTCAACCGCTGAGCCACCCAGGAGTCCCAAGGAAGCGATTTCTTCAAGAGTCAAAACGGGAATTACCAGTAAAGGGGGAAAAAAGAGTATGACCAGTAAAGGATACACGAGGAGCTTCTGGGTGCTGGTGGCAGCACCCTGTGCCCTAACTGGATCGACATCTCTGTGTGTGCGTGAGGGAGACAGAGAGTAGGTTCAGGACCTCTCTAAAACCTTCCCTGTTGGGGTACCCGGGGGGCTCAGTTGGTGAAGCATCTGCCTTCGGCTCGGGTCATGATCTCAGGGTTCTGGGATCGAGCCCTGCACTGGGGGGGGGGGGGGGGGGCGGTCCCTGCTCAGTGAGGTGTCTGCCTCTCCCTCCCCACTTCTGCCCCTACTCCTGCTCTTTCTTTCTCTCTCTCCTCTGAAATAAATAAATAAATAAATAAATAAATAAATAAATAAATAAAAAATAAATATTTTTTAAAAATAAAGGTAAAAACTTTTCCATGTGCCATTCAGGTTTTCCTTTACAATCTGCCCCTCTTCTGAAGGTCCTCTAAATGTCTGCCCCTTGGGGCTCTGGCCTGGGTGATCTCCATGCACGCCTGTGGGAGGATCCCTGCAAGCCTAGCTTTAGCCCCATCCACACAGTACCCACTCCCAGTCTATTCCCAGCCCCGGCCAGTCCAGCTGCCTAGCACACAGCACAGATTTCTTGGGGCCACCATGACAGCCACGCTGAGACCCGAGGATCCAGTGCCACCAGCAAGATGACCAGGTCAAGGAAGAGTATTATAGGAGAGGAAACAGCATGTGCTAAGGCCCTGATCCATTCCAGGAACTGAAAGCAGCTCCTTGTGGCACAGAGGAGGATGTGAAGTGGCTGAGACTGTGCAGGGGCATGATCTGAAAGGCCACCGGGCACAAATGCCCATGGGCATCTGACTCTAGGTCCCCCAGTGTCCCCACAGGCACCAACTCACACAGGCCTCATGCCTGCTCGCAAGAGGGGCTTATGCCTCTGCCCCACCTGCACTCGCAGCCTGAACTGCCCCTGCCTCTGCCCTCCTCCTTCCTATCCCCACCCCCCCCTTCCCCTGCCCCCGCCCTCCGACGTGGACACATTTCTCCACTGAACAGGGAAGACAGGATGAGCACACCCTCTTCCCACCCCACCAGCCCCACCAGCCGACAGAGCAGACTCAACAGCCTGGGACCCTGGGAGCAGGAAGTATGGTTGGCCTCTACATCCAGTCTGGAAGCTTCTTCCAGAGAACAGCAGGGCAGGAAAGCTCTGGCAACCTCCTGCCTTCTCATCGCACGCCTCCTCCGGGGCACCCAGCACGCCCATCCACTTCCTGTAGGGCCCCGGCTGCTGCCCTGCTGCCGAGGGTGGTCAAGCTCAGGCCTGGCTTTTGTCAAACGCCGCCCATCCCGAAGGCCACAGGCCCATGTGGAGGAGAGAGGGGTTGGGGGGGGAGGAGAATTCTCCAGATTTTCTCCCAGCCTCCAAAGGGCCTCCAGAGAGCTGGTTATATAAAGTTTCTTTTTTAAAAGGGTGGAAAGGAAATGTTTGCAAATATTAAGGAGGGCCACTCAGAGCAAATAAGGGGGCGAATGCCCCTCAAAGGACAAGGCAGGTCCCAATCCAGGAATCCCCGGTGCTCCTAAGGCTGGTGGGGGGCGCAGGGGCTACACGGTCTTGTCCCCACTGGGTCTCCAGGCCAAGCTCGGTGCCAGGCAGGAGGAGGCGCTCAGCAAATATTTGCAGATTTAACGAATGAAACAGGGAGACACAGACCAGGGCTGGGGGTGAAGGGAGGGAGCCCGAGGAAGAAGACAGGAGGGTGGCTCCTGCCGGGGAGGGGGCTCAGCAGGGAAGGGGGCTGCTCAGGAATCAGGAAAACTGCTGAGTAAAAACTGTCTTTGAAAAGGCCCCAGATTATTCATCTAAGTCCTCATCTCGCTAAATTTCAGTTCAAGCGGCTGCAAATATTTGAAATGAGTAATTTCTCCTGATGAAGAGAGTCTGATTTTGATTCTGCCTCATTTATTTCGAGATTTAGGGGAGCACCCAGAGGAGAGGGGTTGAGCCTGTCATCAAGCAGCGGCCACCCCCTCTCCCACGCCGTCCCCCACCCCGGTCCTGCCCTGCCCTGCTCCAAAGTTGTGGTTCAGGGGCGGGAGGAGGGTGGGCTATGCAGCTGGAGCAGGGGAGGGAACCCACGGGAGCCCCTAGGCCCAGGCAGCAGAGGGGCGCCCACCAGAGGGCAGAACCAGAGCCAGGTGGCCCCAGGCCTCTCCCATCTCCCCGGGCCTCCAGTTCTGGTCTACTCTGTCACAGCTGACAGCTCTGCTTGGTCACCCCCATCCTCAAGTACCTTCAGTGGCTCCCTAGGACCCTAGGTTACTTCCCCAGCCCCACCTCCTTCAAGGGCTCCTCCTCCTCTACTCAACCCCAGGCCCTGGAACCTTCTCACCACTCCATGGGGCATGAGGCAGGCCTTATTCCTCCTATAAGGCTTGAGCCCAATGTCACTTCTTCTGCGAAGCCTTCCTTGTCCCTGGGAGAAGTGGGGGCCCCCGGGGGGCTCCCCCCAACTGCAGAGCCCTTGTCCCCTGTGCCCCCATCGTCCAGAGGCCTCCTTGCCTCCCTAAGCAGAGTGAGGGCCAGAGCTGGCTCTTCAGCCTGTGCGCTTGCAGCCTGCCGCACTCGTGTGTGCTGGAGAAGCATGTGCGACGGGGATTCATCAGAAAGGCACAACCCAGAAAGGGATGAGCGTACAAATACATACATGGCGGGACCAACGTACTAACACAGAGCCCACCCTGAGCACACAGGGGCCGCCACAGGGGCCCAGGGAGAGGTCAGTCCTCGGCACCCCTCCAGGGCCCGCTGTGGCCCTGGGACGCTGACAACGCAGGTGTCTCTGCAGCGCTTCACCCACGTGTGGAGGGGAGCATGTGACTGGCTCCGGGTCATCTGTCCCCACCAGGAGAAGGCCACTCGAACGGCATCCAGCAAACACTCACTGAATGAAGGGGAGGTCCCTTCTGACTCTGGCACCACAGGAAGGCACACAAGCCCTGGGCGGTGGGCCTGGCTCTGAATGCTGGTCTGACCATTTCTTTTGTTTTGTTTTGTTTTTAAAGACGTTGTATATTTATCCATGAGAGACACAGAGAGAGAGAGAGAGAGAGAGAGAGGCAGAGACACAGGCAGAGGGAGACGCAGGTTCCATGCAAGGAGCCCGATGATGTGGGACTCGACTCGGGGACCCCAGGATCACAACCTGAGTCAAAGGTAGATGCTCAACCACTGAGTCACCCAGGCGTCCCCTTTTGCCATTTCTTGCCCTTGACCCCAGAGCAAGCCACCCCCCTGGGGTGTGGGGCTTCCAGAGGATCTGCGGTGCCTTCTGCCCTGGGGGCCCCAGGAACCCATGACCCTAGCAACCAGAATAACAGACGTGTTGAGGTGGGCAGACGTGTTGAGTGAGAGCCTGGGCACCCCACGCTAGGTGCTTTCACTTGCATTTTCTCCTGTAAAGGAAAAGCAACCTGTGGGTGGGAGCAGAGGGAGCGTCATGGGTGTTAATTCGTGGGGGCAGCTGGCGACAGGCTTTCACACACAGGGAGCCGCTGAGGCACGGGTTCATTTCAGGCTGTGCTGGCCCTACAGTGTGCCAGGCTCCGTGCTGGGGGTGGGGTTCGGAGCATGAGTCAGGGTGGGGGTCCCATCCCTTGAGGAGTTGCCGTGGCAGAGGTGAGACAAGGAGCATCACTCAGGGTGGATTCAGGGGAGGCTGCCCTCCCAGTTTCTGCGTAGAGGGGCAAAGCCAGACCCAGAACTCCATCCTGGCCTCAAGGCACCAGCGTGGCTGCGGCGGCCAGCTGCTACCAGTCTTCTCAGCAAGGGCTGGGCTCGGCTTAGACCCCAGAGGGGAACGATTTGACCCTGGTGAATGAGGGGGATTCCACCCCCAACCACCTGGAATCCCAGATTTCAAGATATGTATTGTATAAGGGGATGAGGTGGGGTGACAAGGGAACTCCTGGTTTAAAATGTGGGTTCCTAGGCTCCATCCTCAAAGGCTCTGATTCCGTAGGTCTAGCCCAGGCCCAGGAACATGCATTTGACTACCAGCCCAGGTGACTCTGGTACAGCAGGTCGGGGCGGGGGGCGGGGGGGCGCCACTGCCCATTATTGCATTGGAAGAGCCTGGAAGCTCTGGCACCTGCAAACGTGAGGGTGAGCTCCACCTCCATCCCTTCCTTGCTGTGTGGCCTTCAACTTTTTGTTTTTTAAGAATTATTTATTTATTTGAAAGAGAGAGAATGTGAGCAGGGGGAGGGGCAGAGGGAGAGAGAAAGAGAATCCTCAAGCAGACTTCCTGCTCAACATGTAGCCCAAAGTGGGGCTCTATCCCAGGACCCTGAGATCATGACCTGAGCCAACATCAAAAGTCAGACACTTAACAGACTGAGCCACCCAGGTGGCCCTTCAACATTCTTTATGCTGGTGCCTCATGTAGCCATTAGGAGAGGCTGGTGGGTACAGGATTTAAAAGCTCAGGCTCGCCAGTCAGGCCATCGGAGCTTCTGTCCCACCTCTGCTGCTCACTGCCTGTGTGACCTTCCTCAGCCTAATTAACCTCTCTGTGCCACAGCTCCTTCCCCTGCACAGGTGAGGTAATAATAGCACCCACCTCCCTGGACTGTTAATGGAAAATACATGTGTGCTGGCACCCACTGTGGCTCCTGTGCATGAATTCTCAACTCCCCAGCCATATCTCTGCACCTGCCCTCACCCCCACAGCAGCCAAAGGGATCTTGTTAAAGCCTGTGCTCCATCGGCACACACTCCAATCAACAATCCACAGCAGCCTCCTGGTTGGTAGGCCTCTTTCTCACTGTGGCCCACCGCCCCCAGCTGCTCAAAGTCCAGCCCATGTCTGTGCCCTTAGCCTGTCCACCACCTGGCCCCTGGCTCACTTGTCCACCCTCTACCAGAAACTCTCCCTGGTTTGGCTCCTTTTCATTCAAGTCTCAGTCCAAATGTTAATACTTATTGTGTGCTGACTTTTGTGTTTGATTAGAATATTTGTACTTGCTTATATCTTTCTAAAGAAACTCTGAAAGATTATTTAAAAATGAAGAACAGTGACTATTGGGGATGGGAAACCAAGCAGATAGAGGTGGAGAGAGAAGAGGAGCTTTTCATCTTCTGGGATTTGAATCACGTGAGTACTCTTTATGTTCACACAAAAAAATGTATTAATAAATGGACAAATGTAGTTTTTTGGCATCTCAGCTTTCTTAGACAGCTTCTCCCTGACCAAACTTACTAAAGCCGCCCCCTTTCCATCACTCTTCACCCTTCACCTGCTTTGTTTTTTAAATCAAAGTGTGTATTTGATCGTGTGTCCCTCCCATTGGAACATCACCCTGTGAGCACAGGGCCATGTCCCATCCCAGGGCCGTGTCAGAGGTGCTTAATAGATCCCTGTGGAAGGAGTGAAAATCATCCCAGAGCTACTCCCACCTGCCCAACTGTGCACTCCTTCACACATACTCCAGGGCCTACTGATGTTGCACGCTGCATTGAAGCTGGCATACCATCATTGCTCAATAAATGTTTGTTGAATGAATAAAAGACCTGTTAATAGATGAATACATAACTTTCAGAGGGACAAGCAAAGCTTTTTAAGAGGAAAACTCTTAGAAGTATTAGGCACAGAGTAGATGCTCAATACATGGTAGCTACTATAATTATTACTAAAGTATAAATTACTTACCTGGGCCTGTGAGCAAGAAGTGAAGCCGGGAGAACCCTGATGAAAAGATGAAACAATTCCAGAGACACAAAATTCTTCTTTGGAATTTTTTTTCCCCCACTAATTGTATAAGTTCCCTTTACTTTTCAAAAAGTCTCTGCCATTTGGTCTCTGCTTGCCCACCCTCCCTGCTATAAGATGTCCCAGACAGTTTGAGGGCCAGGGGGCCCATCGGAGAAGCTACAGTTTCAGACCAGTGGTCAGGAAGCCCACAGCCCCCCAACAGTCCAAGGGGGCCACACCCAGGTGCAGGGCGTGGGAGACAGCAGGGGGTAACCCCCTCCCGTTCCCCACCCACCCCAGGCCTCCTCCAAGCCCTTCTCCCAGCAGCCCTGAGAGGCCACAGACATGTGGTAGAAAGAACTCAGCCTCTGGAATCTGACAGCCCTGGATCCTGTCCCAGCTCCTGACCTTCCAGCACATTCTGTGCCCCAGTCACCTTACCTACTTTTTGATATGCCTGGTTTTAGGTTCATCCTCACAACATCTTTGGGAAGCAGCTCTATTCCTGCTGCATTTCACAGCTGGGGAGATTGAGGCCAGAGAATCACTTGTTCACGATTACATTGTGAGAGTGTCCCAAGTCCGATGTCACATCAACCTGTCTGCACTCCTCACTGCCTTATGCGGGTGCTCTACCGTGTGATCCTCAGTCTCCCTATCTGTAAAATGGGGGGCTAGAGTCTTCTTTTCAAATGTATCATGAAAACTTCGTTGTTTGAAAATTGACTCATGGAAGAGTCTGAGGAAGGGGCTCATCAGAGGTTTCCTTCCCTCCCTGGTGAAGCCCTATTTCGGCCCCTCATGGAACAGCAGTGTTGGACAGGTCACCTCCCCGGTCACCCCAGGAGGGCTGAGGATGGCCCGGGAGGCACAGATGGGGCTGCTGGGAGGACCTGCGAGGGTCCAGGGCTCAGCGAGCCTGCATGGGGAGGGGCTGGGGCAAGAGAAAGGCGAAGACTGGTCCTATCTGCTGCGCCCCTGCACACCTCGTCACCACGGCGACGCGGTGCCTGCGGCCTCCATCCTCTAACAGAGCCCACGAGGAGCTCAGAGCTCGAAAGGAGGGGTGGAGAAAGACAGGAGAGCAACCCCCTCCCATCTTTTCTTTCTGCCTTGCAGTGTTGTTTTGGGGGTTTTGTTTTTTGTTTTTTTGCTTCAAATCCAGCCACTGTGTGGTCCTGTCCGGGGCCTCCCGCCTCCTCCCACCTCCTTACTGGTGACTGTCACACGACAGACATTTTTAGTGGTGACAGCTGGCCTTGTGGAACTCGGCTCCAGTACGGGAATGGTTTTTAAAAAAAGAGTGAGCCAAACCACCGCCACTTTAAATAGCAATGCAGCAGGGAGGAGAGGCAGGCTAGCGCGTGCAGGCAGGAGCTCCGGCTGGGTTTCCGCACACGGTGCTGGTGGAGGAAGGGCCAAGCCCAGAGGACCTCAGGGCTGATCCTTCTCGCCTCTGCATTTGCGGGAGGGAGAAACTGAGGCCCCCAGAGAGTGGACATCACACCGCAGATCACAGGCTTGTGAGCAGGAAGGCTGTGACCCCACCCGGGTGTGTGCGGGTATGACCAGCACCAGGCTCTTCCTTGCGACAAGGCTCCACCTCCCAATGCCACCTGCCCTTTTCTGACCTTGGAGAGAGCCCACTACGATAGGGGTGATGGTGATGGCTTCCAAGACCCCAGTGCTCCCAGATAGGCGCACCAGGAGGGCAGAGGCCCCCAAGGGCCGAAGACAAGCCCTGTCTCTGCAGGAGCTCTGGTAACATTTGCAAGGCAATGGCAGCTACAGGCTAGGATTCCCAGGGGTCCTCCAGCATCCCCTAGACCCTCATATTTGTAGCCGCAGGATCTGGAGCCCGTTGGACTGCTCTCCGTCCAGTCACACACCACGTCCTGGCCCCTTCCGTTCCCCCAAAATTCCCTTTCGTAGCTTGACACTGACCATCATGGGGGTACCGACCCCATGGAAATGGGCAAATGCTACAAATCAGAGCTTCTCTTCTCCTGGGGGCGCTGGGTGCTGTCCATCTACCAGCACGCACGCCACCGTCCAGGCCCAGGCACCCAGTGGCACCCACGGTTTCGCAGACATCACAAGAATCACCTCTGGAGTCCAAGGGACCCAGGCTCCAACTTTGCCCCTTCTGCAACTCACTGTGCAAACTTGGGCGGGTCACTCCTCCATGCCGAGCCTCGCTAGCTCCTCTGTAAAGTGGGCATGAGGGTAGCCGGACACACCTCACGCCAAGAATAGAGGGGGAAAGGAGTGCAGGGTGCTCAGTGGAGGACAAGCCTTCAGGAGCAGCAGCCGTTCTTACCATCACTGCAGTTATGTGGCTCTCTGTGTCTCCACCATCCTGTCCCCCCCGCCCGGCCCCCTGCCCTTTGCTTCTGTCATCACTAAGGGGCAACTGATGCTCAGTACAGAGAGCACTGCCAGTTGGGCCTGAGCAGAGAAAACAGAGGAGGAGGCCCCCCTTCTTTGCTCTGGACATCGCGTTTCTCTTTGTGCGCCCTAAGAATGAATTCCCCAAGGCTGCCCGACCGCACCTTCCCTCTGCCCTTCCCTGCTGTAATTGCCTCCATGACCCTAACCTTCAACGCTGTATGGGCCGGTTTGATGCCCACCTCCACCCCCAGAATGTGGGCTCCATGAGGACGGAGTGTTTGCTGCAACATCCGGGGTCTAGATGGGTGCCTGGCACATTGGGAGCAAGAATGTGCCCTGAGGGGCACCTCAGCCAACAGCGTCTCCGAGGCACATGCCAAAGCAACCTGGAAAATTGTGGGTTGGGGATGTTCAAACTTCGAGAAGGGAAACGTGAAACAGGAGGGAAAGATGAGAGAATACTTCTGCATAGCAAGGGGAATGTCTTGTACCCTAAGAACCTCAGTGTACACATGACCTCGCGCCCTCCTCTGCAGAAAACCCACTGGGTGTCTCTCCTTTGATCCTCCCAACACCCTGGGAGGTGGATTTTTTTGTTATCTCCCCATCCCATTTTACAGAGGGCACTGCAGCCCAGAGAGGTGAATCCACTTGCGCAAGGCCACACAGCACCAAGTGTAGGACCCCGGAGACTGTACTCTTGCTAGTAACAACCTATTAAAAATTTCCAGCCCTGGGGCGCATGGTTGGCTCAGTTGGTTAAGCATCTGACTCTTTATTTTGGCTCGGGTCATGATCTCAGAGTCATGGGATCAAGCCCCATGTCAGGCTCCTCACTGAGTGAGGAGTCTGCTTGGGATTTTCTCTCTCCCTCTCCCTCTGCCACTCCACCACTTGCATGTGTGCTCTCTCGCTCTCGCTCTCTCTCATAAATAAATCTTTAAAGAAAATAAAAATCTCTAGCCCTGTCCAAAAGAGTCTTCCTGCATCGAGAGAGAACCTTCTTCACCGTGAGGGAGATCAGAAATGAAACAGGCTGGATGTGAAGCAGGGAGAATTCAAGAAGACGCTGAGCAAGGCTTAGAAAGGGACAGGGGGACAGGGTTCCTGCACTGGGCGGGGGTGGGAGTGAAGAGAGGGACTGGAGGGCCTCTGCGGAAATCCATACCCCAGGCTGGGAACTGTGGTCAGTGTCCGTAAATAACAGAGTTACTCTATGTTTCGAGGCTTAGAAAAGAAAAAAGAATGCTAGTAAGTTAAATAAATGTATCAGCATGTCATGGTATGCATTGAGAAACACATTTTTACGTGAGAAAATCTTTGGTGGGGTGCCTGGGTGGCTCAGTCAGTTGGGCGTCTGCCTTTGGCTTGGGTCATGATCTCAGGGTCCTGGGATCGGGCCCCACATGGGGCTCCTTGCTCACCTGGGAGTCTGCCTCTCCCTCTGCCCCTGCTTGGTGCTCTCTCTTTCTCACCCATTCTGTCTCTCAAATAAATAAACAAAATCTTTTTTAAAAAATTAAATTAAATTAAAAAATAAAATCTCTGGTTAATAATATCTAATATTTTTAGAGTGACTATATGCCAGACTCTAACAAATATTTTAATATATTAAATTTGTATTTTTAAATGTTATCTTGTTTAATCCTCCCAGTGATCCTGTGTAGGGGTACTACCATCATACATGTGGATCGGTCAGGCTTCTGCTACAACACTGCTGTGTAACGAACAACCCCACCAATCCACTGGCTTGTCACATTTCTCCTCCTCTCTTATAGGTCTGCAGGTCAACTGGGCTGGCTCTAGTGGGTCGGCTGGATTCAGCAACAGGACACAGCTCAGATTCAGGTCAACATTAAGTGCATGTCTCCTTCTAGAACCATCAGCTCCCTATGCCCTGTGTGCCTCATAGCACATGGCAGAGGCTTAAGCAGCCAGGCCGAAAACCCAACCATATTTCAAGCCAATGCTTTTGTCACATCCACTAATAGCAGATCAACCAAACCAAGTCAGGTGGCCAAGGCCTCAATTCAGCAGGCTGGGGAAACAGACCCTGCCTATGCCAGAGGCAGGGACCACAGAGTTACATGGCGAAGAGCATGGATGTATAACTCTATTACAGGAGAGAGTGAAAATTTAAGAATGATGTCCAAGGCAGCCCGGGTGGCTCAGTGGTTTAAGGCTGCCTTCGGCCCAGGGCCTGATCCTGGAGTCCCAGGTTCGAGTCCCATGTCGGGCTCCCTGCATGGAGCCTGCTTCTCCCTCTGCTTGTGTCTCTGCCTCTCTCTCTGTGTCTCTCAAGAATAAATAAATAAAATATTAAAAAAAAAAAAAAAGAATGATGTCCAATCTGCCTGCAAGAGGTTTCACAAGTGAGAACACAGGGCCTCACATGGGGACACAAGTGGCCCAAGGTGACACCACTGTTACCATGATTCCAACTGAGATTCTGGCCCAAGCTGTCTGACATCAAAGCCCCTCTGTTCCATGGCTTGTCAGGCAATCCCTGGCACATAATAGGTGCTCAGTAAATTATTGGTTTGTTATCAAAGTGCACACTTCAAACAGGTGCCATTTCTTGCATGTCCATTAAAAGAATCTTTTGAAAAGAAAAAAAAAATCAGTCAATAAATGAAATGTTGGTACCTGGTACAAGATTTGATTCTGAAGAGCCTCAGCCGGGGCAGGAGCTTAGCATCCACAGCGAGAACCTGGGAGGCTCGAGGGAGCTCCACAGGGGCTGGCCACAGAGAGGGGAGGTCCGGCCCACATGGAGGCTGCCCCTGAAGAAGAGGCCAAAGGGAGGCCTGGCTCTCCTTAAGAACCAAAGGCTGAGATTAAGAGAGAGAGAGAGAGAGAGAGAACGGCCAGCCTGAAGATGGAGCAGCGGAGTCTACGGGGAAGGAGGATCCACTGCTCACTGGGACCTGCACCAGCCACCTCTCCCACGAAAGCAAATTAGGTGAGGCACTCGAGCCAGCCAGTGAGCACAGGAGGTCCGGGGGACTCAGGGTCGAGGCTGTGGTCCAAGGTCAGCTCCAACATGACATCCGCCCTTTCATCTTTTGGGTTGCAGAAGTGAGCAGTGGGGGTGGCGGTGGGTGGATAGTGAGGTTCTAGCCCCGCCCACTGGAGCCCTTTGCTCTGTGACCTAAAATTCAAGTCACACACTGCCTCTGAGCCTCAGCTTCCTCCCAATTAAAAAAGTGGGGGCACCCGGGTGGCTCAGTCAATGAAGTGCATCCAACTCCTGGGCAATGGGTACCCGTGTTCATTATCCTATTCTCTCCATTTCTGCTAAGTGCTTGGAGAGTTCCATCTGAGAAGGTGAAGTGCATCCAACTCCTGGGCATCCACACTGGGCGTGGAGCCCTGCTTGGGATTCTCTCTCTCTCTCTCTCTCTGCCCCTCTCCACCTCTCTCTCTCTCCCTCTGCCTCTCTAAAAAAAAGGAGGAGGTGGGGAGATGGTCAATAAAAGGTAAGGCTTGAGCATCTTCCTAGACACGGTATCACATGGTGCCCAAACCTAGAGCTGGGACACCCCAGTTCATGGGTGAAGGAGTGGCAGCATCGGGCTGTCTCCACTGGGCAGCCCCTCATGAATTAATGCGCTCCAGCAGTGCTGGGTGACCGGTTGCCAACCTCCCCCAACAAAAAAAAGAGAAAACAGAGGGTATTGTGCCTAGTGAGGAAACACTCTGCACCTGTGAGGTTGTCCACCAGAAACAGCGAGCCCCAACCAGGACCAGCCTCTAGACCCAAACAGCAATTTACAGAAAATACAAGGAGCACAGACATAGGTGAGAAAACACGGTGGGGACCCGGCCAGCAAAGTCCAGCCCGAGGGAGACTCTCCAGGACAAATACATCACAAGGAAGACAATACGGGGTCAGGGAGCCTATTTAAGAAGCGATTTAAAACACCGATCTCAACGTGCGGCCCTTAATTTAAATCCTGGTTCAAATGAAAATAATTCTGTAGGAATGCATGTGGTATATATGTCACATAATATGCAATTACATATTAAATACATAAATATAATTATAGATTAAATGCCTAGTGTGTGAATACGCTAAATACTACACAAAAAAAGATATGTGTTTATATTTTATTTTATTTTTTTTTTTTTAAAGATTTATTTATTTATTCATGATAGACATAGAGAGAGAGAGAAAGAGGCAGAGACACAGGAGGAGGGAGAAGCAGGCTCCATGCACCGGGAGCCTGACGTGGGATTCGATCCCGGGTCTCTAGGATCGTGCCCTGGGCCAAAGGCAGGCGCCAAACCGCTGCGCCACCCAGGGATCCCTGTTTATATTTTAAATATAAATGGAGGCCATTGGAAATTTGATGACACTACCTATGCATCCCACATATATAATTATATGTGAAATATATTTACACTTAAAAGAAATGCAATGATATTGATTCGAGTTTGGGAGGTATTGTAGCTACGTGTTACATTTTGAAAGGCCCTGATTTCTAGAGCTGCATACTGAAGTATTTCCAGATTAAAAATATATATATATATCACGGCTGGGAGTTGCTTCAAAGGAAATAGGGACAGGAATCGGTGGGGACAGGTGAGGTGACCCGACTGTGATTGTTGGCGCACCTGGGCAATGGGTACCCGTGTTCATTATCCTATTCTCTCCATTTCTGCTAAGTGCTTGGAGAGTTCCATCTGAGAAGGTGAAAGCTCCCACCATAAAAAAAAAAATGTATAAAGGGCTTGTCGGGGTTTTTTTCTGATATTTTTTATTGTGGTAAAATACAGATCATGTAAAATTGGCCATCCTGACCACTCTTAAGTGCACGGTTCAGCAGCACAAAGTACATTCACGCCGTCCATCTCCAGACCTCTTTCCTTCCTGCGAAACTGAGATCCTGTCCCCGTTGACCCCTGGTCCCACCCTCTACCCCGGATGACCCCAGGTCCCCCACACCAGTGGGATCACACAGGACTTGTTCTTTTATGACTGGCCTCCCTGGCTTAGACCATGTCCTCTGGGCTTTGCCCGAGGAGGCAGCAGGAGGCAACATCACCTCCCTTTTGAAGGCCAACTAATATTCTGTTGTTCCGATAGGCCAACCACATCATGTCCAATTGTCCGTCCGTCCGTCCATCTGTCGGTGGACACATGGACTCTTTCCACATTATAACTCCGTGACTCATGCTGCTATGAACATGGCAGTACAGGTGTCTGTTTTTTCTAAGTCTCTCTGAGAAGATCCTAGGGGCGGCCCCCTTTCCAGAAGTGGGAACTCGGGAACCATCATTCCTGACACACTCAAAATAAAATGTATCAAGCACCTGCTAAGACAGCGCGGACATTGAAGCGAGCAAGGTGGATGCACTGGGCACTACTAGAGCCATCTGTCCCACGGAGCCCCTGTCCCACAGGGTCCAGCCGGCCTCAGGGCCTTCGAGGCAGGGGGGCTCTGGCTGAGTGGTGGTGGGCCAAAAGGGGACCGTGCTCACCAGGGGGTATCACATTCACCGGCCAAGCGAAGGGCAGGGGCAGGACCATTCCGCCCAGCCTATTGAAGTCATCACCCCACAGCCATCCAGGAAGGGACCCTCTCCGCCCCTCCACCCCTCCCTCTCCACAGCCCACCTTGGAACTCTGGAATCTCAGGGGAAGCCTCAGCTGTCAGCACAGCACAGCGAGGCTCAGGGGTCCAGTCTGCTTTAACGGAAGCTAAGCCTGCAGGCAAACTTCTGGGGTGAGTGGGGGTGTCTCTCTCTCCTCATTTTTCTACTCAGTGCCCTGGAAATGAGGTGATTCTTGGAGTGGTGAGGGCTTCTCTTTAGAAGCCAAGAAAGCTTGGACCCATGCATTTCCTGCACCGATCGTGAGCCCCCGTGTGCCAAGACCTGAGCTTCTGGTCTCAGGGGGAATCCAGTCAAGCTGGAGACTCAGACACACCCGCTGGTAGTTCAGCAGTAAGTGCCATGAAGAGTGAGCGGCAGGCCCAGAAAGGGCCCCAGTCTCCACCGAAACAGGGTACCTGGACTGACTCACAGAGGCTGGAAGGGTGCCAGGCCTCCAGGGACTCAGAGGGGAGGGTGGCCACTGTTCAGTGTGAGTCTGAGCCTCAGAAAAGAGGCTGGGGGAGGGGGCAGGGCCAGAGAATGAAAAGCCTGTTAGCAAAGGAAGAGAGTCTGGGGCAATAGGGAGCCATTGAAGACTGTTTGGCAAGGGATACCTGAGCAGATAATGTCCTCAAAGGTTCCATCGCTCTGGCTGCCAGGGTGAAGATGGGAGAGGGCAGGCTGGGGGAGGGCACAGGGGTTGAGGGTCCCACAGCAATCACCCAGTGTCTCCATCCCAGTCCTGGGAACGACCTGCAGGGCAAGCCCCCATCCCACACATAGCCTGGAAACTCCAGAACTCTCCAGGGCTTCGTCTTTGGCCTCCACCCCAACCTCCTCCCAAGGACGCAGCTAAAGACACAGAGCCCCAGAAGGACTCACGTGGGCCTGAGCAGTTAAGAACTTGGGATGGAAGTCAGAGAGCCCTGCTGGCCCCTTGGTGTTCATGAAGCCTCAAGAAGGTTGCCACCACTGGGCCTCAGTTTCCTCACCTATCAATGGGCATATGTACATTCTCCCCCTTCAGGGAGGTGAAGAGAACCAATGAGAAATAAGCACCAAGTTCTAGCACAGTGCTTGCTGGACAAATGTTGGTGACTGATTACCAGTGAGTATTACTATTACATACAGCCCAACAGTCCCTAAAATCCCAACCCCTCCACCACGGGGCAGCAGGGTTCAGCTGATCCTGGTCTTCTCTGACCTGCCTTTTTCTGACTCCTTCTGCTCAATTCTCTAACCGGTGAAATCCTGCCTTGCCTCAGAGCCCTGCACAAAAGTCACCTCCTCCAGAAAGCCTGCCAGGATTCCCCCCTCCCCACAACATGGAAATTCTCACATCCACAGCCCCCAGCACTCACCTCTGAGGCAGCTCCTAGCTTCCCTAGCCATGAAAAGCTTGTGTCACCTTGTCACCTCCCGCTTCCAGCCAAGAGGGCTGAGGTCCTAGCATAGAGGCTGGTATGAAGCAAGAGTTGAACAAATGTGGGATGGAAGAGTAGAAGGTGGACAGACAAGTGGGTGAAACAAGTATAGAAACCCGACTCAGGGGATCCCTGGGTGGCGCAGCGGTTTGGCACCTGCCTTTGGCCCAGGGCGCGATCCTGGAGACCTGGGATCGAATCCCACGTCGGGCTTCCGGTGCATGGAGCCTGCTTCTCCCTCTGCCTGTGTCTCTGCCTCTCTCTCTCTCTCTCTGTGGCTATCATAAGTAAATAAAAATTAAAAAAAAAAAAAAAAAGAAAAGAAACCCGACTCAAACTTGCGTAAGCCAAAGCAGATAGCGGGCTCAGGCAAGGCTGGATCCAGGTGCTCAAATACTATCATCTCTTTTTCTCTCCCTCTCTGTCCTTCCCTCTACCGTGCTGGCTTCATCTTCGCACAGGTGTCCATGTGGTTGACCCCGGCAATAAACCCTACCAGCCCAGACTGCCAGCAGAAAGACAGCCTCACCTTCACATGATGGCGCCCACCAAGCCCTGTGGCCAGAAGGACGGCCAGGCCAGGATCACATGCTTGTCCCCAACAGAGGATGGGGAACCACATGACCTAGGGAACTGAGGGGGAGGGCTGGGTGCTGCGCAGGTAAAAACAACAGCCGCCGCCCCTCCCCCACCTCAACGTTCCCAGTGTCACCTCCTGGGGTAAATCTGCAGGCTGCTCTGGGGGAAAGTGAAGGGTAGACAAGGGGCCCTCTTCAGAGAACTGAGCCCCAAGAGGAAACCCACATGTAAACACATCACTGGGAGCCTCACCACGTCAGCCAGAGCAGATGGCCCACGGAAGGTGTCCGCGGAGGAGGCTGGCCCCTTGGCCAGGGGGCGGGGGTTGACTTGCCTCCCAACCCTCCTCCCCCAGGGGTCCTTGGCCCCCACCACCCCCACAGGGCAGCAACCCAGACTCAGAGAGAGGAGGCCTGACTTGGTCCTGATTCCGGTGGAGGGTTTCAGGGTGAGGGGGGCGCCCAAGGGAAGGGTGCCACCTTCCCGGCCCGTAGCAGGCACTCAGGCAGTGATAACTGGAGTCAGAGACCACACAAGTGTTCCAAAGCAGTTCTCCCCTCCTCCCTCCCAAGGACAAGGACAGGACAGTGACAACAAGAACTGCCCCGGACTGGGCACTGGGCAGGCCCTGTACCACTCTGCGACACAGCTAGCATCCTCAGTATCTTACAGGCAGGGACCCTGGGATCAGAGAAGGGATGTCACCCGCCCAGTGTCACATGGTGAGACTGAGCTGGGACTGGCCCCCGGGTCTGGGTGCTCGCAGAGCGGTGTCCCCGACACCCTGCTGCTTCCTTCCACTCTAGACCAATGGCCCTCGAACTCGGTCCTGGCGCCTCTGCCCTGGAAGCTGCTGAAAATCCCATATTCCCCGGGCCCCTCCTCAGACCTGCTGCAGCCCTGGAATCTGCATTAACCGCCCTCCTGGAGGTTCCGAGACAGCCAGACCTGCAGGCATCTGGGAACACCATCTGGTTTCCAGAATATCAGCTCAGAAATCCCGCCAAAGGGGTGGGGATTCAGGTGCGGATAATTCTCATTCCTCAGAAGCCCAAGCATCCCACTGGTGAGAGGACCTCTGAGGGACAGGTGCCACCGCTGTCCCTCCCCATCCTTCGTGGTCCCACATACCCGAAGCTTTTAACTGAGATACTCAGTCCCTTCTCGGGTTCCAACACAGATGTGCAATTCCCACCAGGACTGGGGCAGCAGGGTGGGAAGGGGGGGTCCTCCGGCCAAGTCTTTCTGCGTGTTCCAACCTCTTCATGAAGAAGAGTCCGCCAAGCCTGGAGAGAGTCTTCCCTGCGCGTGTGAAGAGGTAATCGATTTGCTTCCCCATTCTTTATTAATCAAAGGCAAACTACAGCCAGCCGGGCCTCTGATCTAGGGAGCGGGGCCACACGGAGAGGGTGCCATTCTTGCCCGGGGCGCGGACACCCAGCACCTCTGATGGGGCACGGGGCCTTCATTCCCGCTGAGCTTCCTCAAGTGTCCAGAACACTCCCCAGAAGCCAAAGGGCCCAGCACACCAGGTAGGAAGCTGGGGCTCCCGGCAGGGAGTGCTGAGCGGAAGGGATGAGTAGGCCAAGAACAATCTGCCAAGGTTACCGAGGAGGCAAAGCCCAGGTGCTGTCAGCTGAGGCCGGGGCTTCCTGCTTTTCTCTTAGATGTGACCAGAGCCTGGGAGCACGTCCCCATCCCTGGGAGTCTCTTGGCCACAGCACCAGAGCTGGGAAAACAAGACCAGCAACCCAGTTAAAGCCCACTTTTGCAAAGATGCTCCCCCCCCCCAGAACGCACTGGGCCTGAGAACCCCCAACATCTGGCCTGAATCCTTCCTGTTTCTGTCACATCTGGGATGGGGCGGGGTGGGGGCATAGAAACGACCCCCCCCCCGCCCCAATTTCCCACCACTGGCTTCTGACAGCTGAAGAGCCCGATGTAGGAAAGGCTTGTCTGGGATCTCACAGAGGCTCACTCAGCAGAAATTTGCAAAGAGCCTCAGTTTCCCTTCTAAGTAACAAGGATGCCGAACCCTCCCTCATCCCCCATCTCCCTGCCCATCTCCTGGGACAAGCCAGGACCCTGAAACAGGAGGGGGTAGGGGGCTGAGTCCAGGCCCGGCACTGAGCCCCAGCCAAGCCTGGGCTCTGGGTCCTGCCCAAAAAAGCCACCCACTCACTTGAGATTAAACAGACACTCCTCTCCTCGGTTCCAGCTCCTTCAGAGGCCCCCACGTACCTCACCACCTCTCACACTGGCCCCCTCCTCACTGTCCTCTGCCTTCTGGACACCCCTCTCCTACTGCTCCAAAAGCCCCAAGTCCCCTCTGGCCCTAGGGCCTCCCCCCATGCTGTTCCCTCAGACTGGAACACCCTTCCCTGGTCCTGACCTGGCCAAGCCTGGCGTCTGTCCATTGAAGGCTTGCCCATACCTGGGGTCTCGTTCCGACCCCTGTGCCCGCCCCAAACTCTGTTAGGGTCAGCTTATGTGTTACTGATGGCTGAATGGCTCTGATTCCCCCTCGCCCCCACCCTGACCCACCCTGACCGTTAGCACTGTGTACCCAGAGGGCCAGACACAGTTCACAGTAAGTGCTCAGCCAGCGGAGAATGGCAAGGTTCCCGCCAGATCACGGGTTTTGGGGGTTTGGGGGGTGTAGTCGGACGCCGCGGGGCTGAGGTTACAGAGCGGAGGGTGAACGAGTCCAGGCTGGGGCAGGCGCCCGGCCCCGCCCCTTAAAGGGTCCTGGAGAACTCGACGGAGCCGTCCCGGGGTCCCCGGCGTCGTGAGGTTTAATCCAAAGGGCCTTCCACGCACCCAGACCCCACAGGGCAGGGGACCTGGGCTCCCCGCCGACAGCGCGCCCGAGCGCTCCCGGCGGCTCCCTGCAGGTCCGGGCCCGCGGTGGCGCGCCCCGGACCCAGGGGTTCAACTACAATTCCCATGATGCCCCGCTCCGCGGCGGGCCCGGGCGGAGCGAACGCCGGCGGCACCGCCCCTCGCGGCCTTCTGGGAGTTGTAGTTCTCCCCGGAGGAGCGCGGCCTGGGGACGAGGGCGTCTAGGCGCTCGCTCTGGGAAATGGGGAGGCTACGCAGCTCCCGCGGGAAGGGAGGGGCTGAGGGAGCCGGCTGCCTGCTGGCCTGGCTGCAGGGCCTTTCTCTCCAGCAGCCTCTCTCCCAGCATTGTTTCATAACAATAACAGCGACTCAATTTTGTGAGCACCTACTATGTGCTGGACCCAGTACCAATCTCGGGGAGGATAGAGGAAGACAGACATGGTCCCCGTGTTTGTGAGCGCCCAGTCCAGGCAGGGAGGCCGACACGGGACATTTAATTGCACAAGTACTTAATTACTTGTGCCGGATCCAGAGGAGTACAGCATAAGGCTATAATAGCAGGAGTGACAGGGAGGGTGGTGGTGACTATTTTCTGAGCCAAAGAGACGCAGAGAGTAGACAATGGGCTGGAATCTTTGCAATTCAAAGGGTGAATTTGATGGGTGGGGTGAGAAAATCAAGTCCCATCCTTGCCAACTTCTTCATTATTCCCAAGAAGAAATTGTCCCAGAGAGACGAGGGGACTTGCCTCTCACCCAGCCTTGCACGCAGTGGGTGTGAGGAAGAGTTCCAGGCACAGACATCTAATGCCCAGAGTCCTCCCTCCGTTGGGCAGAGCCCAGCCCTTACTCTGCCGAAGGTCTTCACCTCCCTGAAACTGTTTCCCCCTCAGTGACCCTCGTGGGGTAATTCTAGCAGAAAAACCAAAGATGATGGATATGCAACCAGCGTTTTACAAGCAGGAGAGGTGCCAGTGTGAGTCACTTTCCGTTCTGTGCCCCAGTGTGATGCCGTGGGACAGCCAGGAGCCATCTACAGACTGCCGCCAGGTGCCAGCCAGGGGACAGGCTGCCAGGGCTGGAGGTCCGCAAAGGAGACCCTCATGGCTCGAAGCCCTTCTCTGAGGAGCCAAAGTTTCATCTGAGCCCTGAGGTTGAGGACAACCCAGTCAAGTCTCTAAGGCAAGCATGGAATGTTATGTTCCCAGTGACATGTCACAGGTGTTTAGGTGAAACCGCAGAGCTTCAGTGCACATCGGACCATGTCACCCCTCCTATAAAGCCATCCATGGCTCCCATCAGCCGTCCACATGACGTCCACAACCCTTAGCCTGACCCTTGCCCACTCCTTGGCCTTCCGTTTCAGAATTCACCAAGCCCTTCCCTCCAAGGGGGCCTTAGCAGACCTTTGGCCAAAGCTATGAATTGGCAACCCAACAGGCACTTCTCCCTTTCTTCCCTCTGCTGTAGAGACAAGAAAAATTTAAAAACTCCATTTCCTCAGCCTTTCCTGCAGTTCAAGGTCACCATGTACCCTGGTTCCAGCCAATGAGATAGAACAGAAGCCCTTGGGGAGCAATCTCCTTCGTGAATAAAGAGATGGAGTCTGGCAGGCAAAGGCCTTTGGCCTCTTGCTCTTTCCCTTCTTTCTGCCTGGAACACAGACTCAAGGCCTGGAGATTTAGCAGCCATGTTATGGTTATGAGGTAACAACGTGAGACCTCCTCATTGAAGATAGCAAAAAGGAAGACAGAAAGAGCCAGGGTGCCTGGTGGCATCTGTAAGCCACCACACCCACCCTTATGGCTCAGCTCGGGCTTATCCCTGTCTAAGTCAAAATCCCTCGCCTGTTTAGGCTACTGTAGTAGAATTTCTTTATCTGCAATTAACATGATGCTGACAATACACAACCTGGCCCGAGTGTCCCTTGCTTAGCGCCGGTCTTATTTGTGTCCTTACAAATCCTACAGGATGCTTATTGTACTCCAGTCTGTATGCTGGCCTCTTCGGGTTCTTTGACCAGGCTGAACTCATTCCTGCTCCAGGATCTTTGCACTGCCCCCCACCTACTCATGGCTGGCACCTTCCATCATTGAGGGCTCAGCTTCAGTGCCACCTTCAAAGGCCCTCCACGCCCACTGCACAATCTTAGGGGGTCCCCCCAGACACCTCTACCGCGTGACCCTGCCTATTTTTACCACCATTCCTTATTGCTAGCGATCCTCTCTGGCATTTTCATTTCTTCATTTGCTTATGATACAGAATGTGAGCTTTGTGGGAGGGGGTCGGGATTTTTGCCTGTATCACTTACCCTGCATCCCGGGTGCCGGACACATAGTAGGCATTCACTAAAGGTTTGTTGGATTCATTAAGTAATTAATGCTGCTGTCTCTGCCCCATGTGCTCTCTCTCCCGCTTCACTTGGGAACTCCACGCCTTCCTTAGAGCCGTCTCCTCCTAGGAAAGCCTTACTGGTGCCCGGACATGGCCCAGGTCAGGTCTGGTTCCCACACCTGTGACTGTCAGTGTCTCTCCTCCCCTGCCCTTTCACTCACGTTTGTAAGAGGGTGACGGCTCCTTCTGTTAGATGCCATATCCCATCCAGGATGTAACATCCAAGAGGGCAGAACCCATCTTCTTTGGTTCCAGTTTTGTGGCCCATGCCTGGCACAGGCGGATGTGTTGGTCAAGTGAATGAATGACAGGAGCTACTTGCTGACTGTGCCAAGCACTGGGGAAGGGGCTACTTCAGTACTTGATCTTGTTCCTTTTTTTATTTATTTATTCATGAGCGACACAGAGAGAGAGAGAGAGAGACAGAGAGAGCCACAGGCAGAGGGAGAAGCAGGTTCCATGCAGGGAGCCCAATGTGGGACTCGATCGCAGGACCCCAGGATTGCACCCTGAGCCGAAGGCAGTCAACCACTGAGCCACCCAGGTGCCCCAAGATCTTGGTCTTGACGGCAGGGATCACTTATAGTCCCATCCACCACCACCAGGCCCCACCCCCACCGCACTCCCTGCTACAGGTAAAACTAAATCAGATCTGCCTTGTTCTGAACAAAGGGGCAGCTGCCCAGACGGGCGCCTGCATCAGCAACGCTAAGCAAAGCCAGCCTGGCTGCATGGCCCAAAGGGCTTTAGGACTGTTCCTCAGCGAGATTTTGCCCCTTCCTTCCACCCCATCCTCCTTCCTCACCCTCTCCCCCCAAATAACAGCACAAACCCTCCGTCCTCACGTGGAATTTTTCGTCTTCAAAGCACTTTTATAAACATGAGCTCATTAGCAGAGCAGCCCCTTGACACCAGGAGGCTGCTCCCTGGGTGTCTTCTGAGTCATAGCGCCAGAGTTTACCGACAAAAACAAGTTTTTCCCATAGAGTGAATGTGGCGCCACAGCCAAGATCACTGTGTCTCAGAAAAAAAGGAAGGAGGAAAGAGAGACACGCCGCCTCTGGCAAGAACCAGCGGAGCGCCAGGCCTGGTGTCAGCACCGGGAGAGCTCGGGCACGTGCCCTTGCCTAAAGCCGGAGTGCCCCTGGGGGGTAGGGGCCCCAGTGTGCCCCCCACAGTGTGGCACTTCTTCCGGCATCTCTCTCCTGCCCTACGTCTGCCTTTCCGCCACCCACTCTGTCCCCACCCAGGCACACAGCCCCAGCCCAGCCAGCAGGTGACCGCTGTGTCCTCACAAAGGAGGGAGGCGGCATCAGCCATCTGGTCCAGAGGGTGGCTGCTTTGGGTGAAGGAAGTAGGGTTCAAATCCCAGATCTTCCACTTACAACCCCAGAGATCCTGGGTGAGCAACTGAGGCTCCATTTCCCCCTCTGAAGAATGGAGCCGTGTGGGGACCACATCACTCAGAGTTGGCCGCGAGCGGAGTGTGAGATGGTGCGTGACAAGCACCTGTTCTCCGCAAAAGGTGCGGTTTCCAGCCTGGCTGGTGCTCGGGCTCACAGAGGGGCTTCAGAGGCAAGGCCTGCACGTGGGAGCCTACCGCAGAAGTGGGGGCTGTCTCCTCTCCCTGAGAGAGAGCCTGGTCTTGGCCACCCCTGCCTCCATGCCCCACACCAGCTCACGTACAGGAGAGGCATTTAATGAAGGTGCACAGAAACCACCACAAGAGCTAGACCGGCTCATGGTAGAAGCCCTGGGAAGACAGCAATCTAGACACTCCTCCTCTCTGTCCCAGCATACGCTGATGAGTCCTACTGTGTGCCCGGACACTGTGGCCAAAGCTGGTAAGAGCGCTGAGGGTCTCTGCACAACACATCCCAGCTGCCTCCTGCTTCATGCTAGAGTGAAAAGGTCGGGATGCACGTGGCCCTCAAATGTGGGCTCCTTGAGAACAGAGCCCCTAGCCTCCCAGTGGGTGTCTGGTTCACCTTTTTCTTCCCTCCTCACAGAAACTTGCTTTTCAAGTAGGCAACTACAGCTCAGATAAAATATTCACCTCCCTTTGTAAGAATGAGGAGGCTCCTGCTGGGAACATCCAGGAAATCAGTTGTTTTTCTCCTAAAAAAAGAGAAAACCGTCTGGGGGGAGGGGGGCAGCTTTTGTTCTTTGCCCTTCACTTTTTCTCAATCTTCATCCTAAATTTCCTGCCTGGAATGCTGTCATGATTCCTGGAGGTGAAGCAGCCATTTTGTACCTTAAGGATGAAAGCCCCACACTTGGGTTGGTGGAGCAGGAAGCCGGAGCCCGAGGGGCATCGGGAGAGGCTGCCCCGGGCCTGACTGCATCCTGCAGGACTGTCTGGGTTCTGTGCTTAAGCCATCTCAGTCGGGGTTCTGTGCCATGAAGCTAACAGCAAACCCTGACTCATCACCAGGCCACCCAGGAGACTCGTGGCGCTTCGCACAAGGGCCAGCGCAGGGCAGCTGCTTAATAAACATGAGTGAGCACTGCAGTGATGGATGGATGAGGCAGACCAGACCTGCCAGGTGCCCTGCGCCGCACACAGCAGCACCTAAACTGCAAAGACATAAAGGGGGTAGTGCCGGACAATCCCATCAGATCGAGGAGGCCTGGGGTCCCGGCCAGCCTCCCCTAGGCCATGCTGTGTGACCCCGAGCAAGTGCCTACCCATCTCTGTGCCTCAGTTTTTCTATCTGAAAAATAAATGTTTGGGACTTTGGGTGGGTCTGCAAGGGCAGTGGCCCCTGAGGTTCTTTCCTTTTTGTGCCGGTGAGAGGGGAAGGGAGCTCCTCTCACCTGTGAATCCAAATTCCATAGAGGGGAGAATAAAAAGAATCAGCTACCAGGTTGGTTACTATCTGGGAAGGGCTGGCCTTGACGAAGCTTGCCCCGTGCCAAATGCTGTGCATCGTCCCCACCAAGTCTTCCCACCACCCTGGGACCCGCGGGCTCTCCTAAGCCCTGTTTAGCAAATGAGGACACTGAGGCTTGGGGGTTAACTAGCTTGACCCACCCTGCCCGGTGAGCGTGTGGCAGGCCAGGGCTGGCGAGCTGGAGAGATGAGATGGGACAGAGGCCTCATCCCCAGGTATGGGGGGGAGGGAGGAGGACCCGCAAGGCATGAAGTCATTTTCCCCAGGGTCCCCGGGGAAGGAAGTCAGCAGGCAGTCCCAGGTCTTTCTGCCTCCAGAGCAGGTGCCCCTGACCACTGCACCACCCTCCCCGGAGGAGTTGGCCATGGAGGGTAGGAGGACAGAAGATTGCACAGACACCAGTGTGAACCATGCAGTGTTTGCTCTGCAGAGATGCTCAGAGCCATGGGGACAAAGAAAAGTGAATGGTACAGGGGCCCGTCGATGGCTCAGCGGTTGAGCGTCTGCCTTTGGCCCAGGGCATGATCCTAGAGTCCCGGGATGGAGTCCCACATCGGGCTCCCTGCATGGAGCCTGCTTCTCCTTCTGCCTGTGTCTCTGCCTCTCTCTGTGTTTCTCATAAATAAATAATAAAATCTTGAAAAAAAAAGAAGAAGAAGAAGAAGTGAATGGAACTGATGAGGATAGTTTGAAGGGGTAGAGCAGGGACAGGCTTGTATTCTGGGCAGGAGCACTGGGCACTTGTTCCACTGTGTTCTCTGCAGGTGGGGGATGACTGACTGTTTTCCCCATCAGTCCGTGAGCTCTTCTAGAATCTTCCTCAGGACTTATCACAGACCAGGGCCCAGGAGAGGGAGAGAGAAGGACTGAATGAGACCCAGCAGTGCCCCCAGGCACCCCAGGGTGAGCGGGCAATGATGGCAGGAGCTCTTGCACAGTCCTAGCATGACTTCCCCCCTGGTTGGCCCTCACTTTTTCCCACATCTCCCATGACTGCAGCCCTCCCTTTCTTCCCTATGGGGCAGTGGGGGTGTGGCGGCTTGGGAGGGCCAGAAGTGCTGGCTGACAGGGGAGGTGAGAGAGGAGTCTGGGGAGGGAGGTTAGACTTCTGTTAGAGTCAGTGTGACCTTACCCTCTTCCCCCCAAATTCTGCATGATTGTCAAGCCCTCGGGTGGTTCCAAGGCCAGGCCAGGTTTGAAACCCTCTGACTTAACCTGTGCGGGTCTTAGTTTCCTTATCTGGAAAATAGGGGAGTGAAAGCCGCCCCCCCCCCCCCCCCCGGCCCCTCCATCCCTGTAGCATAGCTGTGAAAACAGCGAGATGGTGCTTGGGAGCGTTTAGCACAGGGCAAGGGCCCTACACATAAATGGTGGTGACTGCTATTCCACACATTTGACCAGTAAGCGGCCACAGCAACGAGGCCATGGCCCTGACCTCTATGTAGCCCAGGAGATGGCCCAGAGACTGTGCAAGAACCAGAGGATCATTTCGTTTGTGACAAGCCCACTGTGACCAAATAGTCGTTCAGTATCTCCCAGATCATTTTTAAAATGCAAATCTGATCAACAGAGAGGAGAGCCTAATGCAGTAATTAGCAGAAGGGAAAAGCAGAAAAATGGATAAACCAGAAAACAAAAAAATCAGCCTCCTCCACTAACCCCATAAATATGCCCAGCAAGAGGCAAATATTAATTGCTTCTTCCACTCGAACCCCCTGTTTGCAGGATCTATTTGTGTTTGTTTTAACAAATGCTGCAGGAGCAGACCCCAAAACCATCTCTTTGGAGGAGCCCAAAGTCACCAACAAAACAGACACCTGGCTGGGCTGGACCTGGGAGAGTTTTCTCTTAAAACAAATGCACCCAACTGTCACTTTATTTGTATGATACCGAGGAGTGGAAGGGTGGCTACATTTACCAGGATTGTAAGTACTTGCAGGTATTCGGAGCTGTCCAAAACTTGCCTTCTGGAAAATAATAATCCCACAGAACATTTAAAGAATGATCGTGGTATTGGGGCACAAAGACAGTTTCAACAAACTCCAAAGTAAAACACATTCTCAACACAGTGAAACAAAATCTTAAATTAATAGCTAGAGGATTTTCTTTTTTTAAATCTAACTTGGTGGGAATTTGGAAAGTGATTTCCAAAAAATTCTTGAGATAAAAAGGAATTCGAAAGGACATTATATACTATTTAGATGTTTCATACTGTGTGGACATTAGATAAAATGAGAGTGCTGAATGCTGAAACAGGATGCAGCCAAAGCAATACTCAAAAGGAAAATTCATATCCATAAATATACCTAAGGTTTCCTAAGAAAGAGATTCCTTTAAAATAAAAATTTTTAAAGGTGACTTATTCATCAAGCAGCCCCCAATAAGGGGAGAAACTTCTGCCTAGATTGTCTTGCCAAGTTTCCCTAAAGCTCATAAAACCCAAGAAAGTTCATATTTGATTTCCTCTCCAGAAACTCTCCACCTCTAGACTTGGTGATGATGAAGTTCCAGGAGTAACAGAGATGTGTAGATATGCTCTGGGTTTACTATCTGTGATAGACAGAAAAAGAAAGTGAACCAGAGAAAGTCCTATAGAGAACCCTCACCCCCACTTCTGTTCTCATTAGTGGCTGCCTTTGCCTGAAGCTTCTGGAAGGGCACTGGATAAGGACTCTAAGGAGGCCAAAGTTCTAGGCTCTGGTGTTTCCATGCATTAGCTGTGTGACTCTAATCAAGTCACCTAACATTTATGCAGCAGTTGGCTTTTGCTACAATGATGCCGTATAACAAACAACCACAAGCTCTCTGAGGCCTCCTATGCACACACTTATTCTCACATGCACTGGTCTGTAGGTTGACTGAAATTTGGCTGCTCTAGGCCGGGCTCCACCAGGCAGTTCTGTTTCATGATGTGGATCAGTTGAATTTGGTCTCAGGATGTGGGTTGGATTCAAGTCTGTCCCATTTGTCTCCTCATTCTTTTTGGATAAGAAGCTAAATGGGACATAGTTTGTCATAACATATCACAAAGATGCAAGATGTATAGCAAAGACAAGCAGTACCTCCCCAGGTCTCCTCATAAGCATGAGGTCTCTGCTCCCCATAGTCCATTGGCCAAAGCAGGTCATATGGCCAAGGCCAAAGTCAGGGGAGCAGGGAAATCTATTCTGCCTCAAGAAGGGGATTGAATAATTGCTGAATAACTCAACCTGTCCTGCCTTCTTAGCTTCGGTTTTCTTATCTATAAAATGAAGTTGATGAAAATTCCTACCTCTTTGTAGGGACAAAACTCTTGAGCTCTGTTCTAAGCTCACCATACCTGAACCCTGCACTGGTTGGCACTGGACTTGGGTTATGTCCCACTGCTGCCCAGTGGGAGGATGGGGCTGCAAATCCTGAAGCTGGGCTTGGAGCCAATGCCACCCAAACCACAGCGTTGTCTCTTGATGGAGAAGAGCCGGAGCCTATATTGGGAAGTTCACCACAGAGCCCACTAGCAGTGCCACACATGTTCTTGTTAACGGTCAAATCTCATTGCTGAGTTTCCCAAATTGCTTGAGTCTTACTAACACGTCCACAACAGGGATCCCCTCCCATCCTCAGGCCCCTTCTGGTGCTCCAAGCAAGGCTGGCAGCATTAATTTTCCCAGCTGCCTTTTCGGCTCCAATGGTATCTGAGTGCCTCTGGCCTAAGACTAGCCTGGTGGGTGTCCTTGCCCAGAAACAAGAAGATAAAGAGACTCATGCAGACTCTCTTCACCATCTGGTCTCAGGACAATTCCCCCAGTCAGTGCAGCCTTATCTTCAAAATCATGAGGAAGCCAAAGGCAGGAGAGTAGAGTAGTGAAACATCTGGATTCTGGGGAAGAAAAAAACTCAAGTGCAAACTCCACTCTGCCCCTTTCTGACTAAATTTAAGCAAAGCAAGTAAGCTCTGGGAAGCTCAGCTTCCTCATCTGGGAAAAGGGGCTCCTGACTATCATGTGGGCATCTGCATGGGAGGGTGGAAGGATGATTCAGAACACAGGCTCTGGAATGGGGGCGGCATGGGGTTAGACTCTCAGTTCTTCTGATGAAGAATTCCTGAAAGGCTTTGGTCTTTTCATCTGTAAAACGGGAAGATACTAGCTGCCGGATGGGATGCGTGAGATCCCATGCTGTCAACCACTGAGTGCAATGCCTAGTACACACTCAGTCCTCAACAAAGAATGGTTCCCCTCCCTTCTCATGACCCCCCAAAATATCAAGTTGTTCGCCCTAATCAATATGGAACAGAACTAGTCACTAAACATGTAATGATGAGATATGTCGTATAATGTGCTTTATAAATGTTAACTAGTCCAATGAGTAAAATATCCAGATTTGTCAAAATTTAACATATATCCAGGTTTCAGAGATATAAGATATAGGATGGGGAGTGTCTTAGAAAAGATTAGTTCAGGGGCACCTGGGTGGCTTAGTGGTTGTGCATCGGCCTTTGGCTCAGGTAGTGATCCCAGGGTCCTGGGAACGAGTCTCACATGGGGCTCCCCGTAGGAAGCTTGTTCTGCCTGTGCCTGTGTCTCTGCCTCTCTCCGTATTTCTCATGAGTAAATAAATAAAAATCTTTTTTTAATAATAAAAATCTTTTAAACAAAATTAGTTCAGTGTCTGATAATACAGTAAGAAATCAACGTGTTGAATAATGTCTGATTTCATTACCTTGGAGTAGCCTTGTCTCCCCGAAAATATGCATACCATTGGAGAACACACTGTCCTTTCCCCCTTCTCTTTTGTCCCATAAAGAGTTTAGCACATAGTCAATACTCAACAAATATCTGTTGAAAATGTAAATCAATCTATCCCTCGATTCATCACAGAACCAACGGATGAATCAACAGGACTGCTTGTTGATTCAGGAACTGTGTTCACTACTAGGGGAAGGGAAGACTGGTTAAAACCTTTTTCTTTTCAAGAGAGACTTCTCGGCTACACTGATATTTAAATATATTTTTATTCACATCTGTAAAGCTAAAACACTTGTTCATCAGGATCCTTTCACACAGGCAATATTTGTTCATTGAACAAACACTAATTGGACGTCCATTATTTGCTGGACACTGAGCTGCCAAGCACAGAAACTTCTGTCCCTGCCCTCAGTTTACAGCCCAGAGGCAGAGACACATACACATGTAAAAAAAAAAAAAAAAAAAAAAAATTAAGTAAACAAACATTTTCTTGGTAGTGTGGGATGTGTGATCCATGAATTGGCCAAAGCTCCCCTTTATCTTTCATCAAGGACTATTTGTCAGTGACAAAGCTGTGCGTTTACTGAACTGGTCTATGCACCTGCTGAGCCCACCTAAGGACTACATTTCCCAGCCTCCCTTGCAGCTAGGTGTGACGAGACTCAATTCTGGCCAAAGAAACTGGGAGGCATGATGATTTGGGTTTTGCTCTAAAACATCCTGCTGAGTCCTCACACTCGGTCCTACCGCCTCTGTCTGCGATGCTGCCAGCAAAGAAAACTTCTTGGATGGTGGAACCGCATAATCGGAGGAGCCTGGAACCTGGAGGAAAGCTGTCTGACCTGTCTGTGCTGGATTGCAACGGGAGGAAGAAAGAAACTTATATTGGGTCTAGCCTCTAAGATTTCAGGAACGATTTTTCCTGCAGCCGAGCATAGCCCAACCCCTAACGCTGAAAACCAGTGAAATCAAGTTGAATATATGAACCGAAGCAGCATGGAAGGTTCACGGGTCCACATGGACGATCACGAGCCTCAGCTCTCAAAACCTGGGCGCCACCATCTACCTGCCAAGTGCCTCCCCAGGTGTTGAGTTAAAAGAGCCGACCCTGGAGGCAAACCAGTCTAGATTTCAGTCACTTAACCTCTCTGTGCCCCAGCCTCCTCATCTCTAAAATGGGCATGATAATCAATGTACGTCCGTCATAGATGCTATCATGAAGATGCAACAAGATGATTTGTGTAAAGAACTTAATGACCGGTACATAGTAAGTACTCAATAAATAGGCTAAGAAGAGCCACTGGGAGCCACCACCAAGAACACAAAGCAGAGACCCATTTTGCTGCACCCCCACCCCTGGGAGGTCAGTTCTGGAGAAAGGCTTCTGCCCCCAGCACAGACCACAAGGCTCCACTCTCCTCCTACCTGGAAGCCTCTCCCCTTCCTGTCCCTCTCAGCCAAATTAATCCAGCTCCTCTGAGGTCACGGGCAGGGCTCCTGCTCACATTTCCACCCCTCCTGCAGCCAGAGCCCTGTGTGTGTGTGTGTGTGTGTGTGTGTGTGTGTGTGTGTGTGTCTGGGAGGGGGTGGGGGAAAGCAGGTGGAAGGGAGGAAAGAGCTGGGTTTCAGAGGACCAAGTGTGCATCCTGCCCCCTATTCCTCCACTCATTAGGAGGACGCTGCTCAGAAGCTTCTTGTCTCTGTGCCTTGGTGTCCTCAACTGTATGACAAAGGTGATGATAGCACCTGGGTCCCCAAGAAGTTGGATGGGTTCACTGACGACATGGATGTCCAGGGTCCTGCCGGGTGCCTGTTCTCCAGCACAAGATCCAGAACTAAAATCCTTTTTAGCCCCATGTTTAAAAAAATAAAAAGGAGCTTGCGAGATGAATTGAGGACAGATGATCAGTACTCACTGGGCTGTCTCTCCCTCCCACACTCTCTTCACACTCACACACTCACACACACACTTGAGAAATGATTTTTTTTTTTTGAGAAATGCTCTCAAAACAAAACAAAAACTCTGCTTTGTTCCGTGTAAGCAGCATTAAAAATTCACCAGTTGTGGGGAGCGAGAGGGACAGGAGTGCAGGCTGAGCTCGGCACAGATTGCCAGAGTTTGGACCAGTGATTCGGGGACTCGGGCTTTGGGGAGACCCCCAGGGGAGAGCATTGGGGTCTTGGGGACCCTCTGCCCAGGAGGCCTTGTGAGGCTGCTCACTTTCCCCTCCTGCTAGTCCCCATCACAAAGCCTTGTTTACTTCCTTTATCACCCTCATTGCAATCTTGTTTATTTCTCTGCTTGTTTGTTTCTTGTTTGCTTCCCATCTGGTCTGGAATGTAAGTAACATGGACTGGACGGGGACTGCGGTGGTTCTAGGAGCTGATGCAGAGCCAGGCACGTAGTAGGCACTTAATATTTGTGAAAGAACCAAAGGGCAAGAGTCCATAAATAAGCAAATGGATGAATGGACAAGAGAGCAACGGCGAGGCACAGGGCATCAAGAACGGATGATGACAGCCCTTCCCTAGCTTGGACCAGGGCCAGTACCCATGCAGCGGCGTGGGAATATGTGTGGCCCCAGAACAACTTTCAGAGCCTCAGTTTCCTCAACTGTAAATTAGAGATGATAATTGGAGATGATTTACCTACCTCATTCGACTGCTCAGAGATGAATGAAGAAAAACATCCGTGTTAAACATGATTCTGTGTCTAGCACAATGATCTATAGCTTTATCCACTGAGTGGGGAAGTGGGTGGAGGAGGCAGGCAGCATATTCACTAGCTCCCACCACTCAAATGAAAAAGAATTCGAAGATTCAGTTCCTGAGATCCAAGGAGCTTCTCACTCCTTAGAAACTCCCAGCTGAGTCGGGTGAGGGGACAAAGGTCTGTACTAAGTGAGTTATAAAAACAACTCCTAGCCAGGAACCCCTGAGCCGCCCCCCACCCACCCACCCACCCACTCTCACACCCACCCAGGGCTGGCCCAGGATTAACTCTGGCCTGCCCAGCATGCTCAGCTTCTGGCAGGATTTTGAGAAAAAAGAAAAGAGGGAAAGGGGGACGTCTCGCGTTTCATTTCAATACTAATCCCTTCCACTCTTCAAAGCACTCTGCAGTCCCTTGCTGCTTACAGGACCTCCTGGAGGAAGGTGCTGAGTGAGGAGACTGAGCCCCAAAACGAGGCGATACAGGCCAGTCTGGGGCTCGCTCCCATTTCTCCTGACCTCCCCCCAGCCGCCACCCGGCCAGCTAGACCACCTCAGATGTCCAGAACTGAACGCACAGACTCCATCCTCATCCCAAGAGCAGCTACCCAGCAGGTCTGCCATAGAGGCTCCCAGCTGAGCCCTTGGCAGACATCACTAATCAATTGGGGCACATGCCAAATCCCTTCCGACCCAGAGCTCCAGGCAGACACTACCAATCAATTGGAATTGGCCTGGGAGATTAAGAGGATCCTCAGCTCCGCTCCAGGCTGTGCGAGCTGCCTGGTGTTCTCCCAGGGGCTTAGCACAGCGCCTGCACGCTGGCCAGCATTTTAAAACTCCATAGTTATTGAGTGAATGAATGAATGAATGAATGGATGGATGCATGAACAAATAGACATCCGGCCTGTCCCAGGTGCTCGGGCAGAGACCCTGGTTGAGAGATCCAATCACGTCTCTCTACACATTCCATTAATAAGGACAGAATTTGTTGGAAAGGCCTATAAATCCAAGAGGAATAGCGGGGGTCTCCATCCTCCCCTGCTGCTCTGCTCATGGTGCTCCCACTTCCCCAGAGCCCTGGGATTGGAGCCACTTCTTTCAGGTATGTGACCCCAGGCGAGTCATCCAAGCTCTCTGCACTCAATGGCTCCATCCATAAAATGGGGATTTTACCTGAATCTGCCTCCCAGGCTGGGGTCCGGACACAAGAATATCACCACGGAAAGCACTGGGACTGGTGCCTGGCACAAAGCAAGAGCTCTGAAAAGCCAAGTTTCCATCAGTCTTTCTCATCACACCTAAGGACCTTGAAGCCAGGAACTATGATGGCTTGCTGGGCACCAGGCCTGATGCCCAGGACCATGCTGGGCAAACACGGACATTGGTAGATCATTAGCATCCACTAGGGACAGTGACAGGGTAGAGGTTCTGTGGGGCAGGAGGTGGGGGTTATCTGGGGTCCAGGACCCCAGCTGAGCTCCCCAGTACCCGCCCCCCAGAGATGCAGTACAGGGCTCTCACCTCCAAGTGTCACTAGCCTCTCAGCATCAGAGAGGACTCAGCAGTGATCCCCGAGGTCAGCAGCAACCCCCCTCCTGCCTTCTCTGCCACTGTCTGCAGTCCCCAGTCTCAGTCCCCATGGAGCAACACTCCAAGTCTCAGAGACAGTCAGCTGTGGCAGCCAGGCGCTGGACCAGGAGGTGGGACAGCTGAGTTCCAACCCTAGCTCCAGTCTGCCACTCTTAATACATCTCTCCTCCTTGCAGGACCTCAGTTTATCCATTTGGAAATTAGAAGCGTGGGGTGTATGTGGGGGGGATCCTGGTCTCTAGGGCCCCTGCATATTCACGTTCATTGACTGATTTAATCCACAAGCATTTACTGAGTGCCTACTGGGTACCAGACCCTACACTAGATAGACTCTGAGCTATTCTCTGCTAGAAGGCCCTTCCCCATCTTTGGCTTCCAAAGCTCAGCTTCCTGCAGGAGGCCCTCCCAGACCAGCTTTGGGGGCCGTCCCTCGCCCTCCTGCAGCCCTGTCCCTCTTCCTATCACAGACTAATCACTCTGTTTATCTTGTCTGCCTCCCTCTGAATTGTGGCCTCCTGTTCTTACAGGACCACATCTTGTCCCCTGACCCATTCATAGGGATTCCAGAGGACAATCCTCTTGGGCAAATGAACAACAAAGGCATAAATTCTAAATCTCCCCCCCATCACCCCAACACAACACCCTTCATTAAGCTTTTTGCCTCTGCATCCCTTTTTCCTAAGCCAATCACTAGGAACCCACTAGACAAATCCCACAATCCCACTGCTGACCAGCAACCTTCCTAGCCATGTCTCCCTCCTGCGATCTGGGTAACCAAAAAGACTCACAAGGCATATGTGGCACTTACAAGGTGTTAACTGCCCTGGCATGGGGCTGACACCACTGGGGGTTTGATGGGAGCCCAGGTCCCAATGGGGGTTCTGTGCCATGCTCTGTGCTGTCCCAGCAGACACTCAGTAAATATTTAGGCATTAATTAACTTCCTCCAGGGAGCAGTGACTCAGTGCCAGATGTAATCCCCCAGCTCCATGGGAAAAGGTGAGTACTTGAACCTTTTTCAGGTGCCCAGACAAATAAGGCCAGCTCTCCATCCAAAGAAGCCTCATATCACTCATTGCTGCCCTCCTGCACGGCGTGCAGGTCTGAAGGCCCCTCATCCCCACATGGATGCACATGGATGCTCACACACACAGGTACACACTCACTGCCCTCGCAGTCTCTGGTATTCTGCTTTGAGCCATCCCTGGTGCATCCGAACAGAAGCTTTGGGTGGGATCCGCCCATTCTACAAACATTTGTGAATTCCTACTGTGTGCCCCAAGCTCCACTGCTCCCAGGGGCGCCAAAGACCTCAGCTGTCCCATTGCTTCCTTCAGCAACTGTTTGGTGACAACAGCTGCGGCAACTCCCCCCTCCCAGGCCACCCCAAAAAAGATCAAGGGTTTTTATTAAGCTAGACAACTGCTTCGCTCTCCCCACTAGCCCTTCTCAATTTTTGAGAAGGAAAGGAAACAAAGTGAGTGTGGGCCCCAGACAAGAAGGCCCAAAGAATAGGGTCACATGGATGGGCTGACCTCCTCTTAGCTGATTCCCAGAAGTGAAAAAGCCTTAGGAGAACTCAAACTTGCCTTGGGGCAGGGGTGAGTAGGGGACTGGGAAGTGTCAAGGGGAGCTGCCCCAGTGAGGGGCCTAGCCCCCGCCCCCTCCTGTGGCTAGAGAACCCACCTCCATCCCTAACCTGATTCCCCAACTGGGCGCCCCCCCAGAGGTGTGCTTTGGGGTGCAGCTCTGAGCCTGGCTGTGAATGATGAGCTGAGGCTGGAACAGATACTTACTTCTCTGTGACTCCTGGAGACGCTGGTCTCTGAGCAGTTGGCAGGGAAGTAGTGGATGTTGATGACATCAAGGTCATGTGTCGCCCTCGGCTGAGGCCTGGGAATCGGACTTGGATCCACCGAGGGCAGAAGTAAGCCACTGATTTCGAAGAAACCAGAGGAAGTTCCAGGCCTACGAACAGACCTGGGTTCAAATCCTGCCTCTACCCCTGCTTGGCTGTGTGATATGACCTTGGGCAAGAACCATAAACTCTCTTAGTTTCCTCTAATAAATTCTGAGTGAGGACAGAAGGAAGGCCTGAAATCAGCATTAATAATCCATTCTTGGACTCTTGCAACTGGCCAGACACCAGGGATCCCAGATATGACTGTTGCATATGGAGTCCTCACATCCATAAAACCAGACAGAACCTCCCACCTTCCTTCTTATGCTATTGATGTCTCAAAAGTAAACGAATGAAACTTGTGTGTATCTTGAAGACAGACCCTAAGGAAGTAAGGGGCAATGGATTTTTTATTCTGGCACATATTATCTCATGGGCAAGTTCCACTCTTGTGTGTCCCCATCACCAGACCACCTCTTCCATAGAATGGAAGTAAAATGCCCTTTTTCCGCAGTCACCCTAAAATGTCAGTTCTGGTTTCTCTGGATGGGGGTGGGGAGAGATGCTACCAGCCAAAGGGCTCAGAGCAGACAGAGACAGCCCAGAAAGGACAGAGTCTTCACCAGGAGCTGTGGGACCTCAGGCAAGTCGGGTCTGCTGTCAGCACCAAGTTCCCTTGCCTGAAAAATAGGGTAAATGCTCCCTAACTTTGTTTTCACCCTTGATGCCTGACATTGAGTAGATGCTGAAAAGTGTCTGTGGAAACAAATCTGAAGAATCCCTAAGAATGAAGAGAGATCCATATGCTGGAGGATGGACCAGCTGGGTCTCCTCACTCCCACCAAGGGACAAAAATAGGTGCTGAGGACAATGGGCCCAAGGAAAGAGGGCACCCAGGAAAAGTTTGCTCCTGGGCCCCCACTCCCACCCCTGCCCCCACAAGGCCTGCCTGGTTCTCACAGTCTCCTTGAAACCCAGTCCTCCTTCACCGGGCCAACCCAAGGACGTCTTCCTCAGACAAACCTCTGGACCCCACATTCAAGCAGCAGTCACCCCCCAACCAGACGGAGAACCCCCAATCCTATCCCTCTGTTCTCCCATCTCTCAATCTCCAGCTGGGAGGAGCTGGCCAGTGGATGGTTCAGCGCCAAAGGGAAACGGTGTTCACAAAAGTTAAGCTGGTGAGTTCCTGGGCCCTTGGTATTCGCCTCCCGTCCGGAGCTCACAGTCCTGGCACAAATCCTAGCTCTGCACACTGCGAGCTGTATGATTCCACACATCACCCCACTCCTCTGAGACTCAGGTCCCTGCTCTGCAGGCAGTCACCATGAGGGATTCAGGCTGTTTCTGGCGAGGGTCTGTCCCACATGAGACACATAATAATAGCCCTCATTGTCATTATTATTAGTTAGGAAGGATAGGAAAGGTTACAGAACCGGTGATAAGGACACACGGGCTCAGAGGCCTTCGTCTTCGGACCTCAGCTGGTTTCGAGGCCGTAGGCTCTCTGCTCTGGGGCATGCCTTGAAGACCAAAATTCACCCCGTTTTGGGTCTTCCCGTCAGACGAATGGGGAGAACAGCGCTTCCCTGAGTATTTCCTGAGACCCCTCGGTCAAAAAAGTCAAGGGTGTCAGGCCCAATATTCTCTGCGGTTGAGGCACCTCCAAACCCTTCTCCCTTGGGGGTGCCCAAAGTCAGCCCCGTGGCCCCACTCGTCTCCTGCCAAGGCCTGGGTCACCCGGGGCCGGCAGGTGAGAGAGGAGGTGCCGCGTGGCCGGGAGCGGAGAGTTGCGCGCACCTGCTGCAGGTGAGGCCCAGCCGTGCGGAAGGGGGAGGAGCCGTTGCTGCAGCACCCAGGTGAGCCGACCCCCGGCTCCTAGGAGCTAAGCCGAGGGCGGCAGCGGGCTCCAACGTGGCGGTTACGGGGCGACCCGGGCTGCACACAGCGGCCCCAGCGGCTGCGAGTCCCGCGCGGCGCGGCAGCCCCAGGAGAACATTCGAGGCAGCGGCAGCGTTGGAGGCCCCGGGTCCGTTCGGTATTTGAATAGCACAAAGGAACCGCCTTGGTCTGATTGGCCAGCCGAGTGGCCCCGGGGCGGGCAGCGCCTGTCACTCGGGAGGCTTCGGGCGCTCCTATTGGCTCACGAGGTGTGGGGCGGGGCCCGGACGCTCGGCTAAATAGCTGGGGCCGGGGCCGGCCGAGGCTCATTGCTTTGGCGCCGACTGGGGAGTGCGGGCTCGCGGGTGGCGCGCAGCGCATGGTGGCGGCTCCTCTCGGAGCGCAGCCGACCCGCTGACCCGGGCTCCGTTTCCCCTGCCCGGCGCGCCCCGGCGACCGGCTGGAGGCCGATACAGCAGCAGCCCTAACAGCAGCAGCGGCCGCGGCTGCTCCGCCGCCACCGTCTCCGCGGGAGCATGGAGTGCGCCCTGGACGCCCAGAGCCTGATCAGCATCTCCCTGCGCAAGATCCACAGCTCCCGGACCCAGCGCGGCGGCATCAAGCTGCACAAGAACCTCCTGGTGTCCTACGTGCTCCGCAACGCGCGCCAGCTCTACCTGAGCGAGCGCTACGCCGAGCTCTACCGGCGCCAGCAGCAGCAGCAGCAGCAGCAGCAGCAGCAGCAGCAGCAGCCGCCCCACCACCAGCACCAGCACCTCGCGTACGCGGCGCCCGGCATGCCGGCCAGCGCGGCCGACTTCGGCCCGCTCCAACTTGGCGGTGGCGGGGACGCGGAGGCGCGCGAGCCGGCCGCCCGGCACCAGCTGCACCAGCTCCACCAGCTCCACCAGCTGCACCTCCAGCAGCAGCTGCACCAGCACCAGCACCCGGCGCCCAGGGGCTGCGCGGCGGCGGCGGCCGGGGCGCCCGCGGGCGGCGCGGGGGCGCTCTCGGAGCTGCCCGGGTGCGCCGCGCTCCAGCCGCCGCACGGCGCGCCCCACCGCGGGCAGCCCTTGGAGCCGCTGCAGCCGGGTCCTGCGCCGCTGCCGCCGCCCGCGCCCGCCGCGCTTTGCCCGCGGGACCCTCGCGCCTCCGCCGCCTGCTCCGCGCCCTCCGCGCCCCCAGCGGCCGCCCCTCAGGCCGCTGCTGGCGCCTCCCCGCCCGCCTCCCCGGCCCCCGCCTCCTCCCCAGGCTTCTACCGGGGCGCGTACCCGGCCCCCTCGGACTTCGGCGTGCACTGCAGCAGCCAGACCACCGTGCTGGACCTGGACACTCACGTGGTGACCACGGTGGAGAACGGCTACTTGCACCAGGACTGCTGCGCCTCCGCCCACTGCCCCTGCTGTGGCCAGGGCGCCCCAGGACCCGGCCTGGCGTCCGCCGCCGGCTGCAAGCGCAAGTATTACCCTGGCCAGGAGGAGGACGAAGACGACGAGGAGGACGCGGGCGACCTGGGAGCCGAACCCCCCGGGGTCGCCCCGTTCGCCCCCTGCAAGCGCGCCCGCTTCGAGGACTTCTGCCCGGACTCGTCCCCGGACGCGTCCAACATCTCAAACTTGATCTCCATCTTTGGCTCGGGCTTCTCCGGGCTGGTGAGCCGACAGCCGGACTCCTCGGAGCAGCCGCCGCCGCTCAACGGGCAGCTGTGCGCCAAGCAGGCGCTCGCCAGCCTCGGCGCCTGGACTCGAGCCATTGTCGCCTTCTAGGGACCCCCGAGGGCACGGGGACCCGGGGCCCCGCGGGGCTGGGGCCAGACAAAGACTCGGCCAAGGGGCGAGAGGAGGGAGTGAACGGGCGCCTGGCCACCCGGGGCTGAGCTGGGGGTGAGCCGGGGGAGGCGGCTGATGTTTTATAAATTGTAAAATAAAAAAAAAAAAAAAGAAAGAAAGAAATCTAAGATGTTGGACTTTATTTTTGCAGAGAGAAAAAGCGCCTATTTAAGTATGCTTTGTGTTTCTCCTACTCTTTTTTTCTTTTTATTGTAGTGATTGCAGTGGTGTTTAGCGAGGAGCCAGCCACGTGAGGGAGGGCCGCTGCCCGGAGGAGATGCCGGGCAGCGGGGGGCGAGGCAGGGCGCCCGGGCAGCCGGGGCGCGCCGGGGGAGCAGCGCAGGAGGGCGCGGGGCCCGGGACGCCGATTCCAATCAGTTGTCAGACCCGGAAAGCCCGGCGCTCGGCTCTCCCGAGTCCCTCCGCGGGGTGAGGACTGGGTCTTGTGAAATCCCGAGCAAAAACAAAGGCAAACTCTCTATCTCCGAAAGGGACGTTTGGGTCACATTTCCTCTCCGGGGGCGGCCTCCAAAGTTCTCAAAATGAGAAGGCAGAAATGAAAACACTTCAACTTTTTTTTTTTTTTTTCTTTCCCGGGGCGGGTGTCTTGAACCCCTCCTCTCCCCGCCCCTCTGGCTTGGCCCTCTTCCCCTCCTCCACCCGTCTCCCGGACTCGGGGGTGGCGCCCGACACCCCGACACTCCCGGACGCCGTTTGGGGAAGGGGTGGGGGGCGGGCACGGCGGACTACATTTCCCATCATGCCCAGCACTGCGGTCCTCACTAAACAAAAAAGGAAGTCGATTCCTTCACCTGGATCCCCCGCGGCCCCGAGGGAGGGAGGGGCCGGGGCCGCCGACTGCGTTGGAGACTTTTCACTAAGTTCCCGGTCAGATGTGTTTGTGTGTGTGCTTCTAAGTTGCACTGTCCTGGTTGAGGCTTCGGTTGCGTCTCATGAAACCAGCATTGTTCGAGGCTGTGAGAACCCTGTCCTGTGTCTTCGGCTCGATAGATTTTGTTTAATTTAAAGCCTTTTGTTGTAAAAAGGTGGGGTTCGGCGGCGGCCCATGTGGACTCCCAAACAAGTTGCCAACCCTTCCTTCTCCCTCGTCCTTCTGTATTTTTGTGCATACTGAATTGTATATCACCGGGTAAAACTGTTCAGATGATTTGTTTAAATTTATAATCTTAATAAAAAGTCGGCTATAGAGGATGGCGGTGTCTTGTTTTCAGACAGGCCTGGAGGTGATGGGGAGAACTGGGGGAGGTGGGGAGAGACCCCTACCCCCGTGCAAATCCCAGCTCCCCGGGGCCTGGGCGGACTGGACCTGCCCACATCCGCAGGGCCGGGGGGTGGGAGCGGGATTGGTAGTTCTGTAGGGGGGAGGGTGTTGGTTGTTGGGGATGAAGCCAGTGCTGTGCGCCTCCCCGGCCGCCCTCCGCACAGGGGCCTGCCCCCCTCGGGAACAGCCGCCCCCCCTCCGCCCGGGGACCCCAGCAGGAAGCCGAGCCTGCCTTCAGCACATTTCCTGCGCAGCCAGGGGCGCAGGGCCTGAGCGGCCTCGAGTCTGAGCTCTCTGCGGCCGGGGAAAGCAGCCGAGGGACGCCGGGGGGCTTCTGGGCCACCCACGCTCCCCGCCCCGCGCCTCCGCCCGCTAGTCCGCACGTCTCGGGCTGCAACTTGGGGAAGTTTTTTCCTTTTCCTTTTTTTTTTTTTTTTTTTTAAGTTGAGTTTGTTATCACTGCTCGGTGCCACTTGGTGGTGTGCTGGCGGCGTCTCCCTCCCTCCTCGGCCCCTCCCCTCTCCCTCCCTCCTCCCTCCCGCCCGCCTCTCTTCCCTCCCCAGTGGATGGAGGCAGGAAGGCTCCAGGCGCGCTCTCCCCTCTGACCACCTACGGAATGACCTCAGAGTGGGAGAATGTGCCAAGGCCCCGAGGAAGCTCGCATTCTCCCCACTGGAACCAAATTCACATCTGGAGCCGCGGCTCAAGCCCGGGGGCGCGCGGGGTGGTTCCAGCTTTGCAAATAGGGGATAGGAAAGAAAGACTCGGGGGGGGGGGGGCGGCGAAAAGAAAGAAAGAAAAGAAAAAAATGAAAAAAACAGAAAACAAAAAAACAAGCAAAGTGGCAGCTTGCTCCTGTTTGTTTGACAGTGGCTCTCGGTGTCCCTCCGTCCCCGGCCGTCTCCCCAGTGTTCTCACCCCAGCTCTCCCCTTTTCCGGCGCGAGCCACCCGGCAGGACCACTCGCGCCCCCCGCTCAGCCTCCACGCCTCCAGCAGCGACAGGAGGGGCCGCCGCCGAGAGGCCCCACCCCAAGCTCCGAGAAGAGGTCGCACGCCAGTCCCAGGGACCCGCTCGGCTCCGGGGCCCCGGGTGGCGCGAGGCTTAGTACTCGGGGACACTCCAGAGCGCGGGCGGGGGGCCGCGAAGGTCCGCGAGGGGGGTGGGGGAAGAGAGAGCACTGAGGCGTGAGTGAGGGGGAGGAGCGGCACCTTCACCCCCGAGGGCTGTTTTCTCGGCCTCCCACGGGAAGAGTCTGGAGCTGCTGGGGAGGGGGACCAGTGTGTCTCCCCGCTCCCCATTTTTTCCCTGCAAGTACGGGTTAGAGCTGCTGCACGGTTCTGCTCTGATCCACCAAGCCAGTTGCCAGAGCTCCCCCTAGCGCCACTTCCCGCGCGCTGCGGCGGCTGCTCCTGGGAGTGGGCGAGGCACAGCCCGGGGCGCGGGCCTGGGGCTGGGGGCCGGGTCAGCGCCCACCTGGGTCGCAGCGCAGTGTCCCTATCCCTCCCCGGCTGGAGCGGGAGCCCGGGGCCACGTGCGTCCCCATTCCAGGCCCGCTTCGAGGAGGGGGCACGTGGCCTGTCGCCTTTGTTGGGAGCGCGGACCTGGGCACGGGAAGGGACCGGCCAAGGGGCTCGGCGTCCCCGCCTTACGACGCCCGGCTCCCTACGGCAGAGGAATGTGGGTGGTAAGCTGCCAAATAAGAGCTCGGAACCCAGCAGGACCCTGGACCTGTGTTCCCTTCCCTTTTGCCAGATTTTATGAGCTTCAGCAATACCAGGAGACTCAGGCACATTAGGATCTAACTGGCGGAGGGATGGGAACGGAAGACTCTGACAGCACCCAGAAGGGAGGCACCCTTCTACCCCCGTTATTTTTCAGGGCCCAGACATCCACGCAAGGGGTTAATGCCCTGACCATAATATGCAGTGACCCAAAACACAACCCACTGGCCATCTACACCTCACCCTAAGACATTCCATAGAAAACAGTAACACAAGCACTTGCTGCTATGCTGCACAACACGCTGGGGGGCCACACCCAGCCACACGGTCCCCAACACCAGAAGGTCTAAGGGGCATCTTCATTCCACTCAGTCCCCCGGGGTACCGCACAGCTCGCAGCCTGCCCAAACATCCTAAGAGACTAATACTCCGGTGCATAGCACAACTGAAAGGCTGGGGTGGCAGATGATGCCTGGCCATGACAGTCCTTGGAAAGGGGGAAGGAGGCAGGCCCTCCGTCCATGTAGGATTCCATAGATCCAAATCTGCAGATAACACCCTCTTTCTCCAGTCAAAAGACCAAGCCACACCCCACAAGAGGCCCCAGGCAGGAGTCGGGGTGCTGGAAGTAGAATAGAAGAGATTGGGGGACCCAAGGAGTGATGAGGGGGAGTTTCCAGAGAGCAGTAGGAAGCCAAAACTCCTGCAAGCCCCCCCAGGTTAACCAGCATCATCGCCACTACCACCACCCCTCACACACACACACACACACACACACACACACACACACACTTCCCTGTGCTCCTAGAACACTGCAGGTCTTATTGCCCTTGACGTGGTGTAGGGTGTGTAAGTGTCCATGGTATTCCTCCGGTGTAGGGCATGCCCACCAGGAGCTGCGTCTTTCTGCATCCCCACTCACTGGTCACACATTTACAGAGCACCCACTTGGCGCCTAGCCTGTGCAGAGCACTGAGCTAAGCACCACAAAAAATACAGCAAATAAAAGAACAGCAAGTCCCTTTTTATGGATTCATTCATATGGTTTTCTCTGAGATAGATACTATTAGCATCCTTGTTTTAGAAATGAGAAAACTTGCCCAAAGTCACGCAGTTAAGAAGTGGCCAGGCTTCCTATTGGAATGCAGAGTCTAGTGGGGAGGAATTTGTAACATATGACACAATGTGAGCCAGCAATAGTCTCGTCTAAATGGTAATATTGATAAGTTCCAGCTGAACCTCAACTAGCAGGTTGGGAGCACTGCCCTCCCACTGCTTATTGCTTCATGCTCTGGGACCCTGGGCAATAGACAGAGGGACACACAGGACCATGGTATCTGTATCCCACCCTGCCCAGGACAAAGACTGACCTATTTCTGGTACTTTTCAGGATGCTTATGGTAGAGGACAGCAACCTTACTGGAACCAGCTTGGGTAAAAGGTGGGATTTCTTGGCTAATGGAACTAAACTGCGCAGTGGACAGGGGTACATCTGGCTTCAGGTACAACCGGATCCAGGGACAAATCATTAGGATGGCCTCCCTTCTGTCTCTCTCTCTCTCTCTCTCTTTCTGTATGTGTGTGTGTGTGTGTGTGTGTGTGTGTCCTGTGACTTCCTTCTCTGCACTAAGATTACCACTCCCCAACTGCAGACCCACTTCTTGGGGGGTCTGTCAACATGGCTGTAGACGGCAGTTCCTGGCTTCCCATCACAAAGCTTTGCCACCCAACAGGGACTGTCCTCTTATTTTTAATTCAGAAAATCTCAAGAAAGGATCCTATCATGTCCCAAGCCTGTGTCCTGTGCCGGACCTGTTGCTAGGGTCGGAGGGCGGTTGGTAGTCCCCACTGGAAACTCCTGGGCAGAAAAGGGGTGCTCTTCTCAGAAGTGGGTGGCACAGGGTGGCAGACCAAAGATGTCCTCCAGAGAGAGGGGCTGCAAGCCAAGCTAAAGGAAGCATTTAGACGTGAGACTTGGGGAGACCCAGGGCACAGGCATGGCTGCTTCAGGGCTTGCCCCTGAGGAAGGAACATTCTCCTAGCTCCTACCCAAAGTAATGAGGCTCCAAGGGCCATCTGGTGCCTCCCAGATTTGCCACTCAGGAATCACCAGGAGAGGGGAGCCTGCAGCCCCCCGGGGCAGGGGGCAGGGTCTTGGGGGAGCCAGTGGGCTCCGTGACAGAGACAGTGACAAGGGCCACCCTTGAGGGGCTAAGAGCTGTGGGCAAGCTGCAGGGAGGCCAAACTGGAAGGACTTGGCTGGAGCTCATATGTGCCCCCTCCAAGCACTCCCAGATACAACAGCAAAGGCTTTGGGGAAAGGCCAGGGTGATCAAGGGGTGCCGGCGGGATGGAGAGGGAGGGGCCATGCCTAGGTGAATCATACCCCCAGCTGGTGCAGTCTGGGGACATCTGGGGTACAGGTAACATCTCTTCTCATGTGCAGGTGAAAAAAAGGCTGACTACGAGCTCTGAAATGCTAGTGATTATTACTAGGTGGGGACTTTACAGATGACCTTTGCTTGATCATTAATACATTTCCATATTTTCCAAATTTTCTGCAATGAGCACGTATTGCTTTTTATGCAGAAGAAAAAATGAACAAGACATTTTTCAGAGAAAAATGTGACGTGACAGGTGCTGTAATCGATGTACAGCCTGCTACAGAGCAGAGAGGGGGAGCCGCTATATTCAGCCTGTCTGGGGCAGGCTCACCCCCTGAGAAACAATACACACCAAAAAGCCTTGATTCACCAGAATTCACCCTCCTGCGCTCTGTCTTTGTTAAAAGAGGCGTGAGACAAAACGACAGCTCATCTTGAGGATGTTGTTGAGGAGGCATTCTGGAGGGAGCCTTGTTCATTCTCACCTCTGACCCCTGGCCCAGCTCCACCCAGTCCTACCCATCAATCATCACCCGAATGATTTGCTCCGAGTTGCTAGATAACCTGGCAAGGTGGGGAGGAAGAGGCAAATGTGCTTGGTAAATGTTTTCAGCAACCGAGGCTGAAACCAAAGAGCAATTGGCAAAGCTCGGCCTAGAGAGCACTGGATCAGGAGTCTGGAGACAGAGGGGAGGTTCTGGCTCAGGCCTACCTTGATAGGAGAGTCCCTCTCCTATCAGGCCCACATTCCCTCACCTGTGGAGACCCGGTAAGAGGAGAGAAATCAAGCCCCCAAAGTGGAAAAAAGCAGAAAAAAAGCCATTGCTTCCAGCCTTCTGATGATCTGAGGCTTTATGTCCAATCACAGCAAGGAAAATGCAGGAGGCATTTATCAGATTCCACAACTACCCATGAGCAATGGTCATCTGCCTGTCTCACGCACTCAAGATATCCATGCATTCGGGGGCACCTGAGTGGCACAGTCAGTTAAGCGTCTGACTCCTGGTTTCAGTTCAGGTCCTGATCCCTGGGTGGTGAGATCAAGCCCCACATTGGGTTCCATGCCCAGCGTGGAGTCTGCTTAAAATTCTCTCTCCCTCTCCCTCTGCCCCTCCTGCTCGTTCTCTCTCTCTCTCTCTCCCTCTCTCTCCCTCTAACATAAATAGGTATATCTGGGGGCGCCTGGGTGGCTCAGTCGGTTAAGACTTGGCCTTCGGGAGCAATGTGAAGAAGAAGAGGCGAGACCCCCGGACCGGCCAAAGCCCGCGTGCCGCCACATCCCCGCGTCCAGCGCTTACGTCCTGCTGCCGTCGCCACCATGCCCAAGAGAAAGGCTGAAGGGGATGCTAAAGGAGATAAAGCCAAGGTGAAGGATGAGCCACAGAGAAGATCTGCAAGGTTATCTGCTAAACCTGCTCCTCCAAAGCCAGAGCCCAAGCCTAAAAAGGCCCCTGCAAAGAAGGGAGAGAAGGTACCCAAAGGGATAAAGGGGAAAGCTGATGCTGGCAAGGATGGAAATAACCCTGCAGAAAATGGAGATGCCAAAAAAAAAAAAAAAAAAGAAAATGGAGATGCCAAAACAGTCCAGGCACAGAAAGCTGAAGGTGCTGGAGATGCCAAGTGAAGTATGTGCATTTTTTATAACTGTGTACTTCTGGTGACTGTACAGTTTGAAATACTATTTTTTATCAAGTTTTATAAAAATGCAGAATTTTGTTTTACTTTTTTTTTTAAGCTATGTTGTTAGCACACAGAACACTTCATTGTTGTTTTGGGGGAAGGGCATATGTCACTAATAGAATATCTCCGAAGCTAGATTGATAACAAGAGGGAAAAACACCTTCCCCTTCTAGTTTTGAGAAACTTCCTCTTGGCTCCCAGGAGGAAGGATTCCTTGATGTTGACACACATGAGCCACCTTGGTGGTGTGGAAAAACTAAAATTCATTTTTTTATATCCTCTTCTCCCTCTCTGCCTTCAACGTAGACTTGACTCCCTTAAACCCAGAGACCTGTTGGAACCTGACCCCATGAAATGGTTCCCAGTATGTCAGGCAATCTGGACTTTACGGTGTCACCACTGAGATGGCGTCCCTCAAAAGAGTTCCTTTTTTTAGCTTGTGGATCTTCAGATTGATAATTCTGCCATTTTCATTTCATTTCCTGAAAATCAGGGTTGGCTTGTGAAAAGTTGTTAAACAACATGCTAAATGTGAACTGTCAACCCTCACTCTAAACTTTCCCTGTTCAGAGCATCACATGAAGATTTCATTAGGTTTTATAGTGGCTTTCTGATTTTGGTAGTCCATTGAAGAAGGGAGTTTGAAAGTTGTTGTATACTGTTAATGATCGTCTGCCCATGTCCTGCCTGAAATACCATGATTGTTTATGAGAAGTATCTTTAATAAAGCTGGATACAGTTTTAAAAGAGTTGGCCTTTGGCTCAGGTCATGATCTCAGGGTCCCGAGATCGAGCTCTGCTCAGGTTCCCTGCTCAGTGAGGAGTCCACTTGTCCCTCCAACCTTCTGCCCCTCATCCCCACTTGTGCTCGCTCTCTCTCACTCTGTGTTCCCTCTCTCAAATAAACAAATAAAATGTTTTTAAAAATAAAATAAATAAGTAAATCTTAAGAAAGAAAGAAAGAAAGAAAGAAAGAAAGAAAGAAAGAAAGAAAGAAAGAAAGAAACTTATGCATCCAGCCATTCAAATATTTATGGAGCGCCAGGCACTGTGCTAGGCACCAAAGATGCAGCCGTGAACAAGACAGCCAAGGGCCCTGCCCCCATGGAGCTTACATTCCAGCAGAGGAGACAGACGAGAAGCAAAGGAAGAAATAAACATTAAGCTATGTGTTACAGGAGAATAAAAACAGGGCTAGACAGGGCTCAGGAGAAGAGGGTGGCGCCGCTCAGATGCGGTGGTCACAGCAAGTGACGTGTCAGCTGAGAACTGGATGGGTCAGCTGTATTGGTCAGGATAGGATAGGCTATGCTGTCATCACAAATTGACCCCCAAATCTCAGAGGTGTAACACAGCGAAGATGGAGTTCTTGACAAAGCAATGTCCAGCCAAACTGGCAACTCTCCGAAGCTGCCATGCTCCACAAAATGACTCAGTGATTCAGGGGTGCAGAGTCTCGTGGTCAGGAAGCGAGTCCCCTCACCTCTCCTCATGGGCCATTGGCCCCAGTTAGTCTCCTGACCTGGCCTAACTCCTGACCTTTCCTAATTGCAGGGGTCCAGCAGGAGCGGGGCTGGGGGCAGGCAGGAGGGCCTGGGAAGGGGAGGTGAAGGGCAGGTGGTGGGGTACTAGAAATCTCTACCACCAGCCTCTGGGGACACAGTGACAGAGCAGTCCAGGCAGGAGCAGCAGCAAGGACAGAGGCTGAACACAGGGCCTCACTGGGCAGGTCGGAGGACCAGGAAGGTAGCTTGTGGGGCTGAGGCAGAGGGCACAGGGGACGGTGGCAAGAGATGGGACCAGGGGGAAGGCAGGGACTGAGGATGCGGCTGTGACCTACAGAGGAATGCTGAGCCGTGCCTGGCATACAGAAAGCACTCAAGAAACAGGAGAGCCCTTACTGGCGTTTTGGGAATTTCTGTTCTTTCCCCAGGTCAGCGGGGGGAGGGTGTCTGGGGTGCAGAGGGAGGAGATAGGCCAGTACAACCACAGTGTGGGTCAGCTGCCCCAACCAGTTTCCCTAGTCACACTGGGCTGGCCAAGGCTCCAGGCCAGTTGGAGCTCTGACCCTCTTGCTAATGGATTGGGCCCCATGGACGCACCCATCCAAGGGACCCTCAGCAAAGAGGGAGGCGGGTGGGCGGTGGTCCCAGTGCAGCATAATGGGTTGGGTGGCATCCCCTCCCTGGAAGTTGTAATATCAGATGAGCAAAGGCGGACCAGCACATGTGAGGCCAAGCAGCAGGGGGCTCCGGGTGGCCGCCCCCACTGGGTGTGCCTGTCCAAAGCCCAGCCTTGTGCTTCCAAGCACACAGACCTGAGCGCGAACTGGACTCTGCCGCTTTCTAGGTAACAACGGGCTCTTCACTTACCCTCTCCAGCCCTCCCCAGTCCCTTGTCTACAAAATGAGGCTGCCCGTGAGTACTCACCTGCACAGTGAGTCTCCTACGGCACCACAGCTGGCATATAGTAGGCACCCAGTACATGAGAGTTCTGATATTGTCATCAGTCGGCTCTGCCCAGATAATAAATCTTCGCTGCAGAAATAAGGGCTGTTTTTCTACAGACTCTCTCCTAGTGAGCAAAACTGATGACCAAAGAAGTAAGAAGGTGGCAACTTCCTTCAGAGAGATCCAATCCAGATCTTTTTACTCTGGGGCTGGGGACGGAGGAGGTACCCTATAAACTTTGTTGAAAAAAAAAAATTTTTTTTGTCTTTCCATAGTTGGCACTCATGTTTTCAAAAAGGTTAATCTCCAGGAAGGTGTCTGGGTATCTTTAGGGCCTGGCTATGCCTGACAGTCAACGTGTACTCAGTGTGTGTTTAACAGTTTTTCACTCAGGACATATGCTTAGAGATTGAATGGACGGATGGACAGATGGATGGCTGAGTGAATGGGCTATCTGTCCATTCCAAGGAGTGGTTTATTTTTTTTTAATTTTGTTTATTTATTTATTAATGATAGAAAGACAGAGATGCAGGCAGAGGGAGAAGCAGGCTCCCAGCAAGGAAACCAATGCAGGACTTGATCGCATGACTTGGGGATAATGCTCTGAGCCAAAGGCAGATGCTCAACCACTGAGCCACCCAGGCATCCCACCAAGGAGTAGTTTATTTTTTTTTCTTTATTTTTTTTAAAGATTTTTATTTATTTATTCATGAGAGACAGAGAGAGAGAGAGAGAGAGAGAGAGAGAAGCGGGCTCCTCGCAGGGAGCCCGATGTGGGACTCGATCCCAGATGCTGGGATCACGCCCTGAGCTAAAGGCAGACGCTCAACCGCTGAGCCATCCAGGTGTCCCACCAAGGAGTAGTTTATTTGTTTATTTATTTTTTCCACCAAGGAGTAGTTTAAAGATGAAACAGTTGGTATAGGATTGTTTGCCTGTCTTCCCCTAGTCAGGCCATTCCCACCCCCTTCCTCCTCCATCTCTAACTCCTCTCCCCTCTTTCTGGAAGCTTCTTGAACATTCTCATGTACCTTCCACATTTATTACCCACCCCCATGCCCTCAGTTGCCCTCCAGGGCACTAAACACACACACACACACACACACACACACACACACAGACGCAAGCACACACTCCAGGGTGGAATTTGAGGTTCTCCTTCAACATCCACATTACCCAGCCTGGGGAGCACTGGGAAAGCCAAGGAATAAAGCTTTCCTTTCTCCCGAGAAAGAACTGGAGGTCTGAGACAGATAATAGACCTGGCTGAGAACAGAACAGGTCCACGTGGGGAGGGCAGTTAGATCTCTGACCTACAGGCATTCCAACTGGATGGACAGGTATGAAACTCTTTTAAGTCAAGAAAGGAATCCAGGTATCCAGACTGGCAAGCCTGGATCCTCACCTCTGTGGGTCCTGAGCACTCAGGCCTCAGCTGGCTGGAGCACAGAAGAGATTAACTGGCTCAGGAACTGGGAAGTTCTTGGGTATTCAGCTGTGGGCACAGCTGGACTCAGAGGCTCATGTGACGTCACCAGGGCTTGCTCACCGTCCCTTGGTGCTTCCTGGCTCTCCTTGGCCTCTCCTAGGTTTGCTCAGAGGCATGAGCAAGATGGCCACCGGCCAGGCCCAGCTTCACAGGCCTGTGACCAGGGTGATCACACAGGGCTTCACATTCAAAGGACCCCATGCTTGGGGTTTAACGCTCCGCAGCTGCTGTCTGGAAATCCATAACCATTTGTCTTTGAATCTGTTTTGTAAGTGAAATCTGATGGTACAATGGAGCACGCGCCAAGGACTTGGAGCTTCAGGCCATGTACTATTCTGTCTCCATGGGACATGTTCTCAGCTGCCCCCTTACCCCTTGGCACCCTGGCCCTGCCTGGCCTCCCCCTCTTTGTGACCATGCCACTCTCCACCCTGGGCACAGGCACAGGGAGGGTTGGGGCAGGTATCACAAGGTGTGCCAGCAGCCATCATTGCCCTGGATTGGCAACACCACTGCTCGTCTGGCATGCAACTGGAGCCCCTGTCTAGGCAGGGACGAGCCTGCCACCTACCCTCGTCCAAGGCCTGAGATCCTTGGATCACCTCTGCTGCAGGCTGAGGTGGGGTCCTGGTCAACCTCTCCAGGCCCCACCTCTAGGCCAGGGGCTAGACACAGTCTGGTGGTTGGTGGGAGGGGTAATTCAGCAACCGTCAGGCCCAAGGGAGCAAGGGAGAATGCATCTGGGCACCCAGGGCAGGGTCGGGGTCTGGGAAGGTCTGCAGTATCCCCAAGCCCAAGAGCACTCCCTTGGCCGGCTGTGTGTGGCTAAGGAGCCACTCCTCCTCCTATAACCTTCCTGAGTCTGCTTTGTGTTTGTCTTTTCTGGCCAGCTCAAGGCACCCTCAGGGACAAGCCACAAAATGAAAATTATACAATTTTGGTGATTCTGCACAGGAATTAAATGATCTGACATTTGCATTTAAAACTGGTATTGCACAACATAGAGATGAATGGTAAAATCCATGTTAATCATTTAAATTTTTTTATTTTTCTTTACTAGAATGACATTAAACAGCAAATAAAATAACACCATGACAAGTTGAGTACAAGCCTACGAAAGGAAGTAAAAGCATTCTAGGTACTTTTAATGGTACTTTTTCCTGCTTTTTGAGCAAGGGGCCCTGCATTTGTTTTTGATGCTGGGCCCCACAATGCCACAGCTGGTCTTAGCATCCCCAGGACAACACTGTCTCAGCTTAGCAACCCTGGCAGCAGGGGCACCTACCCAACAGCTCCCAACAGAAGTACCAGCCATCAAGCTCACAGGCACAGCCTGGGTCACATGCTCATTCCCGAACCAATCACAGCAGATGGGAGGCAGGGGCCCTCTGATTGGCCAGGTCTGGGCTTGTGTCTATCCCTAAGACTGGGGGGTTGGTAGCCCCACCTCAGTCCCTTCCAGTGGGTTCTCCATGAGGGAAGAAGGGATCCTATTCCCAGAGGAATGGGGGCTGCTTGGTCACCAACCCCAGTGTCCTTCCTCTACACACTCCTCAAACTCAGTTTAAAAAATAAAAAAACAGGGACACCTGGGTGACTCAGTGGTTGAGCATCTGCCTTTGGCTCAGGTGATCCCTCGGGTCCTGGGACAGAGTCCCGCATTGGGCTCCCTGCAGGGAGCCTGTTTCTCCCTCTGCCTGTGTCTCTGCTTCTCTGTGTCCCTCAGGAACAAATAAATAAAGTCTGAAAAAAATTAAATAAAAAATAGGGACACCTGGTTGGCTCAGCCAATAAAGCATGCAACTCTTGATCTCAGGGTTCTGAGTTCGAGACCCACTTTGGGTGTAGACATTACTTAAAAAAAATAAGATCTTGAAAACAAAACAAACGAAAAAAAACAACCCAGCTGGGTAAAGAACAATTTGGTTCCACTCTCCTGGCTCTTATCTTCCCAATCTCCTTTGCTGGGTCCTTCTCCCCTTCCTGGAAATTGGAAATGCCAGAGAAGTCCTGGGCTCTGGCCCTAGTACCCTTCTCTTTTCCTGCCACCTTTTCCTGGACAAGCTCATGCAGTCCCACCAACCCCCTGACTACTGTCCCCAGTTGGGACCTCTATGCTGAACGTGGCTTAGGGGTCCCAACACCACGTGACCTATCCTCTTGGGGTCTCAGGCATCTCAGAGCTCCCCTGTCTCCACCCACACGCCTGAGAGCCCACTCCTGCTTCTTCCTCAGCCTTTCCCATCCAGTCCATGGTACCACCCATCGCCAACCCGTTCAGGCCCCAAGTCCCAGAACGTCTGGACTGTTTCCCATAAATGCACTTCCAGTCCCTGCTCCCCGCCCTCAATCAACCCCTGGCAGCCCTCCTTCAGAAGAGGTTCCCACATGCCCTCTCCCTCTCCTCAGGAAGCTGCTCTGCTGCAGGGCCCCAGGCCTGGCGCCTGGATGACGGTGCTGAGCTCCCCTGCTCGCTGCTCTCCCTCCGCTCCCTCTTGCTCTCCTACTGTCCCTCTTCCAATTGAGAACCATGAAGTCAGATCCCGGCCTGCCTGCCCAACTCCCAACCTTCCCTGGGGGTGTAATCGCTGAAAGCCCGTTGGGGAGGGGGCAGAGCTCAGTGGTACCTCCCTGGCCGACATCTGACCCCTGTGGTGGGGACGGGCCACCTTGGCAATTCTGGCTGTCCCCGTGTCATCACCGCATACACTTGCACCCCGGAAGCCAGCCTGAGGAGGCCCAGCCGCCACTGCTCCTGCCCCGCAGGGAGCGAATACAGAGTGCCTGCTCTAGCCTGCTGGGCGCCCCCACCCCAGCCCGGCAGAGTGCCCACTCTGTGTGAGTTGGGGTGCTCCCGCCTCCTGCGGCCAGGCTGTTCCCACCCTGGCTAGGCCCTGGGCCTGGGGGGGGGGGGTTCTTCTCTCGGCCCTTTGCTGGCTAACTCTCTCCCCATTGGGTCTGTGCTCTAGTGTCGCCCCGACACCCCCCTAAACGGTACCCCTCTACCACCCTGACCCACATTTTTCTCGTCACCCTTACAGCGGGCTGATGTTCCAGCGTGAATTCCTTCTCTCGCTCAGCTGTCTCCTCGCTGGGGTGTAGACTCCACAGGGCAGGGAGTTCACAGGCCGCTGCATCTGGAGAACAGCACCTGGCACACAGTGGGTGCTTGATAAAGTTGTTGGCTGAAAGACCCAACCTCCTGTGGGCCAGGAAAGCATGGGAAGGTGGCTGTGAAAGAGCCCCATCAGTGAGAGGAGGGAGGCCCCGGTGGGGGGAGGCTGTGAGGCAGAGAGGAAGCAAGGGGGGCCTGGTGGTTTCGGGGGGGGGGGCTTCAGAGCCAGGATGGACACTTGACCTGCTATGTCAGGGGGCATCTCTGGGTCATCCAAAGCAGGGCAGTTCCTGCTTAGTGTCTCTCTTTCCTGCTCTGCCCCTCCACTCTTGGGGTGGGGGTGGGAATCTCCTTTAAACCCAGCCTACCAAGGCTAAGTCCACACAGTCGAGCTCGATGGGTGCTGCCCAAGCTTGGTAGTGAACCACAGAACCAAGAAAGCTCAGTGCCTGGGACACTGGGGAGTTGTCCACCTAGGCCACCTGCCAGGGTGGCTCTCCACAGGGCCCCAGAGCTCCTGTACTGGAGTTGGGGGATGGACAGCCTGGCAGCCGGGGCTCCATCCAGCACCTGTTGTCCAGCTTTTTCTAGGATGACTCCAGGCACGGGGAGTCTACTTCATGCATTCACTCAGGTGTTGGGCACCTGTGCACTGTGGAGCAGTCACTGTTCCAGGCACTGGAGAGTCAGTGGTGACCACGATAAACTTGCTCCCTGCCCTCCAACCGAGCTTACATTCTATTGAGAGAGAAGATGATGACCAAGTAAGCAAATCAATAGATAATAAATTCAGATCATCATGAGAGTCATACAGGCAACTAGAACAGAGGGCAGGATGGAGAAGAGCTGGCCTGGTGGAGGCCCCCTCAGCAGCTTCTCAGAGAAAGCAGGGAGGGCCCCTTGGAGGTAGCAGCATCTGAGCTGAGCCCTGAACAACCAGACAGAACCACTGCTCACCGTGAGACCCAAGCTGTCCAAGCAGAGGATACAGCAGGTACAAAGGCTCTGGAGCAGGAATGAGCTTGGCATCTTAGAGGGCCACGAAGAGAGCAGTGTGACTGGAGGGGCAGGAAGTGGGGAAGAGTACAAGGGATCTGAGGAGTTGGATCATGTGGTGGACTGTTCTACCAGCGGTGAGAAGCCACTTGAAGAATATGATGGGACTTACCTTCGAGCGGCTCAATGTGGAACCAGGGTTTGGAGGGCAGAGCGGAGCCAGGAGACCTGAGAGGAGGCTGCCACGCTGGTCCTGTAAGAACTGACAGGGGCTGAGATCGAGGTGGCCGCGGTGCAGGTGAGGGAGAAGTGGACAGATTAGGGTTATAATTTGAAGAAGGCTCCAATAGCACCTGCTTGCGGGTTGAATTTGGGGGATGAAAGAGAGGCTAGTGCAAGGATTTGGGGCCTGCTGGATGCTGTCCACTAGTTGGGCTGCCCAGATTGGAGGACTACTGGGAGCACCTAGGTCAATAAGCAATTTCCACTGGACCAGAAGAGTCTTCCTCCTGCCCGGCTGGAAGTGCCCCATCATGCTGATGATGTAGGACCCACGTCAGACAAACTCAGGTTCCATCCTGACTCACGGGAGCTGGAGTCCTTGTGCCATCCCCCTCTCCCCCTGGTTTCCCCCTCCCTGAGCAGGAAGGTGACGTGACTTTCTCAGCTCACCATGGGGACTCCATGAGGGCTCAAAGAAAGCATATCTTGTAGGCTGGCACATGGCTACCAGCCACAATGGCCATCACGGTCCTTGCAATCCTGCCTCCTCTTGTCTTTGTGTGACTGGCCCTGCCTCCCGGAAGGAAATGGGGCTCTAGAAGTAGGTGCCTCTCACACAGGACAAGGATGTGGGGCCGGTCCTGGAGAGATGGGCTCTGACACAGGAGGAGGAGGAGGGCTCTGGGGCCACCTGAGTGGAGACAGCACAAGCCAGCCCAGGGCCACCCTGATGTTTCAGTTAAGTCTCCGGGGAGAGGCCACAGGAATGTGCACCTGAACAGGAAATAGACCCAGCACCTCCCTGGCCAGCCAGTGACTTCATTCACCAGGACCTCAGTTTCCTCCTCTGTGAAATGGGGACATAGTTGACCCATAGTAGGACAAAGGGAGATGTGCTTTTAAGCACTTCACACAGGGCCAGACACAAGGGCTGGGCTCAGGAACCACCAGCTCCAAGGTCTCCTAGGGACACCCCAAAGTCAGGCTACAGGCAGCTTCTGGAGCCTAGAGCAGCAGTGGCAGATGAGGACATGGCAGGGTCAAGAATGTGCATGGAGGACTCACCAGGCCAGTGTGGTCCAGGCTGGAGCCTGGGCCCGGGGCTGGAGGCAGCAATGGGACGAGCCCCACTGGCTATACTTCAGAGATTTCCCAGGGGTTCTCGCTACTTGGAGTCCTTGTCCACCTGCAGGGAAGCCTCCCCTGCCCTGTCCTCTTCAGGCCCATTGTCCCCTAAAGGCTTTCCTGTATCATTCTAAAACCTCTATGAAGAACCGAAGGGCATCACTGAGCCCAGCAGTGAGGATGGCTGTGTTGGAGCCCAAGAGCCCGGGTGTGCATCCCTCTCCCCAGAGCTGTCCTTTCCTTGTGCTTCTGCCCCTGCACACCCACCCGTGTAGGCTGGTAAAGATTACATGAGATAATGCAAAAAGAGAGAGAGAGAGATAATGCAAACCCTGCATAAGTGTTTCCCCTTCAAAGGATTGTGCGGTCATCCCTGTTAGACCATGTTTATTTGTCTCCAATTAATACATAAGGAAACTGAGGCTCAGACAGGTTAAGTAACTGGCTCAAGGCCACACAGTGAGAAGTAGAGCCCACGCACCCTTTGACCAGCCCACTCCCCACCCCTTGCAGAGGTTAGGGAGCAGATTCTAGAACAGTCTGCCTAGAGAACAGACCAACCCCAAAGTCCCCATGTGGAGGTCTGAGCAGTCTGGTCCAACTGAGGCTGGGCTCTGGTTATCTGGGGATGGGGCACCTGCACTCTGCCTGCCTTTGCAGTGCCCCTTGGGAAAAGCCCTCACCTAGTCCTAAGCAAATAAGGAGGGAAGAGGGATCTGTCGACACCTACATGTAGAGGTTGGCAAAGGTCTGCCCGGAGAGGGGGCTAAGTGTCACAGAGCAGTGGCAGTGGACAGAGGGAAAAGCACTGGGACCAGAACCAGCTGGTCTGCCCTGTGAGAGGGACACCATGGGGCACTGACCTCATGCCAGGCGCTGTGGACACTATCTCCGGGCCATGGCTCAAGACTGCTTGCCATCCCCACGCACAGATGAGAGAAATGAGAGACCCGGAGAGGTGAAGACCTTGTCCCAGGTCACACGGATCTGCCCGATTCCCGAGTCCTCTCTACCACTGTGCTCCCTAGAGACATCATCCTGCGCCAGACATCTCCAGCTGGGCACAGTGCCCTCAATGCCCCCTGCTCAGAGGAGAGTGGTGGATGAAGCTAGGACTCCGGGCTCTGTCCCTTTGCTGAGTAGGGAAGCCACCTTCCGCAGTATCACAAGCATTAGAAAACGGAACCATCCCTCCCTTGGCTTATCACCATCGTCACCCCCATTCCAGGCTGGTGGCAGGGGAGAAAGTGTACCTCAAGTCTGGGGTTGACTTCTGGACTCAGCCCACATTCGCTGGGATCCTGAGAGCAGGGGCTGGCTCCAGCGGTCACCGCCAGCCCCGGGAGAGGCTGCAGATGCCCAGATGCCCACCAGGGAGCCCTCCCTTGCTGAGTCCAGCCCGCTGAAGTTCTCATCATCAGTCCTCCGACAGCTCTCCTCCTCCAGGAAGCCTGCCCATCTGAGTAGGTCTCCTCCCTCCTCTCCCTCCTGCCTCCCCGCCAGAGGTACACCAGACTTGGCGCTCTTTAGGAAAAACTTTTGTATCCGTATATTTTTATTATTATTATTACAAAATAACATGCAGGCATTGTGGAAAGATTTAAAAATCCACTATGAAAACCAACAGGCAAAGTTAAAACTTGAGGTTTCTTTCTTTTGTGGCTCACTAGTGTTTAACATTTTCATAAATCTTTTTTGGGAAGCAGGAAAAGCAATGAAGATTTCCCAAAAACCCTCACATCCCCACCACCCAGAGCTAAGCAGCCCTTTGTCCATGTAGATGGAGAAAGACAGATGGGGCAAAACTGTAGATTTTGTTGTTTTACAAAAAGGAGTTCTACTTTACCTCTAGTCATTGGGGCCGTTTTACCTGCTCAGCAACAAAGTCCTAAGCATCTTTGCAGAAGAATAAATAATAAATAAATAAATAAATAAATAAATAAATAAATAAATAAATAAAGCGCATCCTCTGATGGCTCATTGTACGACCGTTCCATCCTGCTTCTAATAATCCCCAACTGTTGGACACACAGGGCATTTCGAATGTTTCATTAGGATGAGTCATGCTAGAATAGGCTCCAGGAGGAAGGGCCCACCTCTCTCACTGTAGCATCCGAGCACCCAGCACAAGGCTTGGGGCAGAGAAGGTTCCAGGGATGTCTGCCAAGTGAGCGAGCCAACGCCAGCCCCAGTGAGCACCTGACAGCTTGGCCCTGACCTGGGCCTCTTGGGCCCCATCTGGCCCCTTGAGGACTCCAGGTCCTGAGCGGCAAGTTGCCTTCAGGTTCCTCAGGGCTTGCCTTTCTCCCTCTCTCCCCAGCCACTCTACCCACACTTCCCTCACGTCTTCCCAGCCCCCACACTTCTGCCTCAGCCCCCACACCCTCAAAACTGCCCTGCGGTCCCCACATACCCCAACTTCGGTGCCGGCCCTCCAGCCTCCCCGCTGGGCTCTCCTGGGAGACATGGCCCGCCTCTGCATCTCCACCATTCCTCCACAGGGAAGGCCCCAGCTTATCACTGCCATTCACAGAGATGCCCCAAGCCCCGTAGCGTGCGGCACCCTCCTGGGGGTGGCAGGAGACAGGACAGGCATGTAAGGAACAGCAATGGTGGGTGCTAAGTGTAGGAGTCCCAAGTAAAGAGAAGCTGTGTCTGCAAACAGTTCCTTACCACACCCCACCTTGCAGTTAAGTGGCTGTGCCTCCAGCATCCCTTACTACACATCCTGGGGCCGCCACTGCCATATATGCAGCCCCCACAGCCAGGGTATGCTGAGTGGTCAGAGAGGGGGACCGGCGCGTGGACACGGGAGGTCTAGGGGCCAGGTGAGGACTCTCAGAGGAAGTGGTGAGGCCTCGGTGGCACGCTGAAAAGATGACCAGGGGTTTCCAGTCAGGAACAGGCTTCTGGGTTCCATGGTCCAGGGAGTCTGAAGAACGGAACAGAGGCCAGTGCAGCTGGGACCCAGACAGCAGGGAAGGAAGGGAGCTGGAGCACTAGCAGAGCCCAGGGACAAGGATTCCTGGAGGTCCCTACAGCCTGGGCTCTCCCCACCCCCACCACCAGGCTTGGGGTCTCAGCAGCCCTGCCCGCCTCACCATCAGCCAGGTCCAAACATCTACCCAACAGAGCTCATCCAACTCAGCGGCCACAGCTGAGCATGGCCAGCCCCACCCCAGGCACAGAGGGGCAGTCCCCAGGGCCGCTGAGAACTCATCCCCTTCCCTTGGCACCAAATCCTACCTGAATCTCCCCCTTCCCAGCCCAGGGCCCGCTCTCTGCCCTGCACTGAACCTTCAAAATGTCTTACCTGGGCCAAGGCCCCCAGCCCCATCACTGGCACCCAGCTTTTGACCCTGCTCCCAGACAGCTGACAGGGGGTCCTAAAACCCAGTGGATGTTTTTGTCTGTCTCTCACATACACACACACAGGCACCAATTAAACATCTTTCCTGGCCACTGATACTACATTTATTTACTGGTGCCTGCTATGTGCCAGTCTGGCGGGCTCTGGGGTACAGCACCCAGTGGGCCCCTGTCTTCCTGCAGCCCACTGACAGGGAACACAGACACGAAATGCATACATTTTGCATATAATTCAATGTAATTGTGTCGTGTCAACGGGATGTGTAGATATGGGAGTCTCTTCCAGAGGTCGCTCAGAGCCCTCTACAGACTAGCCCCCCATCTACTTTTCCAGCTCTGCCTCCTGTGACCCACACCTCCACACCTCTGCTCAAAACTGCCCCCCACTAGAATGCCCTTTGTCTCTGCCCATCATTCAAGGCCCCACTCAAATGCCACCTGCTCCCTAGAGCCTTCCCCAAGCTTTCCCCCAGAGCCCATCATCCCACTTGCCCCACAGCTGGTCCAAGATCCCCATTTCCCCCTCTAGGTTGGAAAGTTTTGGGTTTTTGTTTTTGTTTTTGTTTTTTTAGGATTTTTTAAAGTCATCTCTACACGCAATGTGGAGCTCAAACTCACAACGCTGAGATCAAGAGTTGCGTGCTCCACTGACCGAGCCAGCCAGGCGCTGCAGGTTAGAAGTCTCTTAAAGGAAGGATTCTCACCTTTTTCATCTCCAAATGCCTGCAAATACCATGTGTGTAACGTATGCTTACTGCTTGTTAGACTCAAAAAGAACGTGTCACTCGACTTGGGTGCAAGTCTTGGGCACACCAAGCTCTCCCCTTTGCTCTCCTCCCAAGCCCAGCTCCTGTCGGGGGTTCTGCTAGGAAGGGTCTCTTTGCTCCCACCCCCCAGGGTATGCTGGGGGAGTAACCCCAGGGAGCAGGGCCCAGCCTCGTCCCCCCTTGAGCAGGGAACACAGGTGTGGAGCTCAACTTGTCCTCTGGGCCTCTCTAGTCCAGGACGGTGGGAAGCCTGGGAAGCCGACGCTCCCTCCTGCAGCTCTGGGAGCCAGCCCCACTCGGGTTACTTTAGAGCCCCAGGGAGTGACAGCAATGTGGCCACCCTCTGCTGAGCACAGCATGGGAGGGAGGTGTGAGCACCTGCCAGTCCCATACCCAGGTCCTGGGTGGGCTTCCCACCCTGCACTGAAGCCCTTGCCCGTGGGCTCGGTGTCTGACTGTTCCCTGTACTTCACAGGTGATCGGTGGCCCTGCTCACACTTCCTGGCAGAAGTGAATCCAGAACAATGCACAAGGCCCAAGTTGATGCAAGGGTCTGTCTTCCCTTCACTGAGCAGGGACAAGCAGCCTGGCCCATTTTCCAGGCCTCACTGCCATCAGCCTCCCTCCTCAGCACACAATGGGCCTGATCACCACCCCTTTCAAACCTTCCTTGACCTTGAGACCCCACCCATCCTCCCCATCTCTGCTCCCTCTACAGCAGAGCTCTGTAAGAGAGAGGTGAGGTGCTGTGGTAGAGGATGGCTTGGCAAGCAGACTGTCCCAGCTCTGCGTGCCTTCTTCCAGACTGTTGGCCTTGGACCAGGGACCTCACCTCTGTGCTCCCGTGAGCTCCTCATGGGACCTTGTGAGGATGCAGGAAGCATGTGAGGATGCAGGAAGTACCTCCATGTCTGACTCCCATTCCCTCCCCAGCCCTCTGCCACCCTGCCACCCATTCCACCGAAGCAGTCCTGAGCAAGGCACAAAGACCCAGGGCCCATTCCATCCTCTTAGCCACGTGTCCAGGGCTCTGACCTTAGGGTCTCCCTCCACGCACCTCTCCTGCCAGTCTGCCAGGAACCAGCCAGCCCTCCTCTCACCTTCATCCCCATTGCTGCCTTGGTGACCCCAGGGACCTGCTGCTCACTGACCACTCCCTAATCTAGCAGCCCAGCCCCATCCCTGGCTCTAGCTCAGCAGACCCAGATGCCTACTCCACACCCCTTCTTAGAAGCAAACAAGTACCCTTTTCTTTCTTAAAAAAGAAAAAAATTTGCTGTTGGGGATACCCTTGTTGGTACCCCCCAACAACAAATCCCTGTTCCCACATCTGCCCCAGCTCAGTAAATGGCATCAATTCAGCTGCACAAGCCAAGAATTGGGGCTACTCTGGGCTTCTCTTTGCTCTTTCACACCTTCCTGTTAGTGAAAGCTCTCAACACAGCCAAATGGGACCACCTCTCACCTCGTCCTCACTGAACCCTAGTCCAGGCCACAATCCTCACACCACCCACATGGTGCCCACCTCCCCTCTGGCCCCACATACTCCAGGCCCTCGTCACCGCCAAACCCTCCAGCAGCTTCCCAAAGGACATTCAGAGACTAAATCCCAAAGCTGACGGTAATGACCTGTTGAGGCCTCTGCCCTCCCGACCCCCCTGCAGCGCTGGGCTGCCCCCCTGCCCCCAGCTCTCTCCAAGACTCATGGTCCTCTAAGGTGTCCTTCCCAACCCTGTCGCTCAAGCAAACCCTGCCTGCCACCCTAATTAACTGCTGGTATTTCCTTCCTAATACTCACCAACACCTAACATTCCAGTATTTTGGGGTTGGCTGCTGTCATTTGCATGAGAATGAAGAATACGCAGCCACTAACCATTGTGAAATGACTGGGTCCTCACAACCCATGGCCAAAGTCAAGTTATGCTCACTTTCCCAATTAGGAAGCCAGGCTCAGAGATGAAGTCAACCCTGAGGGTCTCCTAGCCTGTAAGCAGCGCAGCGGACCTTAGGGTGGCTCAGTGGGCCTGACTTGAGGCAGGGCTCCTGGCCACCAGGCTCTCCTGGGCAAGGCCTCTGAGGCTAGGAGAAGGGCCAAGAGCTCATCCTCTGAGGATACTTGTCTGCAGACACAAGCCCAGGAACAGGTAGTGTCCAAGAAGCCACAGGTACTGCAGCCCCCTGACTGCCAACTCTAGCACGACAGGGACAGAAGGAGTGGGGGAAACACAATATAGATGAGCCCCATGGGGCACCTGGGTGGCTCTCAGTCTGTTAAGTCTGCCTTGGGCTCAAGTCATGATCTCAGGATTCTGGGATCGAGCCTCACATCAGGCTGTCTGCTCAGTGGTGAGCCCTTGCCCCTGCCCCTCTGCCCCTGCCCTTCCCCCTTGTGCTTGAACTCTGTGTCAAATAAAATCTTAAAAAAGAAAAAAAAAAGAAAGAAAAAAAAAAAAGGCATGCCCCTAAAAGCTGTAGTGCATGGCTTGCAGCTAAGTCTAGTCCAAAGACTCCCCCGTCAAGCCTGGAGTCCAGAGGGGCTGCCTTCATCTAGAAGACACGTGGTGACCACGGGTATTTGCTCTGTGCCAGGCTCCAAGCCAAGGACTTCACATCCTTCACTCACTCCTGTCAGTCACTCTGTGATGGTCCTCGTTTTGCAGATGAGGAAGCCAAGGCTCAGAGAGATTCTCTAACTTACCCAAGACTCTTATAGTTGGGGGTGGGGACAGTCAGGATGCACCAAAGCCTGCTCAGGCAACTAGGCAACAGCTATGTAGTCACTGGCTGCCCAGAAAAGGCTCAGCCCGGACGGCAGCTGAGCCAGCCCCAGCCCCAGCCCCAGACTCCATGGCCTGAGGGAAGGGGATCTGATGGAGAGACAAACAGGCATGTGGAAGAGGAATAAACACATGGCATGAAAAGACATACCTCACACAAGTGACAGGTGCAAAACAGAGGCTTTAATCCAAACAGCAATGAAGGTGCATGGGGCTGGGGGGACTCTGGTGGGGGGGGCAGGGCAAGAGAAGCCAAGAAGGTGGTGGTCTGGACCCTGCAAGGGAGGCCAGCACTGGGCCTCTCCTAGGAAAACGATTTCTGTGATTCTAGTGGTTCCTCTCCTGGCTTCTGCCCAGGCCATCAGCCCAGGTATGAGGGTCAAGCCCCTGAATTGTGCTTCTCGGGAGCTCCCCCTTCCCAAAGGGGATGTGGACCCAGATAGAGGGTGGGGGTAGTGGAGGAGGGCACGCCTGGGTTTGGGCCAGGGAAAGCTGGCAAGAGCTTGGCCCAAAGGCAGCCCTAGAAGGAAACTCAGGAGCTGGCACACCTGCAACCCCACCCCCAGTTCAGCCCCTGCCCATTTTCGGGGCAGGAGGTGGGGGGTATCACTGCCTAATCTTAGAGAGCCAGTGGGTGAGTTCAGGGAGAGGGGAAGACAAGGAGGGGCTTGCTGAGTGCTCCAGCGGCCCCTGAACCACTGCCCTGAAGAGCAGGGCAATAGGGGTAAAGGGCCCTGGAGAAGCAAGCACCAGGGTGGGGGTGGGGGTGGGGGTGGGGGGGAACAGAACCATAAGATTTTAGAGGAATCTAGGTTCCCTACAACCACAGCAGGGCCCCAAGTCTCTGCCACCCCCTGCCAGCCTGAGAAACTTTGGAAAGGCAGGCCTCACCCAATCAGCTAGGGGGTAAGCCCTGTACTGAGTGTCTACACAAAGGGCAGCTTCCAGAGGCTACCCCTGTAGAGGAGGACAGGAGGGGCTACGGCCAGGAAACCCACCAAAGCCAAAGGCCAAAGAACAGAAAAGCCAGGATGAGGCACTGGACACAGGGGCCAGCAGGTCTGGGGGGCAGCCATGTAAAGAAGCTGGGAGGGTCACAGGCCAGAATAGCCAATGCTTCTCGATCCCACCCCAGGCTGGCCACCAGCCTCAATCCCAGACTTCAGAACCCCCAGATACCCACCCACACATGGCTTAGGAAACTGACCCGCCCCACAGGAGCAACTGCTCCAACCCCTAAAAAGGCAACAGGACCCAGGAAAGGAAAGCAATGGAAACCGCAAAACCCTCCCCCTCCCAGGGGAGCAGACCAGCTCAGGTCTCAGGTGGGACTAGACAGGAGAGAGGAGAGGAAGGCCAAGTGCAGGACTGGGGCCCGAGCACATCTGCCAGCCAGGGGAAATGGGCCCCACTTTGGTCACTTCTCCCTTCACTTTGGGTCCTTCAGCCTTATGCCCTGAGCCTCCCTCAACCCCAAGCTCACCACCGACCCCAGCAGACAGCCTCTCAGCAAACAGAAAGAACAGAGGGAGGGGGCAGGGAATAACTGGAGCTGGGGCAAGGAAGGGCAGGCACAGGCATTGTGGCCTGGGTGGCCCTGGCTTCTCAGTCCCTAGCATGAGGTGACTGGATGGATGGGCAGCAGGCTCCCAAACTTGAAGTGCTGGATCACAGGAAACTTCTCCAGGCACTGTGAAGGGGAAGGGGAAGGGGAGAAGAGAGGTGAGGATGGCTCACCTGCACCCCTATTAGGGCCCATTTGGCCTCTCGGGCCTCCAAGAGACCCAGGCACAACTCTGAAGCCTCAGCCCAGAATGGTTCCCAGAAAGTGTCCAGCTCAGAGGAGCTTCCAGGCCTTCAGGGAAAGGCAGGCTTCCTACCTGTTTCCCACCACCCCCTCCCATCCAAAGACCCCGACTCCATGACAATCAGACCCCACCAAATAATGAGGGAGGAGAAAGGAAGGGAAAAAGAAAAGGCAGCCCAACCTCACATGGGGTGGGGGGAGCGGGCAGAGAGTTGGGGATGTGAGATGAAAGGAACCCTCCAGATCAGAGGGGAGGCCCTAGCCCAGGCCCTGGTCTTAGAGAAGAGGTGTGGGGACACTGGGACCCACGCTTGAGAAGAGTTCAAGACTCATTTTTCTTCAATTTTCAGTTCTCTGGACCAAAGAAGGTCGCAGTGAGACAGTAAGAACCAGTTAACGCGCCCCCACCCCCAGGGCACTTCCCAGCAGCCCTGTGTGTGGGGCAGATGACAAGAACTCTGACTGGGGGATGGCCCTACTCCCTGAACCCAGCCCAGCCCAGCCTCAGCCCAGCCTCAGCCCAGCCTCAGCCCAGGGTGCCTGGGGGAGATGGGGAGATTGGCAGGGCCTACACAGAAGCTGGCCCAGTGCACGGGCAGCCGGGTCCCAGGCCACACACCTCTGGCCCAGGCACTGCTTAGCGTCACACAGGACCAGGAAAGGGAGAGGGGCCCCAGCTCCCACCGCCCCCATACCAGTCCCGCTGCACCTAACACAGGCACCGGCCACTGGCTAGCTCAGGCAGCAGCTCCGGGCAAGTGAGGATCTGCCTTCTCTCATACCTTTGACCACAGAAAGCCACCACGATGGCTGCGGGGGAACATGATTTGCAGCTTCAGATAAGGCAAGGCCTGCTCTGTGACTGTGGTCTCAACCTCTGCTTAACTTAGGGGGACAACGGTGTGCCACGGCTGGCCCAGGGCCCCTCATCTCAACAGCCAGGCACAGGGCCGAGGAGGTCTTGACCCACCCTGACCCACCGTGTGTATGTCAGGTGGGGGGGATGGTCAGGCCTAAAGGCAGCCCAGGAGGTGAGCAGGAAGAGAGAAATCTCTCCCTTCCATCCTGCAATGGAAGAAGGATGGGGACCACAGCTCAGTGTGGGAGCAGAGCTCCAGGCCACAGACAGGTCCTGGGCCTAGGGCAGAGAAAGTGGGGAGCAGGTGGGAGGGGGTGGTCCCTCAGGGGGAGGAGAAACAGCAGCAGCTCCAGGCCAGAGGCAAAGGCAGCTGCCATTGTGCTTATGTCATCAAGGAAGTGGTGGGAGTTTGTAAAAGGGGGCCCCCAGGGCCCTGGAATTCCAGAAAGGGTCAGAGGTCCGCCTGCTCCTAGCTTTCATTCAAGGGAAGCTCAGCAGGAGGGGGGCAGGGACCCAGAACAAGTTTCCCCAGGGCCACCGGACAGGAGAGGGGCTACTGGGGCAAAGGAAGTGCAAGGTTTCAGGACAGCAGCAGAAGGGAGCCTGGGTCAGGCCTCCTCCCAGCTTGCTGTGCCCGGAGCCCACCAGTGTCCTGGGCAGAGTGGCCTATGCCACACAGATCTGGAGACCCT